>NC_135715.1:111219442-111525942 GCF_964656455.1 Halichoerus grypus
GACTGGGGCCTTACATATGAGCCCTCGGTTCTGGTTGTTTGCTCAGTTTTTTGGTGGTTCTCTACAGGGCGCTGACTGGGGCTGAAATATCCTACATTATTTTTCACCCGCACATCTGGTGTCTGGTCTGGATGGCCAGAACAGCTTGAAACAGGCCAGGCATCCTTCTTTCTCCATGGGACCTCTCCCTGGGGCTAGATTGGCTCCCTCGGAGCATGCAGATCGCAGAGTATCCAGGCTTCATACAGCAGCTGGCTCACTCCAAAGTGAACATTCCAAGAGGCCAAGGTACAAGTTGCCACTTCCGACCTGGTCTCAGCAGGCTTGCAGCATCATTTCTACCACAGTCCCTGGCTCAGCTCTGCTTCAGTGAGAGGAGACACCTCCTGATGAGAAGGGTGGCATACACACATAGACGGCAAGAGTTATTTGGGGTCATTTTTAGAGACTAGCTACTGAACCAATAAAATTATATATGATATTCCTTTCTGCTGTTTTCAGGTAATATAAATATATAAATGCATTTGTAGCATATATAAATATATCTATATACAATAACTGTTATTTTAATAATAATATAAAATATGTAATAAATTCCACATAAATATATAAATATACTGTATATAACATATATGTGTTATAAGTAACACATTTTATGAAATAATTATTAAATGCACTTTAAATAATAAATGTAAATAAACTATTAAATGCATAATTATTAAATAATTATATTTATTATTTCATTAAATGCAATATTTTTACTTATATTATATAGAAAATAAATATAAGTATAATATAAATATAAATGTATTATACCACCATAACCTGCTTCACAAACTTGAGTGATAGTTACAGACTCATCTCCTTTTAAGGTTGAAATGAGTTTCACAGGTTCCCATCTATCCAACTGGTAGGGCACAATTATATTTTAGTTCTCTCCTTTCAAATAGTCTATGAACCCCCAGAGATTACTCAGTCTGAAGAAATCTGTCTTAGTTTCAAATGCCAAGGGGAAAGACTACTGGAGAAACTGACCTGTCCACCCATGGGCCCAGTTTTCTGTTATGCCTATTTTGACTACAACATACACATCCCCATTGGGAACTGGTTCAACATAATTTGCAGTACCTTGTCTACTGTTGTCATGATGCCTTTTCAGACTTAGGAGGTTGTTTCTACCACCTCATGATTCCTGCACATTCCCATTTCAACTAAGAACTATACAGATCAGGGGTGCCACGTTTATGGAGGTTTACAGCTCTCCGATGCTTTTTCCTGCTCAGTCACAGTTTCTATAGATGACTTCAGGCTTCAGGAACATACAATGTAAAGACAAGTGCTGTCTACTACATGTCCCTGACTAACTTAGGGTCTAAATCCACAGGGGGATTCTACTTGGCTCATTAAGTGTTTGCCCATACATTAGACAACATTTAAAAACCAGATTTCTCATAAAAGTTCAGGTTTCTGGTTTATCTTTAACAGTTAGATCAGACAATATTTGATCCCCATTCCTACAAGGCAACTGAGGACCAGCCGTCTTCTGACTGGGGGTTTTGCACACTTGCTCTCTTCACTGGTCTTTATTGTCCAGGTACTTCTGATTGCCAGTGATCTGGTCTCTGATATTGAGGGTCGGTCTCGAAGTCGTATTTGTCCTTTCCTTCATGGCAATGATTCTGAAAGTGTGGTGTGGGAAGTCTGGGGGCCTGAGATCCTGTCTGGGTTGGCTGTGAGGCAAAAAAATTATTTTTGTAATGATACTAAGACATTACTTGACTTTTTAATTTTCATTCTCTCACAAAGTACTGCATAATTTTCTACTGTGCATTTTAGAGACCTGCATGACTCAATGAACCAATATTTTCCAGATGACTGATGCAAAATGTTACAAAATCATGGGTAAAATTTTCATTCAAAATGCACAATAGATCAATCAGTATTAATGTAAGAGAGTACAGTAAGTTCTTTGATATTGTTTCAGAGTCCCCATTGCAGCTCATTTTTAAGAAACTACTACTTGTTGGGTTTTGTTATCTCAAAATATATCCAAATTATATTTAAAAACTTTGAAATTACACCTCTGTTTTCCAGCAACGTAGCTGTGAGAGGTAGTTTTCTTCATATACTTCAACTGAAATAGCACATCTCAGATTGAAAGCAGAGCCAAGATGAGAATTGATCTGTCTTTTTTCAGATATTAAAGATATCTGCTAAATGTAAAAGATGTCACTCATCTCAATTTTCTTTATTTTGAAAAAAATATGTTTTTAATAAAATACGCAATTTATGTTCACAGGTATAACATTATTATTATTTTAAATTGATAAGTAAATAAATATTTTTAGATATCTCTATTTTTACAACTAACATGATAAATGTTGAGAGATATAATTCATATAATCAAAAGCTCTTTAAGGGGCATCAATAAAATTAAAAATATAAATGGATCCTGAGGCTAAATGTTTGAGAACCACTGCCTCTTCACAGTGCACATTCAGAATTCAGAGCCACTGAAAATAATCAGGAGGATGGGGTCAGAGCTCCACAGAACACTTTCTCCCAGGAGTCCTTGCTTCTGTGCAAATGAGGGAGCAGCTCTGGGAGAGGTGTTAGGATGCAGTCACAGGCTTTTTTGTAACACTGCCTGGGAGTGGCTGCCTAGTGTTGTTTATATTTGCATAAGCAAGATGCCACAGTGAGTGATTTTTCAGAGACAAAAAATACCCTGCTCTAAATAGAGAAAATTTGTAAATGGCAGCTTCTCTCCATGAAGTTTCATCTAACCACCCCCTACCCCCAGCTCCTGCTACTCATCAGTCTTGCTAATGACAAGTTACCAAGATAAACTTAACCAAAATCAAAATGACTGACCAAGTCATCAAAGAATTTTTCTCCGTTAAGAACGGCAAAGTTAATGTTTAATTAGGTAGGCAAATAATAATTTCCCAAATACATGTTGATCAATTGTTAGCTTTTAACTAACGTAAACAAAGTGATCTCCATTTTTACAAAAATATACATGATTCAATATATATGGATATCACTCATAATATGTAGAACTAACCACTTAATAAGAAATTAAAGATTTTTGTGTATTTGGTCATTTATGTTTTGACTATTTGTATAAGTTATATGTATTTAATATTTTACATTACATATAGATATACATAACATTTTACAACAATAACTCTGAATACAAGTTACTGCTTTGACTTCAGATATGGCATTAAAAATACTTGACAAACCAAAAAAATTGTTTTTTTTGACATATCACAATGATGTCACCAGAGTTCTGTGTGAATGGAAATCTTAAAATTTGTTTTCACAAAGCAAAAATTAGGTAAAGAAAATAGAAGCTGCTGTTCATAGTTATACTTTGCCCTATAAACACCAGCTAATTTTTGCATCATCTGTATGACTGAAGGTTAGGTTGGAAATGTAGGTGCTTAAGTTCCCTGTTCAGTACCTATTTCTAGTTTGTTTATTACTTTACATATCTGTTCATTTAGATAATTATCTGACACCTGCTCATGGCAGATTGTTTTGACAGATTATATTGGCTGAGATCAGTTTGTCACCTGCCATCTGTCCAGTAAAGGTGAGTTCAACAAGCTGGCAATTTCTAGGCAATCGTAAAAGATCCTTTTTTAATGAGTTAGAATTTTCTTTATCCTTAAGGAGGCATTGACCAAAGACAAATGTATTGACAAATATTAAGAGACACATTACCTTTATTCTTTATCAGGGTATTCTTTTATCTGAAATGCTGGTTTGAACATTATTTGGATTTAATCAGAAGGAGCATACTATATTAAAACAGAATATGTTGGTTTTAAATTAGGAATGCAATTTGGTTGGTATCTTGAACAGCTTTGAATAGCATTATTTCCTCGTCTTTTTTTGGTGGAGTTTTGACACTTGAGCAAACTCTAAATATCTCAAATTGAAAAGAGTATTTTTAAAGCACATATACAATACTGTATATATCATTATAAAATTAGAGAAACTCTATTATTATAGATTTTTTGAATCCATAAAAAGTAAACAACATTCAATGAGGGAAAGGATAGTCAGTTACTCAGTGTCTGACTGTATAATAAATAAAACCATTTCTTAAAAGTGGCGATAATTATTTAAGATTATTTTGAAATAAATAAAGAAACCTTGAAAGTCAACTATAAAACACATAAACCAAAAGAGAAAATCAGCTTTTCTTTCTTAAAATGAGCCAATATTTCTATTTTTAATCAAAGAGTAATTAATTCTAGAAGAAATAGTGGTAAATTTATTTTCATTTTTTCTTTTACTTTTGTAAAATTATTTAACCAATGTCACCTGAATACTTACCATGTGTCAGGCATTTCCCCAATTTCCCCTATTCAGCAAGACAGACCTGGTTTCTGTCTTATGCCACTTAAGGTCTAGCTTTAAATCTTGCCCTAAAGTAGTCAAACTATGAGCTCCCACCCATGCTTCTAACTATTATTATATGAATACATACATTTTTATGGTTATATGAATTGGCCAGTAATAATTGTGAAGCCTGTGTTGAAAGCAAAATAGAACATCTTGAGACATTTAAAAATATCTAGTGGCTTGTGAAGTGACCTATACTTTGGATATATATTTATTGGAGAAGAGAGGACCAGCCAGGGTTTTTGCTACCCTTGTAAATTCTGCCTAGTTATCTGGCATGATAGGAATTTTTCACAGACTGTTCTGAGAAAGTAGTCCAGCACTATTTTAGAGTACTCTATTGGACTGTGGGGAGTTCAGAAAAAGAAAAAAAAGAAAGAAGAAAAGAAAGAAAGAAAGAAACAGGGCAAGTCCTTAAAGACCTTCTGATATAATGGGAACACAGCACCAACATAAATATATGGATATAAACACAAGTGACTCCAAGAAATAAATATACACAATCAACTGCTGGACCAAAGGCTCTCTCAAGGGCCTCTTTGTGCTATATGATCTCATGATTTGTTGAACTGTAGCTTTCTAGAGGAATATACAAAAATCTTAGAGTTCCAAGGGGCATGAAGTTTGAATACCTGCGAGTCTTCAGAGCTCCTGCGGAAAAGTTTCATCAAAGAATTGAGACTTAGGTCGTATATATCACAAGCACAGCATCACACTCACCAGAAGCACAGCCAAATTGCCATCATGTAGACATTAGTAAAAGAATGAAAAATACAACCGACTGGATCACTGTCTACATGGCATGGAAGAACTGCTCAACTAATTTTTTTGATTGATGTGACCAGTTGTTTTGGCACGATGTCAAGATTGAATCATACACCAGTGCTCAACATGAGTCATTACAGATTCCAAAGATGCTCAGATTCCAATGTGGCTACAATCTGAAATGTAGGATTAGATACATTTTATAATAAATCTGTTGACTTTTTAAAAATCTGACCAATCATAAGAAGTTTGTTTCTTTGATTTGAAAAATCATTTCCCTTTAAAACTTAAGCCACATCCTCATTATCTTATTTTATGACTGTATGAAATATTCTATTTTATGAAAGAGAAGACTGCATAAAATTTTGTACTGTATGCATTACACAAAATAGCTTTATCTGGACAAATTTTATTTTTTTCTAATAAACAACCTGGCATAAAATAAGTGGGATGATGACAAATTCTCTTTGAAATGTAGCACTTGAGGGCAGTGACATTGACTGAGGAGAGGAGTAGCCGTGCTATATGGGACAAGGGGGTATAAAGGAAAACACACACTAGAGGTGACTTCAGTTTATTTTAAATGGCACACATTTGAAGTAATCTCAGAAAAGAAAGGGACTCTAAATCTTCCAAGCTAAAAGGAACAAACAGAAAGAAGTAACTGTATACAAAAAATGGGAATCATGCTTGTTCCTGAGTCAGGCAAGTTAAAATAAGAGGATTCAAGTTCAAGAACAGAAGATGATTTACGAAGGAAGCCAGCCTTGGTTGGTCATGTCCACCTTCCTTAGGTGGGGACAGAACTATTAACAGCATCAAGCAGATTTAGAAAGACAGCATTGGATATAGTATATACTAAGCATAGTCTTTAATTGGCAGGGGGCACTTCCTTCTAATCTCAAATAATTTCATAAAAATTTGTTCAAATATATCAGTGATTACATATTGATAAGCATCACACACCTAATGATAAAACTAGTAACATACTGGACTATCCATGGGAATGAAATCAGGAATTCTGACTTAATGACCATTGAGGAACCTGAGTAGATTACTTTTTTTTTTTTTTTTAAGATTTTTTATTTATTTATTTGACAGAGAGAGAGAGAGAGAGAGAGAGGGAAAGAGCACGAGCCAGGGGGAGAGGCAGAAGGAGAAGCAGACTCCCTGCTGAGCAGTGAGCCCAATGTGGGGCTGGATCCAGGAACCCTGTGATCATGACCTGAGAGGAAGGCAGATGCTCAACCAGCTGAGCCACCCAAGCGCCCCCAGCCCCAAGTAGATTAGTTAATGCAACTTTCTTCTTGTTGATTTGGGGACACTGAGACTCAAGGAGATCAAGTAACAAATTCACACAATGCTGGCAGTGTAAGGAAAGGCTTTAGAGTCCTGGTCAAGTGTTCTTTTCATTCAGTGCATGTTAATAACCTAAAAATTAATGTTGACTTTTAACTACTGATTTTGACATATCAGCATTATAGGTAACTTCTGCTAAGTGTTCTTTATATGAGGAACTACTTACTTTTGTCAATTTTTTATATTAATTTTTAAGCACTAACACAATTTCTGGGTTTCTTGAAGCTGATTAACTTGAAAGTTTATAGTAAGCAGAATTAAAAATAGGGGTTTTAAAAGAGAGATCTTTTTAATGAGGGTTTTAAAAGAGAGATCTTTTAAAATGAAGCATAGAGTCTGCGTATTTAGACTATAAGCCAGGTTCCTAGTACTACCAATGGCTACTTAGCTGTGAATTACCTAGTTCTCCCTTATTTCAATTGATTCACAAAGGCTTTTTATTGTCCACTCTTTTTTTCTCATTCATATTACTATTTCTCCATTGCTTTCCCCCTCTTCTCCATATATATTTTCATGAAACAAACTGGCTGAATTCCAATGATAGTGTAGTGACCAATCTATAGCAAGAGGATATATGGCCGATAAGCTCACTTCATTTACTTCTAAAAATGTCAAGGGCACAGTTTATTTCTTTAGCTCAAAGGCTAATGCTTGATAAAGATGGTTGGAAATGTAAGCATGATTTTAAAATAATATATTATATAAACATCTCGTGGCTTTAAAAAACTAATAACATATGTATGATGATTTATGTTTAGTAGGAAATTTGCAATTAGCACAACGTCATGTGCATAAGCAGGCAAATGATACTTAAAGTTTCATGTTGCAATATCTAATATTATCTAATATCTAATAGTAAAAATATGAGCTGAATTTGTTTAGATTTAAAGCTTTAAAAATCTGATTTCATGGTATTTCATGGTCCCGTCATCACCATTGCTTTATTCCATGTATTCTTGATGACATCAAGAGATGTGTTCATTCAGAAACATTTAGAATACATTATGTGCTCAGAGATTATACTGGGAGCTATAAGGATATGCAAAGGAAACATAAATATATTTTATTTAAGACCAGAGTAAGACTGTCAGAATGTGTTGTGTGCATGGAGGACAGGTATTTTTCAAAAGAATAAAGACTTGGCCTCTTGGCTCATGTCCTTCCTCACTCTTCCTTCCACAGACTGAATGTTTGTGTCCCTTCAAAATTCATATGCAGAAACCTAATTCCCAATGTGACGGTGTTTGGAGGTGGAACCTTTGGGAGATGATTAGGTCATGAGGGTGGAGCCCTCATAAATGAGGTTAGTGCCTTTATAAAGAAGATTCCTGAGAGTTCCCTGGCCCCTTCTGCTGTGTGAGGACACAGAGAAAAGCCAGCTGCCTGTGAATCAGGCTCTCACCAGATATAGCATCTGTTAGTGCCTTGATCTTGGCCTTTCCAGCCTCCGGAACTGTGAGAAATAAATGTTAGTTGTTAAAGCCATCCGGTCTGGTATTTTGTTATAAAATTCTGAATGGACTAAAATACCACTTTAAGTGAGGAAGGCTGATTTATCTAAATAGTGAATTGGAAATTGAAAAGAAGCTACAAACATACCTTAGATCCAACTGTCTTCTTACTTACTTTGGGATTCAAGAATTTTGCAGGGGAAAGCCCGTACTGTGAGAAGGAGTGTGTATGTGTGGGGTTGGGGGGGAGGGCACACTTGTGAATGTGATAGGCTGAATTTAATACAGAGTTGAAATAATAATCTCACCAGAGCAGGTCTCTGAAATCATCTTTAATTAGTAATATAAATGACAATTGCATCTCTATTTGACTGAACCTCAAAAATTATAAGAGGAGATGTTATTAATATAGTTAAAGAGTCATAAGTGAAGGATTATGGTGATATAAAAAGATAGCTTACTTCAAATGGAGATATTCATAGACAATCTCATGGAGGAAGTAGCATCTGAGTTGAACTTGGAAGAATAGGTGGAATTTAGACATAATGAAGATTGGTGAACAATAAGGATAAAAACACAAAGAGTGTGTAGGAAATAAAAGGAGAACAAGCAAAGAAATTTGATAGGACTGGGTTTGTAAAATTTGCTTCAGCTGTGTTGGTCTCTCAGGAAATGTGTTTCTCCTTCCATTTGTTCAGGTCAAAAAAAAAAGGGGGGGGGGAGTTATCCTTGAATTTTTTCCTCATATAACACACATCCAACCTGTCAGTAAATATGTCCATTCTAACTTCAAAATATATCCAGAATCCAACTCTTTCTCAGTCTCTCTACTAGCTTACAACCCCAAAGCCTTCCTGTTTTATTAGAGAAAAATGACAAATTTTTAATGACCAGCAATCCAAATCCACATGATTTGGACTCTGTTATCGCTCCAGTTCATCTTTTTTGAATGTCCCCTTCTCTTGGAATTCTAGCCAAGCTAGTCTCTTTTTGTCAACCAGGCAGTGGCCCCAGGACCTTTACATTGCAGGTTTCTCTGCTTAGGACACTCCTCCCACAGAATTTTCAATGGCTTGCTCTATTATCTGGTTTAGGACTCTGCCCAAATTTCACCTTATCAGTAAGGTCATCCCTGACAACCCTATTTAAATCAGCGGCTCTGGCCCCTGTCCTCACTCCATTCTCCCTCACTCCTCTTGTCTGGCTTACTTTATTTGAGAGTACCTACCACGAGCCATTTCAAACAAGTGAGACTAGACCCTGCTGTGGCAACTAGAGACCCTCAAACCTGAGGTTCTTACAGCAACATGCTGCAAGTCCATACAGGTCACTTGTGGCTCCACTGTTTGCAATCTTCTCCCTGGGACCAGGATAATAAATAACATCTATATGGAAACACTGCTCATTGTTTTGCCAGAGGAAAATGAAAAAATTGGTGAACCATAAGCTGACTCTTAAAGCTTTTTCCTGGAAGTGACCCATCTCTTTTTCAAATACATTTCATAGTGTTCAAAGCAAGAAATACAGTTGAAACTGGTATCAGTGAGGGGATGAAATATGATTCTCATGCACCGCATGGCATTGGAATATTTGGCAACTAGTTTTATAAGCCACCCCATTATGTAACATAATCTATGCTATTTGCTTGGTTATTACCTGTTTCACTTTATGTCTTAGATAAGGTTCCTTTGAAATGTACTCTGAAGTGGAGACTGTGTTTAGAAAGTGAATGTTCTTTGGAAATATACCTGTGCAGAAGTGAGGAAGGCAGGACTGGGCAGAGGGAAATACTGACCTGTAGTATGGTTGCAACTGAATCCTCAGTCCACCCCACAAAGAGTTCTGGAGCTGGGCAGGCCCTTTGGGGTTGTCTCAAATTGAAGCTGGGGGGCCAGGCCTTTGCATTTCCACATCTGATGGCCATTGGCTACAAGCGTGTTCCAAAAGGGAATGGGCCTTTGCTCAAGGGAGCTCCCTGTCATAGAGCACAACTGCCAACCGGGGGCACAAGTAGGAAGAGGCAGCTGGCTAAGCTGGCGGAGGGGGAGTGTCTGCTCTGACCGGGATATCTTGGCAGAGCACCGCAACACCAACTGTCTCCATTGGAATAAGATGCCCATGGAGGTGTTTGATGCTGTAACCAGCAGGCCTTAATCGGCTCCTTGCATGAGATATGTTCAATAACTGTTGAATGAAAAAATGAATAGTTTGTATAAAATTTTAGATTAGAAAGGTAGAAGCAGATTAAGCATAAAGGTTCTTCATTGCCTAAATAAGGCTTAAACTTGAAGGGAAGTTAAATGTATACAAGTAGGCTTCTGGAACACTGACCAAATGGCAATGCATACAATGCACTGAATATGGGAAAAGAGAGGCTAGGAATGGCTCACAAGAGGCTAGTGCCATATTTCAGGTAGAGGAACGTGACACAGGCTGATGTCATGGGATTGGGAGTGGGAAGGGGTGGGGCATGAGGGCAACAGAATATCTCATGAATAAAAATTTGGCAACATGGCAAGAGGACAGAAAAGGAGGGCCGAAAAAAATCAAAGGTCACTTGGAGGGATTATGATCTTAGTAATGAAACAAACAAAGCAATACAACAACAACAAAAAAAAAAAAGAAAGAAAGAAGAAAAAGAGAAAGAGAAAGGGAAAGAGAAAGAGAGAGAGATTGAGAGTCAAGAAGTACTCTAAGAGGAAAAATGAAGAGCATTCTCTAGTTAGCTTCTGGGAAAGTAGTCTAAGACGTGGGGACAGAACCCTTTGCAATGGTTCATACTGGGTCCAGAAAAAAGGCCTGTAACTTATGTATTAGATCATCTTATATTTTTCTCTTTAACAGTGTAAGACCTGAGTCATTTTCATCATGTGATTTGTTTACAGAAAACTAATTGACTTAATTATACCAGTCTTTAGTGTCAGCTACAGTATAAAAATCTGTAGTAAAAATACATGAAGCATCCCAACTACTTAGAAATTATTGAGAGTTCGAACACTAAGCCGCACCTGTTAGACATCCATTGAGACAGTTTGCATGGATGGGGGTGTTGAAGGGGAGTTTTCTGATCAAGGTTTCCATATGTATGAACCAATTCTGACTATTATTTGTGAACTCAAAGAAAGGTTACATGATAAGTACAATGTCTAGTGTCATTTCCATCAACTTGGATGACTGAGAACAGCCTTACTTTACAAGTAGGTGTTCTTCACAGTCGATCAATGATATGCACGCAATAAACAAACTATAACAAATGAAAATATTATGAATGTTCAGAATAGTAAGCATGACCTCTCTGCCAGCCTAAAGATGCTGATGGGAAATGTTGTACAAAGGTATATAAGATATATTGTTTGATACATAGGAAATACTCAACAAATGGAAAAAATTATGTTTGTCAGTGATAGTCCATAATAATTTAGAAAAAGATGTTCTGACTAAATATTCCTGTTATTCTATATTACCTACATGGCTCACCAAATTCCCAGGACTAGAATACAATGAAAATATGCTTAACAGTATAATTAACAGTTTGATTAATTAATTCTATAATTTAAAATAAAAATTACATGTTCATGACTTTGAGTTTTAAGTAAAATCATCTCATTATCAATCCTCAGGTATTATGTCTCACGAGACCTGTTGAATTATAAAGTACCAAAAATGTTAGGCCTTGATCTCATGAAGAGCACATATTTCTGGTACTTAATACAGGCCCTGGTACAATAGATGCTTGAAAGATGAATGAATTAACAAATAGATGAATGCCTGCAGAGAGGGATAATAGCAAATTTGCAGGTGGGCAGGGTTTCAGTTATTATACAGGTGCTCTGTTTTTTACTGTTTCTAAATATGTGTTGCAGCATAAAATAGTATTTGTTTATTTGCTACCTATGTGAGTGCCGTATTTTTTCTACATTGATTTTTAGAGCTAAACAAATGATTTTACGTTCTTTCTAGCCTATGGCTAGACCAGAATAAGATGCATTTCAAAAACATCCACATACTTTTAAAGTGATGGCTGAAGAATCTCTCAAGGCATTAAAAAAAGATAAAGTCTTCTTTTAAAAGTATTTTGCTCACCTTTCTTTAAAAAAATGGGAGGGGTTAAGAAACTTGGGGTTTATTGAATCAAGCAAAGCCTCAATCCCATAATAACCTATTCAGGGGTGATATTGATCAATAGAGTCAAAGACAGAAGAATCTAACTAAAATAAACAGTGACTTTCTTATCCTCAATGGGTTTCTTCGTGAGCTTCCTGCAGGTAAGAACACAAATATGATTTTCCTTTAGAGATTTTTTGTTTATTCCTTTTAAACATGCCTCAGGAGTTCTCTAACATGGGTAAAGTCCACAGTGCATTCGATTGTGTTGGTTGTTTTTCCTAAGACTTGTTGAAAATTTGGCAGGTTCAGAAAACCTATTGGTTAGGAATCTAAAAAATTGCTAAACTGTTTGATAGAAAAATATCAGACATATTTTTATGTGCATTTCTCTTTACTAAGAATTTAACAGATATCTTTAAAATGTAATTTTGTTTTATAAGTAAAGTTTTGATCATAAGAGTATTCATGACCACATGACTTTTGTCCAAATGAGAAATTATTTGACCTCACCAATTAAATATAACTGTCCAGGATTTTAATTTCATGTATTATTTGTAAATCTGATAGTAAGATTCTCTAATTTCTTTGAATTTAATCTCCTTTGGAACCATCTGTTTGTCCTGCTTTCTTTAGAACTTGGTATATTTTCTTTTGTCTTCCACTCTTTCTCATGTCCTCAATTTCCTTGAGTTCTGTTGTATATTTTCAAATGTTTTTATTCCTCTCGTTCTCAATCTTTTGGTGACAAAGACACATGCACCAGAAAAGAGAGATGTTCGGGCATCATCAGACCATGTATAACTTAAATCTTTGTCACAGGTGTCTGTATTCCAGAGTCAACATTCATATGAAAATGAGAAAACACAGAACGGTACAGAACAGAACAATTTGGCTTCCCATAATTAAAAAAAAAAAAAAAAAAAAAAAAAAAAGCTGACAAACTGCAGAATCCAGCCACGGGTTTGCCATGGTTCAGGTGCTAACCTCTCAGAGTGTCTTGACCTCTCAACCAATTTTAATGCTTGATCAAACAAGGAAGTCCAAATTAGATAAGCCCCAAAGCCTTCTTTGTGATACATGTTTAATGTTTCCTTCTCCCACTTCAATTATACCGTCTTCATTATGCTTCCTTCCTCACTATCACAGTTGTTAAAATGAAAAGCCTCTTTCTGATCGCCACGGCTCCATTATGCAGGCCTATACCTGTGCCGGCAGCATGCTCTTCTTCTCACCTCATATTGCCTTTTGCTTGGGGAGGAGATCCCTGCCGTGCATCTCAAACTGAAAACTGAAAGAAAATTAAGTTGCTGTTTGGAGTTTGAGCGAATTATGGAAAACGGGCCCTTTTTTGTCTACCAGGCATGTTAGTATAAGCTATTACCCACCTTCTACCCCATTCCCTACAGTGGTAGCCGTCAGTATGGAAATCTCATCTAAACTTTTGTTGTCAGTTTGTACCTAAAGCAAGGAAACACACACGTGGCATTTTCTTCAGACTGTGGCTACATGTTGAACATAATGGGCCACAAAATGGTTGATCTGGCTATTTGGGCCATTCTAATGGCTGACTTGAGTCATTGAACTGTAAAGCCTGGTAACCCAGTAATAATTAGCTTCTAATTCAGAAAAACACGAAGCTGAATCAACTATTTGGTAGCAGAACGTAATCAAAAACTAAATACCAACTAACTATGAGCTGCCTTCAACTAATTTGAGTTCACTGTAGAAAAGCACAATATTTGATAATTTCACATTGTGTGTTAATATTTTATTTTTTAGTTTCTAATATAATTACAGTTTTTTTTTTAGTTTAACATTTTTTTATTTTGTTACACTTACAGTTTTGCATGAGAATATCTAATTGCACACAAGCGCAGGCTCAGCTGAAGCTTTAGGACTTAAGCATTAAGGACCCAATCAATTGGAAGCCGAGATGCCCTTAATTGAATTGGCAATGATAAACCAAGCAAGCAGGAACATGGGTGGGTGATTGCTGTTCTTTGGAGGGATGATTTTGGTGGTGCCAACTACCAGGGACATTGGAGAATCACAGAAACAGTCTGATGGCTGAATATGTTTGGCTAAAGGAATCTTTAGGTGGTATTACTTACATTGTGAAGTAGATAGAAGACTGCAATCTATGTGTTATGTTTTGAGAATTTCCAACCAAGGAAAATCCCTCCAAAAACATTTCCAAAATGTTCATGCTTGGGGCCAACACAATGATAGCCTCTGTCAAGATGAAAATATTATTAGGGAGGGGCAACACACAAAGCCATGAGCATCTAGTCTGACCTGTGGCTATAAGTTCTGTCACAGACATGAGTTCAGGACAATGAATTTCACTTTCTTTGATGAGATATTGGGAGTCTGAAAAGTTAGGCAACTGATGCTGAGATTTCTGGCCATATGTATAAAATATTACAAGTATTATTCACTAAATCTCCAAGGGTCCTTTTAGGGAATGGAAATCCAAGGCATTGGATTGAGCAGAGATCATTAACAAAATCAAAAAAGAAATTAATTCCATCTACTAAATCACAGTTACCCAATTTTTTTAGTCTCATAGCATCACATATCCAAAGAGTTAAAATTTTTAAATCATGTGTTCAATTCAGAATAGGATAGAATAACTAATTTTGCACTTATGTATTTTTTAGATTATGGTTTAAGAAGTATTTTAAATATAACTTAAAGACCAGTTTTAATTGTAATTATTATACTTAAATACATTTTAAATCACTCAAATTAATGTGTGCCATATACAATTAAATTAATTTTAAGTTAATCATATAAAAAGATGCATGATTGCTGAAAACTGTATTAAAATGACATACTATGTCTTGTTTGGTGTTAGGACTGAGTAGCAGAGTAAAATACAGACTGGAATTTCACTCTGTGTTATAGCATCATTTAAAACAAAAAAAGTTCCCATGATCTTATGTTTAGAGTTCTTACATATTTCTTCTTTAAAATTACCTATTTATAAATATTTTAAATTTATTAATAAGAATATGTCCACAGTAGATATTGAGAATCTTTATTTCTAATAAGCAAAAAGCCAAAGTGGATATGATAATTACTTTATTTTCTTTTTAATATTTTTAACAATCAAGGTTAAAATGTAATTTGAATAATTTTACAGGTCATAAGTATACAATTTGATGAGTTAATAAAACTAGTTAATGTACCTAACACTACAATTCAGTGGGTTAGTGGATAAGTGCAAATACACATATAGCTCCCCACCCCAATCAAGATCAAGAACATTTCCAACACCCCAGAGTGTTTCCTCATGTCCCTTCCAGTTCATTCTCAGGTCGCTAAGCAACAATGATTCTGGCTTCTAGCACCATAAATTAGCTGTGCTTACTCTTGAACTTCATATAAATGAAGTCATATAGGATGTAATCTTTGTCTCTTCACTTGACGTAATATCTTTGAAATCTAACCATGTTATTCATCTTGGGCATCCATAATTTTTTTTATTGCTGGACAGTGTCTAATTATATGAGTGGACCCCAATTTGTTTATCTATTCCCCTGATAGACATTTTTGTCTTTTCCAGTTTGGAGCTATGATGAATAAAGCTGTTATAAACCATTCTTGTACAAATCTATTTGAGGATATAGGCTTTCATTTCTCTTAGTAAATACCTACGAGTGGAACTGCTGGTTCATAGAACGGATGCACACATATCTATGAGAAACTGCTTTCACTTTTCCTAAGTGGTTGTACTGTTTTAAACTCCTATCAGGAATATATGAAAGCTTGATTTGTTCTGCAGCCTTGCCAACCTTTGTTGTTATCAGTGTTTCATATTTTAGCCATTCTAGCTGGTGTGAAATGGTATCTCATTCTAGCTTTATTAGCATTGTTTTGCTGAAGTACTAAACCTAGTTTCACTTATGCTAGAGGAATTTCATCCAGATTGACTAATATAAGTAGAATATAGCATAGAGCATTTTAGGCATGTTTTAAGAATTATTCAATATTTATTCTCATTTTTTGATTTCAATCTAATGTTTCCTATCTTTACTAGAAGTCTCATAGTTCTGAACTTAATAATAAATTATTGATAATAAAAATAATTATAACAATTATAATCCAGGCAAAACCATTATGCCACTAGTGTTAACTACAACAAGCATTATGAAATCAGGCATAACTTTCAGTCTGTTGAAACACTTCAGTAATACATTGATGTTGATAATAGTCAGAAGATCTAAAAGCAATTGGGTATAAAATAGGTCATTGTCAATATACTTACTGGTTTCTAAATCCTACGCTTTTAAGTAATACTCTTTTAATATTAATGTTTATGCCATATTTTAGTAGTATAATGAGGGAAAAGAAGTATAAAACAAAAAAAAGAGGAACAAGGAAACAATCACTATGATAGTTAATGAATGTTAGTATTTTTAGAGTAATACTGTCTATAAATAGTCATTTTTTTTAACTTTTTTTTTTAAGATTTTATTTGTTTGACAGAGAGACACAGTGAGAGAGGGAACACAAGCAGGGGGAGTGGGAGCAGGAGAGGAAGAAGCCGGTTTCCGGCTAAGGAGGGAGCCCGACGCGGGGCTCGATCCCAGGACTCCGGGATCACGACCTGAGCCGAAAGCAGACGCTTAACGACTGAGCCACCCAGGCGCCCCTATAAGTAGTCATTTTTATAACTGACCAGGAATTATATCCTAGAGGTGATCCTTCCAAGGTTTCTTTAACGTTAGGTTTTCTAGCACCTTGGTAAACTGAGGCTAAAACAAATCTATAGAAATTATTTCAAAAGTAAAACATTCAATCAGAAGCTAGTAGTAATGTGTCTACACAGTAACAAATAACCAATTGAACTTATTTTGCTCCCGTTGAAATGAATGGTTGGAAGAATTGTTCAGTTGTTTATTTGGGTATAGCCCCAGCCTCCAGGACTTTACCTATTCAATTATGTCTGAGTTGACATCTGACTCTGGAGATTGCAAAGATTATAAGTTATTTCCCTACTGGTACCAGAGGAATTAAGTCCTATTTAGGAAGACTTTGACTTTGCATGGAGGAGTTAAGAGATTTCAGTGAAAATTATAAAACTGTGTAAAAATAATAAAGCAGTAACCACAGGATGTAAAAATCTATCTGAATTCTTTAAAGGGTTATGAGTAATTTCCCTTGCATAAACAAGTTATTCTGAAAGGGTTCTAAAGTAATTTAGAGGGAAAGCCAGGAGAGCATATGAAAACCCACATGGCAAGCAGGATCACTTTTTTAAAAAGTTTGTCAATCTAATAAGCACTTAATTAAAGTCAACAGAGTCTCTAAGTCTCCAAGTAATTTTCAAAAAGAGCTTTTGGGAAAGGGAACATTTTTCTCCATGCTTATCCTCTTTTTCTCTTGTTCTCCATTTGTCTGATAACTGTAGAAAGCCTTTATAATATTATCTTTGGGGTTTTGTTCTTATTAACTCTTTCTTCTCATCATGTAGCTCAGTTCAAGACCAGTCAAATACAAACTTTTTTTTCTATTAAAATTCCAATATTGTGGTCTCAGAAAAGACTGAAGTTTTATCAGTCATTTGGGAAAAGAAGTTTTCACCAAAATGAAGTTTTTATCAGACTCTAAATGTGTAGCCTTGGGATGTCCTGCTAATATATATATATATATATATATATATATATATATATATATACACACACACACACACACACATATATATAATATATAATATATATGTATAGTCATCCCAGATGCAGTTTTGACCTGCTCACTTCTTGTCAGAAAAGACTAAGAGGAATAAAAGGGAGAAGAGGGACCCAGGAAGCAGCCAAAAGTTAGAGGATGGAATGGAAAGAGTAATTATTTAATAGCTTGTTAAGAAAAAGTAAATTACTGGAAAAATGTCTGACCATTTTAGAAAACTTGGAAAATATAAAATGCCTGATCTCTAATAATCTCATAATATAGAAACAACTCCTATTCTCTCCTTGAAATATTTGACCAGTTCCTTCTCTGTACGTAAACTAGGATTATGGTTGTGAGCTTAGAAACTACTCCTTTTACTCTCCTACCCTTCAGCTCTTTTTTTTCCTCAATCTATTGACATTGGCTTGTTGCAAATTCTCCTAGGAAAATAATAAAGATATTTTCAATTGAAATTTCAATTTCAATTCAAATGAGGCTCAGATGTATACCTGCATCTCTGATGAAATTGTGGAAACCAAGATGAATGCCTGAAAGGATTATGGGATCACTAGGAGAAAAATCCACTCTGAAACTAGAGGAGGGAAGCAATAGGGCCTGAGGGAAGGAGAAGAATGTTTCCAGGTAAGATGTGGCCGTTACTAGAACAGAACAAAATCAACCACAGGAGAGACATTTGTGTGCTCAAAGGAGAGAAATACCATCTGAGTATAAAGAAAAAGTAGTACATATCAATATGTTTTTCTAAAATATATTGTTATTTTTATGTATTTTTCATCTGACAAGCAGTAGGACAAGAATTTGCACCTAAGAAGTAGTATTTCCAAAGCCCCTGCTTTTAATCACTATATGATTCTGCCTCTCATAAAAGCAATAAGCAAGCTATTAAATATTATTGGTTGCATGTGTCCTCACTCATTAATATTTCAATTTTATTTTATATTTGAGTAGGAATAAGTTATAAAAATTCTTAATTTTAGAATATTTACAAATATTTAATTCATTTTATTCTTATTAGGAACTAAGGCCACAAGGCCACATATCAGACAATTACATTCAGTGCATATGATAAAATCTAAGTGCTTATAAAAGGAGGTTCTCCAAGGTCTTTAAAAAACAAATAGAAACAAAGCATTTCTTATTACCACTGTATGCATGTAAAAATCCATATGGGCAAATGTTCTTAAAAGGATTCTAATGCAATCTATCTACTGCATTTGCCCTTATACAATTTTCTAAAAAGTTAAGCTTCAGTCTAGCCCATGTCTATTTATAATAAATTTTGCATTAATGCATACCCTAATTTAATAGATCTTGATATAAAAAACAAAGTAGTATTTAGAAATTCCTCCTATATGAACTGGACCAGAAAGCTAGTGCAAATGAATGTTTCCTATTTGTGACAAAGAATTAGTGAGTCAAAGTCTTCTCTGAAAGACTGATTGTATGATATCATGAACTCTGTCTCTTGGAATGTAGAAATATTAGTAGAATTGAGGGTACAGCTCCAATGGTTAATTGCCTCTCCCTCAGTATGTGGGCATTTAGAGGAGTTCATAATGGTCAGGTTGAGCCAGTGTGTTGTCTGCTGGCCTGCACCCATCCTCCCTTCATTGTCAATAGGAACAAAAGGGACTGAGGATGACGCTTAATGCTCCCACAGAGAATTTCTTCCCTAGAGTAAACTTAAATGGCTTAGAACAGGACCTTGCAAAACTATGCCTTCTAGATAACTTTGCACCAAGGAATAGTAGAAAACTGCTTTCCACTGCTAAGAGAAACACACCAAGAATGAACCAAGAACAGAATAAGGCCACCATCAATGTATGCATGTAGTCAACAGAACACACTCATTTAGATGGAAAACAAAGAAGTTTGGGACTCACCCAGGAGCCTTGGGTCTAAGCCTCCAAGAAATAAATTTATGCCAAATAAAAATTGTTATCTTCCAACTTCTGTAGTTAGGTCACTTATAAAATAAATTTGAAATTTATGTGCTCCTCTTTGCATATTTGTAAGTTGACATGTAAAAGTTTTTGTGCTAGGTTTACATAAGATCAATTATTGATAATAGAAAGCTAAAATATTGTACACTTAGAGAAAATGAAATATGATGAGGTTTGACAATAATGGTATAAAAATTCTATATATCGATAAGATAGGTTTTAAATGCCTTATTGAATAAAGTACACTAAATCTGAAAGAAATCACATAAAATTTTATATCTTTGGTTTTATTCAGTGTTATCTGGAAAATTTTAATTGTTTTGGAAAACATTCCAGTTACATGTAAAATAATCAGTGTCAGTAACTTATATTACTTCGGCAGCTTGAATGTGAGACATTCCAACACTGACTAAACAACCTATTTTTAATGCCACTCTTCATTTTTTTTTTTATTTTTTTATTTTTAAAGATTTTATTTATTTATTTGACAGAGAGAGACAGTGAGAGAGGGAACACAAGCAGGGGGAGTGGGAGAGGGAGAAGCAGGCTTCCCGCGGAGCAGGGAGCCCGACGCAGGGCTCGATCCCAGGACCTGGAATCATGACCTGAGCCGAAGGCAGACGCTTAACGACTGAGCCACCCAGGCGCCCCACCACTCTTCATTTTTAATAGAAATATGTATAAGACAAGAAAGCTTTGATTAATTTGTAAAGGAAACCATTGCAAACCCAATGTTTTGATTTTCCTTCTCACTAGCATTAGATTTTATACCTCAGGGCAATGAATCATTTTAAGATTTAGCATGGATGGGAGATGTGTATTTCTTCTGTAAAATGGCTAAAAGGACTATTTTGAAGGGACGGTCATTCTTAGGCAAGTTAATTTTCTGAAAGAAACTTTATATGGAATTTGAATAACTAGAAATTGATTACCCAAAACTATTTATGCTTGTGTACCACTCAAAAATCTTTTCATGACCTGAAGGGTACTCTTACCTCTTCTTGAACAGCTGGGTTAAGGAAGAACTCCCTTCCTAGATATGATCAACTTTCCAATAATAGAAATAATCTAAGACATCTGTTGGTGAGAACAAGTGAGAGAACAGGGGACAAAGAGAGGAGAGGTAAAGGGGATATGAGCTTTTTGTTTTGGACACTTCAAAACCTGAGGAGGGCAGAAAACTTACCTGGAACGTAGAATTGACAAGTATTCCTCTGTGAGTTAAAGATGGGAGTCTAGATTCCACAGGTAAGTGAAATCATATGGTATTTGTCTTTTTCTCTCACTGTGTGACTTATTTCACTTAGCATAAGACCTTTTAGCTCCATCCATGTTGCTGCAATTGGCAAGATCTCATTCTTTTTTAAGGCTGAGTAATATTCCTCTGTGTGTGTGTGTGTTTGTGTGTGTGTGTGTGTACACCACAAAAACAAAACAAACAAATGAACATACACAAAAAACAGAAACAGGCTCATAAATACAGAGAACAAATTACTGGTTGCTAGAGGAAAAGGAGGTGGGAGGATGGGTGAAGTAAGTGAAGGAGATTAGGAGGTACAAACTTCCAGTTATAAATAAATCATGGAGATGAAAAGTATAGCATAGGGAATATAGTCAATAATATTGCAATAACTTTGTATGGTGATGGATGGTAACTACACTTATTGTGATGAACACTGTCTACTGTATAGAATTGTTGAATCACTATGATGTAGACCAGAAACTAATATAACATTGTATTTTCAATAAAAGATTAACTCATTCATTGTGCTTTTCAGCTGCAATAATTATCAGAATCATGGTTTATATCTTTGCTCTTGAAATGTGCTTTGCTATACCACACATTTTCCAGATATCTCTATCCAGGGTAGCTGGCAAGGAGGTGCTCATGATTAGTTGATGAGGCTACTCAGCAGCACCTGCATTGGACAAGGCATCGCCAACATTTCAGAGAGCAGAAGCCTCCACCACACCCCGGACCTCTCAGCCAGCCCCTGCCCAGGAGTGCAAGTGTGCGTATGCACACACACACACACACACACACACACACACACACTTGGGTGTACAAAGGAGCGTCACTGAATATCAGCATTGGATGTCAACAGACACCCTCTAGAAATCTAGACAATCCAGCCAGACTCAGCTGACTTCCTGCAAGTTTGAGTGGACTCTTGAAAAGTGGCCAAGAAAATGAGGGAAACGTGCCGTTATGCCGGTTTGTAGGCCCAAGCCTCAAGAGACCATCAGCTTCCACTACTTATCTTTTGGAATAGTTGTTCTTAGAACTCAGCTGACATTTTGTGAGGAAGCCAAAGCAATCCCTTGAAGAGGTCTACTCAGAGAGAAATGAGGCCACTAACTGTCAGCCCGACTAAGCTCCCAGATAACAGCCAGCACTAACTTCCCAGCAATAACTTGTATGTAAAGCATCTTGCAAGTGGATTCTTTACCTCCAGCTGAGCCCCCCAGATAATGGTCCATGAAACAGTGATGAAATTTTCCAAACTACTGATTTTTCAACAAAATAAGTGATTGTTGTTGTTTTAATGCCATTAATTTTGGGGATGATTTGTTACATAGCAATTAATAAAATCAGAACACTTGCTTACACACCTAGCTTAAAGGGGCATATCCCATTAATTTCATCCTTGCTATTATTCTCATCTGCGAGAATTGCTGATCTTTTTCTGACTTCTCCAGAAAAATGTTTACTATGGACCAACTCATCTGTCTGCCTATACCTTGTCTACCCTCATGTTTCATAATCCCAGGATTTCTCACCTCAGCTGGTCTTGCATTCTGCTCAGAAATCCAGTATTCCTGTACCTACCCTCTCTTATTTTCCACAAATGTTTTAAGCCTACCCCCCTTTTCTCAGTCCTTTGACCAAGAAGCCTAATCTCACTCTCAGCAGGTAAACTGAACCCTCGAGTCCACAGCTGCAGGAGCCACCGGATGGAAACTGCCACCACTTGTTCCATCAGTTTCCCTCGCTTCCACCTTTCCTCCTCACCGGCTCATTTGCTGTGTTCTTCCGTGTCGTAGTTAGCTACAGTTAAACATTTCCCATATTGGGCAAATGAAGAACACTGATGTTTCATGTTATCCTGCAGCCTTGATTCTCAGCTTTCCTGAATATCCAAGGTTCCTGAGAATATTCTTAGGTGCGCAGCTTCCACTCTCTTATCTCCCATTCATGCCATAACCACCTGGTCCAATCCCCGCTCCCCCACCCCCAGTGAAACTGATTGTCTTGGGGCAAATCTTCCCCTGTTACTATAGCCATTGGGAATCTTTTATGTCTTATTTAACTTAATATCTCTTCACCCCTTGATTTTTTTCCTTACACATGTACCCCTTGATTTTGTCGGCCACTTCTTGTTTCTGAAATGTTCTGTTCCTTTGGCTACTATTACTTGTTCTCCAAATGTTCTTCTACCTCACTGACTGCTTCTTCCAAGTCCAGTTTGTTATCTCTTCTTATTCTCCTTGCTCCTGCAATTTACTCTCATTCCAAGCTCTGCTATAAGTAGAAGTACCTATATCACATTACATACCCTGCCTGGGTGACCTCTTGTGAGCTTATGATTTCAAAATTCATATTTCCATCCCAGATATTTTCATGAGATCTAGACCTATCATCCATATGCCTATATACTGCTATCCACAGATCTACCCAAAACAACTTGTCCAAAATAATATACATCATGATTGCTAAATGTCCTTATTCTCCTTTTTTCTTAAGTAAATAACAAGACTACCCTTTCAATTGCTACAGTCAGAAATCCAAGTATCATTTTTATTCTATTCTTTTTCTCATCCTCCATATCTGGACATTGACTATTCTTGTTAGTTGTACATTTGAACTGTCTTTTAAGTCTCTGAACTTCTTTCCATCCCCAGTTTAGAAAGGAATTTTCTTTTTCTTACATAGTAGCTACAAGCTGTTTAGAATTATATTTCTAAAATTTAAATATAATCATGTAACTCCTTCCATCAGAAAAACTTCCATTAATGACTTTTCCTTTCAAAGTCCTGCTCAACTCTATAGCTTCATCCTCTGCATCACTATTACCCACCTGCCACCACCAGCCCCAAGCTTTGTTGGTTCCAATCATGGTCACGGAAACTTTACACATGTGTTCCATCCTATATATAACACTTACAATCCTGTTCCCCCTACCCATCTAGCCACCCACCATAGCAATTTTGGTCACTTCTCTGACCTCCAATTAAACTTCACTTCTTCCAGGAAAATTTCCTTCGACTGTAACATCCAGGTGACATAGCCATCGCAAGCAAACTTCTAGTATACTGATTATCCCTCAAACTAGTACTTATATGCCACATTGCGATTTCTCGTCTTTTTGGTGAATTCTACAAATTTACAAGTTTTGTGAGAGTAGGCAATGTGTTACTTTTGTTTAGAATTGTATCTTCAATGCAGAATCTTTTCAACAGCACATATACCATACATATTTTTGAATAAATAAATGAATGGCCCTCTCATTTTTTGCCAATGAGAAAATTAAGTCTCTGAGAGCAAACCGAAGGACACCACATTATATGGACTTTTGTCTGCCAGCAGGTTGAAACTTCATTTGGCTAGAGTTGCTTTGAATGTAAAGTTTTGCACTGAAGAACTTTGGAGTACAGACATTATTAAACTCTGATGACAGTGTGAGATCAGGTCCTGTTCCTCAGTCCAGTTTTCAGGTTCCTAACACTTTGAATACAGAGTCAGGGGAGAAGATAAAGAATGTTTATACTTAACTTTTTTTTTTTTAATGTCGTTAAATAAGTTGTTTTCTTTATTATTAAAACAATTAAATGTGGGGATTTAAAACTTTATATTTCTGGCGAATATTTTGATGTCTAAATGAACTCTTCATCTGTTCTTTGAAACAAGTATCTCTGTTATATTTGCTGCAATAGCTGCTTCTCGACAACAAAAATAAATAGAAAATGGAATATTTG
This sequence comes from Halichoerus grypus, assembly GCF_964656455.1. Lineage (NCBI taxonomy): Eukaryota > Metazoa > Chordata > Mammalia > Carnivora > Phocidae > Halichoerus > Halichoerus grypus. Next base: position 111,244,161 of record NC_135715.1, read on the forward strand.
TTCAATTCTGTTGATTTTCTTAATCATTGACCCTCAACACAATTTGTCCACTAGAATTTGAACCCCTGGTGGACCAGAAGTCTGTTTTATTTATTTTTGTAGCTCTGGCACTTGTCATAGTATCTAGCAAAACGAAGGTAGTTAGTACATGTTAGGTGTGTACATAATTTTAAAACTGCTCAATTCATTGTGAAAATAGTGAGTAAAAAAAAAATACATCCATTCTTTTTCAATCTTTATATGATTCAAATCTACTTTCTAGATATATTATGCATGTGAAGGCCAGTCAACTTTCTCTCCTAAAAAAAGGAAAGATGCTGCTAAGAATTAAAGATAGATATTTCCCTGTTGGCAAATATATTCTGTACATAAAACTTATTATTTGTTTTTCTTTTCCAGAAGAAACATCATCAAAACCATAAACTCAGAGGTTGCCCAGTTTGCATTTTATTACTGTGGAGAAGATGTCTATTCACACAACTGCCAGTTGCTTTATTTTTGATAAAGCATCTGTAATTATTTTTAATTTGAATATAAATTCCCTTTGTTGAAAGAAAACACTTAACCTTAGTTATGTTAGAAAGGAAAACAGCATAAAAACTGGCTATATACATATTTAAAATCACACACATAAAAATACTAATTAAGATAAAACATACTATAGTCTCTATAATAAACACAAATTAATAATCCAATCAGGAATGTGAGCACCTTCAGAAAATTATGACATGAATCACGTAATCTCACAAAAAAATTAAGTTCAGGAAAATGACATGGACTTTAGTTAACGGCCTAGTTAATTTTTGACACCTTTGACGAATTTTTTCCGACTACATAAAACAAAATCTTCATCTGTTAATAGAGCAGATTAAAAAAAAAAAGAAGTTCTGTATTTTGTAGTTCCTCAAACAATCAATATGTGAAAGGATTTATTTAAAAGCTGTCAACCAACAGAAGAAACTAGAGAATACAAACAAAATTGCCCTGACTATTCTTTGAGTAAGATTCTGAGATAAAGACAGACATAAGGTATTTCTTCTAGCTTTTTAGGGATTTAAAAATGGAAAATTTATTTATCATTGTAATGGATTGTGTTGTAATCAATGCTGTGAGGTACTGTCCAGATTCCCTTCAGGACTAGCCATTTATTCTTGCAGCTGCAAAGTCTTGATAGCTGACAGCTCTCAGCTGAGTCCCTCTTCAGGAATGGCTTTTGTTGGGACTATATCAAATTCATATCTTCCCTGTGTCCGGTCCTATGTCCTTCACACCCCACTCTCCACAGAGCTGATCCTGAGGGTATCCCCAATGAACATTTGCACACAAATCTTCGACTCAGAATCTGTTTCCTAGAGAACCTAACCTAAGATAGATATTCAGACAAAAACAACAACAACAACAACAACAACAACAACAACATAGGCTGTGTGTTTACAAGGGCAATACAATTGATTGAAAATGAGAACTCTATCTTAACCTCCTTTGTCTGAAACACCTTGGAAGGTACATAGTCATCTGGAGATGGGTGTGTTTCACTGATCTGACCAGGTATTTTTTATATAGGGAAAGCATGCACCCAAGTACACACACACACAATGTGTCTCATGCCTCTCACTGTCCATCTTAAGAAGCTTGTCACTTCCTTATTTCTTCCAGTCCCTTATACTTGCCGCTTATTTTGCCACAGCCGAACATACTCAAAATTTACATAAATAAAAACAAAAATAAAACTAAATCATATGTCAACTGACTCTGTTTTAGACACAAACATGTGGAATCAGACTTTCCTGATTGCCCAAAGCAATCATTTTCCAAACTTACCTGGGTTATAAGAAACCAGGACACTTTTAAAAAATATGGAGATTATGATTCAGTCACTCTGGGTAGTTTGATAGAGTTTCAATATGTTTCCAGGTAGATACAATAATCAGGTAAACATGAGAAAACGATAGCCAAGAGAGAAACTAATAACCTAAAATCCTGCAGCCTAGTGCATCTCAAACTTTAAGTACATACAAGTCAATGAGTGTCTTGTTAAAATGCGTATTTTGACTCATTAGTTCTGGGCTAGGGCCTGAGATTCTGGATTTCAAGCAAGCTTCCAGGTGATAACTGATTGTCCATGTAACACTGAGTAGTAAAATTATAGCCCATCCAGAACACCTAGAAGAGAGACCATTTCACACGTGTATTTTAGGTCTTTTGGGGAAATGGAGCCTTTGAAGATTTGGGGGGTTTACATAAGAGCAAGCTCACGTTCCGCATTCCCTTTGTTATCTATCTATCTATCTATCTATCATCTATCTATCTACCTATCTACCTATCTATGCATTTTGCAATTGGTATCTGCAAAAGGTACAGAAGGGATATTGCTTTTAGCCCACATGAACATCAAACTATGCTTTGGTTTGATGACCATCACTATTTCCACATGTTAGAGATGTCTGTGACTCTCACTCCTTAACTAAAGCTTCCCTACTCGAACTCCCAGTGTTGACCTCCAGTAGTTTCAAATTGATCATCTGCTTTTCATGTCCTCAGTTCAGCTTGATGAACGGATTTTTAAGGGACTCGGAAAACGTCTTCTAGAAAAAGGTTTATGTGACGTGTTCTTGAGTGACATGCAGTGTAAAACTAGTCAATAGATTTGTTTACTGTATGTTTCCATTTAAAGGAAAAATGACTTTTATGACCAGGATAGAATTGGTAGCTCAAGGTTGATGATGAGAATTAAATGAGTGTTTTGAAAGTTCATTTATCACCCATGTTTCCTTTCAGTTCTGCTTTATTGTCTGGTCTTTTTACTTTGGGTGGCCTCAAGGGTGTAACAGTTGTGTTTTAGACAGTCATGCCCCTTATGTAGAAAATGGATTTTGTACCTATCCATATATGTACGTGTGTGTGTGTGTGTGTGTGTGTGTGTATTTTTTTCTTTTTTGTCTTTCCTGATTAAAGCACTATGCTGTCACTGCTACAAAGTCTTTATTCTTGGGACTATCTGGGGATAAACCTAACCCCAATATAATTAAATTAAGTTAAATAACAACTAAGGTGTCAGATAACTTTAGTCAAGATCTCCTTAGAATAGAGGAGGCTTTGTCACAGAAACCTAAGTCCTGCCGGAACTTCCTTGCACTTGGTTTTGATTCTGATTTGAATTGAGTGATATTTTCTTTCAAACCTTCATGAAGATCGCTGATCTTTTTCTCTAATTTCAAGCCAATGATTAGTATTCTTTTTTTGTTATGTTAATCACCATACATTACATCATTAGTTTTCGATGAAGTGTTCCATGATTCATTGTTTGTGTATAACACCCAGTGCTCCATGCAGTACGTGCCCTCTTTAATACCCATCACCAGGCTAACCCATCCCCCCACCCCCCTCCCCTCTAGAACCCTCAGTTTGTTTTTCAGAGTCCATAGTCTCTCATGGTTCTTCTCCCCCTCCGATATCCCCCCCTTCATTCTTCCCTTCCTACTATCTTCTTCTTTTTTTTTTTTAACATATAATGTATTATTTGTTTCAGAGCTACAGGTCTGTGATTCAACAGTCTTACACAATTCACAGTGCTCACCATAACACATACTCTCCCCAATGTCTATCACCCAGCCACCGCATCATAGGCTTTCTCCTATGGTTAATTCTTCTTCTTTTACTTTTTTCTTTTCTTTTTTTTTTTTTTTTTTTTGGACACAGATTTGCAAAATGAATTTCCTGCAAAGACATTCCTGTATCATTAAATAATTTTTAAAAGTCTTACATTACAGGGTTTCTTTTTCATTTGTGTTAATTTGTAAGAAATATAAAATATTTTCAAAGTCCAGATAATTTGGTTTGTTCATTTTCATAGTCTGGAGTTTTCCTTTGTGTGTGAGAACTAGATTAGCACTCGTTATTGGGTGCTATTGTTAATTACTACAAGTCTCCCGCATATCTTGGATAATTTATCTGAACTATGGAAGGGTAACTCAGAGTCTAAATCAGAACTGGTCACTGAACCATTTGAAGCAAAGATATGCATTAATATTGAAGAGAAATTACAAGGTCATTTCTATGAACTCTGCTCTCCCTTTCTTGGAACATCAGGGGTTCTAGGTAAAACAGGAAAATAAAACAAACACATTTCGTCTTCCACAGTTCCCAGATCCTTTTAAGTAGATTTTATTCCCTATGTATGCCTTCTTTTACTCATTGCTTCTCAAACTTTAATGTGCTTCAGAATCACCTGGAGGGCTTGTTAAAAGACAGATTGCTGGGACCAACACCCAGAGTTTTTAATTCAGTAGGTCTGGGGCAGGGCCAAAGAATGTATGTTTCTAAAAAATTCCCATTGATGCTGATGCTGATTCTACTGGTCCAGAGAGCCCATTTTGAAGACCATTGTGCCTACTTGTTTTCACATTTCTCCTTTACAGTTTCTGGAGTTTCTTTTCCCACATCAAATATTATCTGACTGTTTAAGAAAGAACAAAAATAAACTACCTATACATGCAACAATATTAGCAAACTCCAAAAATGTTATGCTGTTAAAGAAGACAGACATTAAAAGGTATGCACTGTATGGTTCAGTTTATATCTACAGTTCAAGAACAGACAAAGCTAATGCAAGATGATCTGAATCAGAAGAGTGGTTATCCCTAAAAGTACAAGAAGAATAACTGGAAAGAACATGGAAGAATGTTCTGAAGTGATGTAAATGTTCTATATCTTGGTTTGGGTAATAGCAACATGGTGTGCATTTGTTAGAACTCAGCCAATTATACACCAAAGATATGTAATATTTTATACATGTAAATTATACCTCAATGAATAAAAAAAAATGATTACCAAAAATAAAAAATGGCTGTTCATAGAAAAAATTCTGTTAAACCAATTTAGACTAAAATTAAGAGGATAGACTTAATATGGTTTCCTCTCAAGAGCATTTGAATGTTAATAGATTAACAACCAGAAGAAAAAAAAAAAGATCCTTTTAATAGTGGATTTTCAGGTATTTGCTAGACTCTGGGGATCAACTATTGTGGAAGCAGGGAAGATTCCTGAGACTGCTCTCAGCACTATTTCTCTATTTGCTGACCGGATTACCTATACATCTTGGAATTTTACTTTTTTGTTTCCTCAGGATGGGTAAGCATTCATGTGAGGACTTTCTTACCTTCTAAAGTAATGTAGCACTCTCCCCAACCCAAAAAAGTCTTTATCACATGATCACATTGTATAGCATCTTTCCATTCCAAAATTATCTTGTTTATTCATGCTTCCTTGGGGATTTTTCGTTCCACTCAAGCATAATATAACCTCCACAGTAATAGGTAATATGTCTGTTTTGTTTGCACTGTTATCACCAGCACCAAAAATAGTTTACCTTTTCAGTTTCTAAATGTCTATAAAGTAAAAAACATATCTATGTTAAGAGAAGTTCAACCCTCCCCCAGAAAATTTCCAAAGGCTATACACACATATATTTTCACCTTGGAAACTTGGAAAAACATACTCATGGCTCATGAGTAATGCTGTGGGCAGAAAACAGCACAAAGACACCTCCTGGCTAACTCTAGATAATAGCAGGAAGTAAATGGACTGCTCAGAGGATGGCTTCTTAAATTTCCTTTTCCAGAGCTGCTATCTAAAAGATAAAGTGTCATACAGATTATATTGTGACTGTGGGTCTCAAAGTTTAAAAATCCTGGTTCTAGGTTTTGCTGCTAATATCTTGTATAACCTTGAACCAATATGACCCTTAAAATGGTATTAATTATCTCTATCCCACCATTGACCATATAGAGCTATTCTGTGCAATAATACTTTAAAAAAATCAAAACATTTTATTTGAATGTGAAGTATTATTTCTATTTTTATTAATATTAAATAAGATTATTATAAGAGTGATGGTGATTATAGTATTACAGAATTACAAGAACTACAAGGAGTATTACAAGCATACTTTAAAAGTAAAATCTTTTAAACTTTGGAAGTATATTTTTTCCATGTAAATACTAAAGTTCTCAAATAATGTAATCATAAACTTTGTGGAGAGAACTTAAGAATTATCTAAAAATTTCTTCATTGGGGGCGCCTGGGTGGCTCAGTTGGTTAAGCAACTGCCTTCGGCTCAGGTCATGATTCTGGAGTCCCGGGATCGAGTCCCACATTGGGCTCCCTGCTCAGCGGGGGGTCTGCTTCTCCCTCTGACCCTTCCCCTCTCATGCTCTCTGTCTCCCATTCTCTTTCTCAGATAAATAAATAAAAATCTTTAAAAAAAATAAAAATAAATAAAAATTTCTTTATTACAACAAAAAATTCTTTATTATACAAATAAGAAAAATTAAGCCCAGAAAAATTAAGTTGAGTTATTCTAAATATCACTACTATTTATTTACAAGATTGAGACTGGAATCCAGAGATCTCTTTACTCCCAACTCAAGGAGTAAAAATGACCCAGAATGTAAAAAAAAAAAAAAAATTCTACTTATTTTGTATCTTTAAGGACTAGTGTTTTAAATATTAAGTTCCAGGCCATGAATATCCCAGCATGATACTATTCTTCTAGAGTAATTTGCCATTGACTGTGGGTTTAAAAAAATCAGTGAAAAATATGAAGGTACCTAGTGGAAAGTGGATTGTGCAGACATTCTTATATAAGTGAAAACATTTTGTTTATAGTTTAGTCTTTGGGTTCTTAGAATTTTCCTTTTAAAAGGGCAAAAAATATTTGTGCTATCAGTTAAACCTTTTTAAAATTGTTGTTGTTTTTCAGGAAGAGAAAATGCTTTTGGGGAATCCATTTAGTAAAGTTGAGTCTTTTGAAAAATGTTGCTGTCATCACTGTGGACCATTTGGTTCACCTGTTAATTCCCAAGAACATGTACTTAGTAAAAGGACTCTGCCCCAGGCAATCCCTCTTAATGCTGGAACCAAATCAATAGAATGGATGGGATGCATATAAATGTTTTGTCACCTTCCCAATACCAGAGAGCTCAAATTGCTGAACATTTCATTCCCTTTCGTGGCTGAGAAATGTGTGTTCCTTATTATAAAAGGTTTAGGGATGGCATACTGTGTAATGGCTCAGATGAGTGAAAACAAATTTAAATATAAGCAATGCACTGGCTTATACTTTGTATGTTGTAAATACTCTTAGAAACAGTATGAGGCCTTATTAAGTTTGAACCTCAGGTCTTTCAACTTCCCTGAGAAAAGAGAACAAATGGTAAATGCATGAGAAAATAAGTAACTAACCTCTGTGATTTCCCACTTCAGCTCAAGCCCAGATATTTTTGTCAATTGTTAATTACAGTCATATTTCTCCAAAGCATTTTCTTTTTTTAAGGAGAAAAAAAAAGGAAGAGAAGCATCTCAATGAGAAAGGCTAAACCATGCAGTGTAGGTTCACACTTTTCTGGGTGGGAGGAGCTTTCTGGGATGAAGATAATTGGTAGGGCTGCCTCCTGGACAAGAGAGATCAGGGTGTTTAGCTGGAGTGGGTGAAAGAAGAAATCGGACTGAGACAAGTTAAGAGGTAGGACTAGATCCAGATTCAAAGGAGAAAATGGCAAGAACTCTGGCTCAAGAGTGGGGAAGCCTCAGAGGAAAGATGAGAGGAAAGTATGGTGGGATGTGAATATGTTCATTCAGCCCAGAAAACATGCTCAGTATTGCATGCAGTGCTGATACTGCATGCAGTCTCCCCTTTGTTTCCAGATTCATACTCACATCTGATGGTGTACAGATGCCCAATGCCTCTATCATTGTAGAACTTTTCGTTATGCCTCATAGGTCTAGCAGAGTCCTGGGTTGACAGCACGGAGGAAACAGCGTTTTTATATGAGGAGGAATTAAGGCACAGAGAAGTAAATTAACTGATTTAAGATCACACGAGTAAATTACTAACAAGATTTGCATTAGGACCAATGTCCCAACTCGTCATCTTGCACCATTTCTGGAATTGTTGCATTGGATGTGACTTAGAGGTCATTTAGGCTAGTCTTCCATCTTCTGGCCCACCTTCCCTTGGAGGCTAAAATCCTGAGCTAGCATCGCATCCACCCATTTCAGCTTTGTCCTGATTCCTTTCAGGATGGGTGGTAGTGCCTATCAAGAATATTAAACAGATGGTTTTGCTGAGCATGAAACCCTGGGCTTCTCTGAAATGCCCTGAAATGTCAGTTACTGTTTTGATTGCTTTCTTATTTTTCTGTACAGACACTTGTTGACAGGAAACTCTGTGGCTACCATTCATTGCATTTAAGTAATCAAACAACCACAAACTGTCACTGTCACTTTCATTTCCTGTCATCATTCATTTTCTTTAGCTGCTCCCAGTTTATCATTGAAGCTGGATGTCCCCTGTGTCTGTCTGTGTATCAGGAAGGAAAGAGTGTAGGTGTGTGCAGGTGCTGGAAAAAGACATGAGAAGGAAGCCATGAATGCTTACAACCCAGCTTCTGGCTTTCAGTGTATGTCATTCACCTGCGGTTTTAGAAACATTTCTTTTGTTTCTAGGATCAAATGGAAATCCTAGCCTTATTGCTGCTGGATTTTCTTAATCCTCCCACAGTAGTTAAAGACTATCTCTAGCTTTACTTTTTAGTGGTAGCTTGCACAGTAGTGATGCAAGGCAGGCTTACCTGCTTCCATCAGCAGCGACGGGAGAAAGCTTCATGACGGTGAGAATTGAATTTGGTTGTCCTTCACAAGGACCTTTCTCCCAGCTGTTTCTATATAAATGTATGTCTCTATAGCTTGGAAGATTATCAGGAAACAGGTGTTTTTCTATTAACAGCCAGGATGTATCAAAGGAAGGAGAAGGTACAGCAGTATGTGAAAATCAGGTGGTCCACGGTTGAATACTTTGTACACAATAACTAATCACTCAAAGCTTATATCTATTTATAATAAATCTATAATTATAAGCCAGGTGGCTGTGGTTAGGAGACTGTGGGGGTTTTTAAACAGGTTACTTGACTCACCATCACAGCTTCAGAGACAAGGACACCTGGATGGAGCAGTATGCGCCTGCCCATCAACAGCACAAACGTGCTCTGCCCAAGCCTCTCTCTGCGATGTCTTCTAAATCTGCACACGCAAAAGTTGTCATCTACAGGTCACCGTCTCCATTTGCAAATATAACAGCCAGAAAATCTTACATGAGATGCTATGGGCTTTGATCCAGAAGTTTTGCTGGTTTTCCTGATGAATCTTATGTTGAATTGATATGGATGGGGGTTTGCTAATACAGTATTTTGAAATCTAAAATGTCATCCTATCAGTTGACCCTATGGCTATAGATTTTTCATTTTTTTCCCCTTACCATTTAATTGAGAATCCATGAGGGATGGTTTTAATAGTGGGATCATGGCAATGGTATATTGTGAAAGTGAAGCTATTAGCAATTTGTCAAATGTGTATTGAATATCTCATAGGTAGTGACTGTGTTGGGGTCTGTGAGGGGTAGAAAGAAGGACGTACAGGAGACGGCCCCTGTACTTCTTCTTAACAGGGGAAACAAGACATGATAAAAAGATTTAAAATAATTGTTTATATTACATATTCCATCCCTGGCACAAACAATATTTGCTAAGCCAGTAAGACATGGGAAAATAACTATGCAAAAAATAGGTTACCTCTAAAGCTTCAGGAAGAAGGTGGGACTAGAAGCATGGACAGGAATTGCAGAAGAAAAAGAAGGATAGTAAAGGGCATTTGGGTGTGCTGATTGTTTTAGTTTTCTTTTGCTGCAGGACAAATCACCACAAATTCAGCCACTTAAAACACCTACTTATTATCTCCCATTTCTGTAGGTCTGGCATCTGGCATGACTTGACTGGGATCCCTGGGCCACATCCCCCAAGGCTGCAAACAAGGTGTCATCCTGGCAGCATTAATATCTGTAGCTCAGTTTCCTCTACCAAAGGCATGGAGTTGTTGGCAGAATTTGGTTTCTGGCAGCTATGTCATTGAGGTCCCCATTCTCTTGCTGTCTGTCGTCTAGGGGCCACTCTCCTCTTCTAGAAGCCCCTCTCAGTCCTTGCCACATGGACCCTCCATAGGCTCTCTCTCAGCCTGCCATCTGCTTTCTTCAAGGCCAGCAGGAGAATGTCTGCTGCTTTCAAACCTTCTTCAAGAAGGGCCTAGTCTCTCTTGTAAAGGCTCACCGGACTAAATCAGACCCATCCAGGTTAATCTCCCTTTTAATTAACTCAAATGCAGCAGATTAGTCAGCCTGATTAGTATCAGGAGTGAAGTCCAATCATATTCACAAATACTGCCCTGTTCAATGGGATGAGATCGCACAGCATGTGTACCTAGAGGTAAAAATGTATGGAAGGGTCTTAGAAATCTACCTACCACAGTGATGGAGACAATGTGTCATGAGGTGATTTTACATGGTGTGTTTGGAACATAGTTATTAGATCCTTCCAACTGTGAAAGTCAATTATGAAATAATTTTAGAACTGCAGGTTTACAAAAAAAAAAAAAAAAAAAAAGGAAATAAAGAAAGAAAAGAAAAGAAAACATTGAGGACAATAAATGCATCAAGTCCTTAAACCATTTTGAGGGGTTATATGTACTTAAGGCAGCATTTTAAATGAGGCAGTGAGGGGAGCCACCACCCAGTGGGCTTAACAATCTTGAGACATGTTGTCAACTCTGACTTTTTAAAGTCAGTGATAATGACTTAGAGCAGGGTTGGAAAATTGGGGCCCAGGGTCTACTTTTGTACAAGCCTCTAGCTGACAATTGTTTGTTCCATGGTAAATGGTTGTGAAAAATTAAAAAAAAAAAAAAAAGGAAAGAGAAATAGAAGAAGGAGAAGACAAAGAAGAAGAGGAGTGTGGGAAAGAAGCAGAGGAAGTGGAAGACGAGGAGAAGGAGGAGGACAAGGAAGAAGGTATTGTACGTGGCCCTCAAAACCTAAAATGTTTCCTATTTGGCTCCTTGCAGAGATAGAGTGCTATCTCCTGAGCCTAACTGTTAGGCAGGAAAACCAAAGGCAGTCTTCAAGTTGGAAATTTTAGAACACAGGGGCTAAAGAAATCACATCAAAGTTTAAAGAAATCATATCAAAGTTTATATTAAAAGGCTAAGGAATCCTCTGTCCCACCTCGAACTAAAGCACCCAGAAGGGCTCCCAGAAAGAGTGTGGGGGGAGGGAGGATGTAAGAATTCTCACTTCCCTGCTTAGAGTTTAATTGCCCCGAGTGCCAGTCTGGAGTTCAGTGTGTCACTTAGTCACTGTTTCAGCTCTGCTTACAAAACTGTGGTCCAAAACAATAACTGACATTATTTTGATCTGAAATTTTTATACTAATTGTTTTATTGTGTTTATATTTTCATTTATTGTATTTAGCATTTACTGGGTATTCTTTATCTGAATATGCATGTTTTCCCTCTTTTGAGAAATTCTTTTCTATTAGTGTTTCGATCATTTTAATTAATCTGTTTTCTTTATTCCTCTTTTCAGTATCTCCACTTACTGATGCACCTGAATATATCTTCAATGTAGTGGATCTTCTCACATATATTCCCTTCCTCTGGTCTATTTTTTTTTTTTCTTTTCCTTTTATGTTTTTTTTTTTCTTTCTTTTCTTTCTTTCTTTCTTTTTTTTTTTTTTTTTTTGTCATTTTGCCCTTTGGAAGATTTCCTCAAATTTATTTTCAAGTATTCTGTGGAATCATTTATATTAACAACTATACATGTCATTTTATTATTCTCTGATTATTTCCTTTTTTATAACACCCTGTTTTTGTTTTATGATGCAGAGTCTTCTAAAATTTCTCTGAGTACAGTAATAAACCTTTTGCTAAATTTCTCTTCTGTTTCCTAGACTTTTCTTTGTTCAGAAGTGTTTCTTTGTATGTTTATCTTTGGTTTTCACTTTAATCTTGAAAGTTTTTATCAAATGAATGTCCTCTTAGACTTTCTCTTCTAGTGGATTCATTTTCTTATTATCCCTTCACAGCATTTTACTTATTCTAAGCAGGGAGACATGGTAAACATGGGTAGCCAATCTGCTTTCTTTAACTAGAAGCCAAAATTTTTCTTTGGAGAATATTTTGATTTTTTTTTTTTTTTAAACAATGTCATTTCATTGTCCTCTACCTGTCATGACTTCTGGAAAAGCAGACTACAAAATTCTTATGTTTGGTACTCTATATGTAATATGATTTTTTCTCCAGCCACCTTCAAGTTTCTCTCTCTCTCTCTCTCTGACTGTTTGAGTTTAATATGTCTAGATTTGGGGGGTTTGGTGTCCTTTAGGTATTTCTGTGCTTCTTGGATATGTGGTTAGTCAATTTGATATGATTCCACAGTTCTTGGAGGCTGTGTTCTGTTTCTTTAAAAAAAAAAAAAAAGGCATTCTTTGTCTCTATCACTGCTTATCATTTCTTGTATTTTTATTTAATTCCCTCTCATGGTTTCCATATCAGAGCTGAAAGGATCAATTTTGTATTGCATGTTGTCACATTTTCCCATTACAATGTTAACATTAATCAGAGTCATTTTAAATTCTCTGTCCGTTGTAATATCCGCATCATTTCTGAGTCTACTTCTGATGACTGCTTTGTCTCTTGTGTTTGTTTAAATTATTATTATGATAAAACACTTAACATGAGATCTACCCTCTTAACAAAGCTTTAAGTATATAATACAGTATTGTTAACTAAGGCACATTGTTATAGAGCAGATCTCTATAATTCATTTACCTTGCATTAATAAAGCTTTACACCCTTTGAACAACTCCCATTTCTCCATCCCTCCTAACCCCTGGCAACCACCATTCTACTATCTCTATGAATTTGACTACTTTAGATATTTCATATAAATGGAAATATGCAGTGACTAGCTTCTATGACTGCTTTATTTCACTTAGCATCATGTTCTCCAGGTTTCTCCATGTTGTCTCCCATGGCGGGATTTCCTTATTTTTTAAGGCTGCATAATATTCCATTGTGTGTATACACCATATTTTCTTTATACATTCATTCATTTATGGACATTTAGGTTGTTTTTTAGCTATTGTGAATAATGCTACAATAAACGTGGGAATGTATATGTCTCTTTAAGATCCTTCTTTCTTTCTTTTTTTTCTTTTTTTTGGATATATACGCAGAAATAGGATTGCAGGATCATGTGGTAATCCAATTGTTAATTATTTGAAGAACCACCATACTGTTTTCCATAGTGGCTACATTGTTTATATTCTCACTAGTAATGCACAAAGATTCCAATTGCTCCACATCCTCCCCAACATTTGTTATCTTTTTTATTTTTTATTTTTCTTTCTTTTTTTCTCTTTTTTTCTCTTTTCTTTTCTTTCTTTCTTTCTTTCTTTCTTTCTTTCTTTCTTTCTTTCTTTCTTTCTTTCTATTATAGCCATCCTAACAGATGTGAGGTGATAGCTCATTGTGGTTTTGGATTTCCACTTCCCTGATGATTAATGATGTGGAGCATATTTTCATATACTTTTTGGCCATTTGTATATATTCTTTGTATTTCCAACTATTCAAGTCCTTTGACCATTTTTTAATTGGGTTCTTTGGGGTTTTTTTGTTATGGAAGAGTTTAGGGATTTTTTTTTTTGTTTTTCTCTCCTGCTCTTTTCGTATATTTTGAATTTTTTTTTGAAGCCAGACATCTTATGTAAGACAGTAGAGATGGAAATAGTAGGTCATATGCTTGAAAGTGAACCCATCTTTTTTCTTATAGGCCTTGCATGAGGGAACTGAGTTAATCTAATTAGAAGTGGAGCTGGGCTTGAGTTTTGTAGTTGGTATGCTTACCCTCAGGACACCAAAGGCTCAAAATACTCTAGCAATATGTTGTGTTTATGGTGGAGGCTGGTGTGTCAGAGTGTTTTCCTTTTTTTGCTTTCACTGCCTACCATCAGCTTTTTGTTATCTCTATTCTGAACATCAAAGAAGGTCTGACTCTTGCAAGTTACCTATGAAGTGACAAGTTAGCTTGGCGGTGGAGTGTGAGGGAGTGTTCTTTGTTATTCTGGTAAAGCATCAGTGTTGGGCATTGTATGGTTGTGTCTCATGGATATTGTCTTTTCAGTGTTTCTTTTCTTCCCTAAAGCTGTTGTTCTGAGCCCATCCTGTATTCCTACTTCCTCTCCCAGGATATAGCTTTTCTTCCTGTTCCCTTTGCCTAGTTTCAGTGAGTTTTCATAACTGCCCTAAAGGTGAAAGTGTTATTGCCTTTTCTCCTGTAGAGTAAGGCATTTGTTCCACTGGGGGCATGGGGAAAAGGATCCCAATAGAGTTTGATGCCCCTTTCATACTGACTGCTACTTCTCCCCGCAAATCTGTATCACGAGAGGGACTTTCTCAGATCTCTCCCAGTATTTTCTTTTCTTTTTTTTTTAAGATTTTATTTATTTATTTGACAGAGAGAGACACAGCGGAGAGGGAACATAAGCAGGGAGAGTGGGAGAGGGAGAAGCAGGCTCCCCGTGGAGCAGGGAACCTGATGCGGGGCTCGATCCCAGGACCCTGGATCATGACTTGAGCTGAAGGCAGACGCTTAACGACTGAGCCACCCAGGCGCCCCACTCTCCCAGTATTTTCTGTAAGCATCCAGTGGGGTTCCTGGAGAAAGAACTTGCAAGAAAATGCAAATTTGAGGCTCTGGAGACTTCATCCTCTCACCAGTGCATTCTTAGTCCCCACCAATCACCTTCACTGACCTTTTCCTTAGGGGTCTGGCTCTATCTTGCCCTTGTAAGCCAGTGTTCACATCTTATCTCTCTCTGCAGGCACTTATGTCTCAGACTGTGGGCTAGTTGGTTACCCTTGAACCTCAGCATTTCAATAGGTTTAAGGGAAAAAAAATGAATTTGCTTATTTTGTCATTGTAAGGTTGTATATGTTGTTCTTTCTAGGTCTCTCCAGTCCTAAGTAGAAAGTACACCTATGTTTAGATTCTTCAAATTTTCGTTGCACTTATATATATGGCATCTCTGTGTTAGACCCAATACCTACATAAAACAACTTATGTTATGTTATATTTTCCAAGGTATATTTATTATCATACTTTCCCCTTAGAAGAATTCAGTCAGGTAGGAAATATCATTTCCATTTCAGAGATTAGAAAACAGTGGCATAGAAATATATCCAATATAACAGAGTGACTTAAGAATAATGTCAGGATTTGAACTAATATCTGTTCTCCTCTTGTCCAACATGCTTGTATTTTCACAACCATGATTTAATTTCTCCTTTTTATAAAGTCAGAGCCCTATTGGTTCTCCAGCCACCTTCACCAAAACTATTACTTATGAGCACTCATTTCAGGCATTTGGTACTTCCAGCATTTTAAACAAATTTCAGTATAAAAGAGTTATTTAGAAGCATGAGTTAAAATTTAACCAAGAAAATCCCTATTCTCTTGTTATGATCAAGATTATTACTACCTTTAAATGGATTGAGAGTCAAGAGGATTTATTATAAAACGCATATGCTAAATGACAGTTCTCGTTCACCTTCAGCTTTTGAGGCAACAATTTAGTTGTAACAAGGACATAAAGAACCTTAAAATATTAAGTAATAAAATATTACTGAAACATGCAATTGTGCTATGCTTTTTCTTTTATAATTTAAACCTCTTCACATTTATTTCCTTTGTTTGGAAGCCTTACTAATGTCATAAATATACTTCATAATAATAAAATATGTATTACACAAGCTGTGATTTTAGTAAATATATTTAGTGGACTAACTGCACTGAGTGTTCATTGACCTTGGCAGAGGCAAATTTGATCTTTCTGAAGCTTCTGATTTTTCTCTCAAGTATGTAGGAGAAAGAAATTGTATCTTTAAATGGTTTACTCTTTATATTATAAAATTTGCTTTTGTGCCTTTTTTGCTCTTAAATCTCTGAAGTTACAGTTCCCTCATGAGAGATGACACAACACGGTAAAAGATCTAGGTGGATCGGTAGTAAATTTGTGGGTATTTTTCTTTTTAATAAAGTCTTTGTAGGGCTTGTAAATGCCTTGGGCAACTTTTTCTTCTTCCTCACCCTTGTCATAAGGCCAGGTTATGAACAAAAAAGAACAAATATTCCTTATAAGATTAGTTCATGTGTGAATCAAGCAGTGTAGTTCAAGTAGCCTTTTTGTTGGGAAAAAAAATAAAAACTCTTTTTTGTTTCTAGGTATCTTATATTAAAAAAAATCAAGGCGCTTAATATACTCTTTTGAGGTTTACAAACTTCAGAATGTTATGAAACATGGGAAATTCAGGCACAGAATCTGGAACAAAGTTCATTGACGATGCCCTGGGACTTGATCATTTGCTACTCTTTCATGATGGCCTGAGAAGGCAGTGCACCAATTCAAAAATAAAAGTGTGTGCTAATATTGGCATTATGACATCTCTTCCAAAAGTAGCACTTTACAGAGCCAATGACATCTTAACATTTCTTATCTTTGGAAGAAGTTGTGTGATTTTTTTTTCCATAGTCACAGCCATTTTGGTATATTGGTTTGTCCCCTTGCTCCAAATACTAACCTTTAGCATGGGTCAATCTAAAGAGATAGCTGTTGCATGTTCTCTTGATCATTTTGATGTCCGGAATATGGAACTTTGATTTAAGACTTCGCCTATTCAGAAATTCTAATCCAGCACAATCTGGGACTTTTCATTGACCTTATAAAATAAATGGCTTACAAATAAAAATTGTGCATTTCTGCTGGTTTCTGTATGTTCAGATTTTAGTCACTGTGAATCGTAAGTTAAGACTGCTGTTTTACTGTGGAATTAGCAGTTAAATATTGGAGTAGGTAAATGCAGTGATCCGATCATACAAAATAAAGTTAACAGCCTTGGTCTCCATGCATCCATCCATGATGGTTGTAGTAACTCAGGTTCAGTGGTAATTTTCCTAGAAGGAACAAGTGGCTTTTAGAAGAAGCCATGATTTAGCGGCAAACAAGGAATGGTTGCTTAATAATGTTTGATCTCTCCCTAAACCAGAAGTAACAGATTCACATGTTCATAGAGGCCTGGTAGATCATATAAATGAGTAAGGCTGGCTGAGGAGACTATGGCAACTAGAAGAGTACTTGCCCCGCCTAATGGGGCAGCTCATTTTCAACTCCAACTGACTTGCCCGTATTAGAATGTAAGCTCATTTATATCTGAGTTTCCAGTTTTTAACAAAAGCCAGAAATCTAGATTTTTTTTAAAAAATCAGGTGTTACCTCGTATCTAAACGTATGAAGCTAATTAATAATTATTAACAGAGTTTGTGGTCAGAAAAGCCACAACAGCAAGGCCATGCTCACTCTCAGCTACCAGTAGCCATCACACATGCACAGGCTACCTACTCCTTGTGTGCAGAGAGCAGAGCCATATCTCCAGTCCACTCTGCATCCACAGTGCAAATTGACTGACCCATGGTAGACCTTCCATAGTTACTGAGTGAATAAATAGTTTTTATAGCTGATTAAATGCACTCCATTTCTCCTAATCTTATACTTAAGAAGAATTCCAAAGTGAGACTGACATAATGGTAAAAGTAACAATGCATAGGTAAATTCAGTGATGCCATGGGCTTCATAAGTTTAGTACCAGGATTCTTTGCTTACATGAGGTATTAAAAAAAAAAGTGACCTATGGTTAAAAAAATCTAGCCTGCAATCTTATTTCATTTGGCTCTCAGTATTTCAAAACATACAGTCCTATATAGAAGATTTATAAACCAAAAACCTTCATATAAATTTTCAGATTTTATGATTTTCTTCAAAATAAACAGATGTGACATTATTGGGCCCACTTCCTCACATGCAGTGTTGTTGGATCTGGGAAGTGACTTCTCTGAGACACATGCTTTTCAGTTAGCATACAACTACCATCACACTGAGGCTGAATGCCACTTGTCAGCGGCATGTGTGTGATCATTTTTCTTACAGTAGGAAAACATTTCTCTGAGTCTACATCTCTGCCAAAAGTGAGAAAAAAAAAAACAAAAAC
The DNA here is from genome assembly GCF_964656455.1 of Halichoerus grypus. NCBI lineage: Eukaryota > Metazoa > Chordata > Mammalia > Carnivora > Phocidae > Halichoerus > Halichoerus grypus. The sequence continues at coordinate 111,262,146 of NC_135715.1, forward strand.
AGAAATACATTCACATATGGAAACTTATGTTCACAAACATTCATAGCACCTTGATTTGTAATAGCCCAAACTAGAAACAACCCTGATGTCCTTAAAGGAATGAATGGTTAAACAAACAATGGTATATCCACACTGTGGAATATTACTCAGCAATAAAAAGGAATGAAATTTTGACACACATGATAATGTGTACGAATTTCAAAGGATTTATACAAAGTGAAAAAAAGTCAGTGTGTGTGACCACAATTTTACATACAGCATGATTCCATTTGTATATCATTCTTTTTTTTTTTTAAGATTTTATTTGTTTATTTGACAGAGAGAGAGAGACAGCGAGAGAGGGAACACAAGCAGGGGGAGTGGGAGAGGGAGAAGCAGGCTTCCCGTGGAGCAGGGAGCCCGATGCGGGGCTTGATCCCAGGACCCTGAGATCATGACCTGAGCCGAAGGCAGACACTTAACGACTGGGCCACCCAGGCGCCCCTGTATATCATTCTTGAAACCACAAAATTATAGAACTAGAAAGCAGGTCAATGGCTGCCCATAGTTAGAAACAAAGAAGGGAAGGTGGAGTGCAGGATGGAAGTGAATGTAGCTATTAAAAAGGTAAAGAAGGATCCTATGGTGACAGAAGAGTTTCAATTCTTGACTATCTATGGTAGTAATACACAAATCTAAACATGGGATAAAATTGCATAAAGGTAAACAACACACTTACACACATACATGTAAACTGGGAAAACGTACCTAAGAATGGTAGTTAGCTTCAATGTCAGTTTTCTGGTTGTGATATTATGCTATAGACTTGCAGGTTGTTATCATTGGGGGAAACGAGTAAAGCATACCTGAGATCTCTCTGGATTATGTCAAACATATGCACCCGAATCAACAAATATCTCAAAAATTTTTAATTAGAGAAAGTTGGAAAAACAAACAGTCTAAACATCCCTAAATTGTCTAATAGATGGTTATACAATTAGCCCATAACATGCCCCCTTTACCCAACTATGTTACTTGCCTGGTCCTCGAGGATTTTGAGGGTGTAGCTCCTAACTTACACTGCTATTCTTGCATCCCAGAATGGATCTCTTCAAAGGGAATGCTGTGGATTTGAAGCTGGAAACAGAACAGAATCAAGAGGCAAAAAACAGTGGTCAAAACTGAGCACAAAAAAAGAGGGACCTTGAAATTTCTCCAGAGAAATGCTTTTGAAGTTTTCTAATGACAAAAAGATTAGCAAAGCCAGAGCACACAATAATATTGCTAACTAATGTTACTCCCTTTGCCAGTGCATTTCCGTCCGAAGAGTACAGTGGGCCCACACATTCTCTGCTGTTTCTTATCTCCCATGTGAGCTGGGAGAATAACTTGCAAGGTAAAATCTGGTTTTGCTTTACCCAGCTGCATCATAATAGAACATATTCCTTAGGTATCCTATGACCTACTCAGATATCATTGCTCTATAATTAGCAAATATAATAAGCAAGGTGGTTGTCCAAACAATGAAGGATGGTATAGAGGATTGGTAAAAATTGTCAAAGGGTTGATTTTGATCCATGGTCTTAATTTGTAATGACTTTATGAAGATGCCATACAATTGAATATAATGCTAATTTGAAGGAGAAAAATAATTATCCTCTAAAAGTTGATCAAACGCAACATGAAAACCTGGACCCTACTCTCTATATGTGCTCCGCTCCCTTTGCTTACTGAGTCCAGGAGAAAGAGCAGGTAAGTAGGAATGTGACATGCTTTCCATGTCTCAGGTCTGCCTCCCTGCGTCAGGGAGGTGTAGGCTTCCAAAGTCTCGGCATTAAAAAGGCCTGACTTCAGAGCTCTGGGGGAGGGGACAAATCTCTATTTGTTTATAGTCTTTAGCTCTAATTACATAATTACATTGGAAGGAGGACTGACTTCTGAGGAAAAGCAACAAAGCAAACAAGGTAAAATTGTAACAGGTCAGTCCAGCCATTATCTCTTTAGCCCTCGTGTGTGTGTGTGTGTGTGTGTGTGTGTGTGTGTGCGCGGGCGCGCGCGCGCACGTGCCCGCACGCATTCACACGCCAGCTCATGGTATTAACAGATAAAGGCAGTCAGGGGTGTGTGCAAGCCTATCATTTTACCTTTAGTGCATTGTAGCACCCTGATTATCTCATTGAAATTGGAAGGTAAATGGGATGTTGTAGAAACAGAGACTTTGCATGGCAGGTAATAGAGCAGACCTAATTAGCCTCAAGTACCTGTAATTCTAGGAGATGTACCTCGAGATAAAAGCTAGGGAAAGTCCCTCAGGTATGACTAATAGGTCCCCAGCCAGGTTGGCTCTGGATCAGGTGTAGTATGTCAGCTGTGCTGAATGCATCCTATTGATCCAAGAGAGCCTGCACTTTCTGCCACAAATTGAATTCAAATTGCTTACAAGGGAAAGGCATTTGGCTTACCTGATTCATATTTCAAAATAATTTTCTTCAATACTAGTTTGGTAGTGGATTGTAGAGTCTTTTTTAAAGCCCATTTTTAAAAATATATTCTCTCAAATGTTGTATATGATTTTCTTCAAAAACATTTTGTAAGTGCTATGAACAAGTATATCATAGATACATTTTATATTTCAAAAAAATGGAGAAGAGTTTACTTAAAGATTATGGCCCCTGCCTGCTAGGTAATATTTTATAACAAGAAATTTTGTTACTTACTTAAAAGAAAAGATGGATTTTTTTCTGTTTATTAATTAATTATAAGACTTAAATAATTGGAAATATAGAAAACATAACCACAAGATTTTAACCTGACAGTAATCTACGATAGTGTTTTTCAAACACTATTAAAATAAAGGCTTCCTAAGCATTATTCTGATCAGATACTCGGGGCATCTCATTCATTCTAATAGTTGTTGAACATCTACTATGTCCAGGCACTGTTCTAGGAACTGGAGAGGCATAAGTGAACAAAGCAGAACATACTCAACTTAAAGAGATAGACAATATACAATTAACAAAATAAGTAAAATTTTCAGTAATGTTATCAGGTAAAAGTGCTAAGGAAAATAATAGAAGCAGTATAACATCAGTATAACAGTACCAAAAGAGTTAGTGGCAATTTTACTTTATTTTTTTAAAGATTTACTTATTGGGGAGCCTGGCTGGCTCAGTCGTTAAGCGTCTGCCTTCAGCTCAGGTCATGATCCCAGGGTCCTGGGGTAGAGCCCCACATGAGGCTCCTTGCTCATTGGGGAGTCTGCTTCTCCCTCTCCCTCTGCTGCTCCCCCTGCTTGTGCTCTCTCTCTTTCTCTCTGTCAAATAAATAAATAAAATCTTTAAAAAAAAGATATATTTATTTATTTGAGAGAGAGAGAGAAGGGGCAGAGGAAGACAGAGAATCCTGGAGCAGACACCCCGCTGAGTGGAGAGACTGACATGGGGCTCGATCCCAGGACCCCGAGATCATGACCTGAGCTGAAATCAAGAGTCAGATGCCTAATCAACTGAGCCACTCAGGTGTCCCAGTTAGTGGCAATTTTAAATGGGGTAATCCGGCTCAGCCTATTTCAGAAAATTGTATTTGAATAGAGACTTCAATGAGCGGAAGGAGATATCTGTGTGGATTTCTGAGGAATACTACACATATATTACAGTACTTCATAATATAGTAAACACTCAACTTGTATACATTATTACATGTTTATTCTTGGTTTATCTAAGTACTTCTGGATCATGATTCACTGAGAAAAACCAAGTTTGCCATCCTCACATATAAAGAAGGGCAATAAAGATAAATGTAAAACTACTGGAAAGTTTACAGTAAGATAGCATGTTGTTGCCGTTTAGCTAATAGTATGGGTTAAAAGAGAAAGCAAGCCAGCGTTTTCATAGCACAGTTTTCCCATTTCTGAGTCTTTTTTTTTTTTTTTAAGATTTTATTTATTTATTTGACAGAGAGAGAGATAGCGAGAGCAGGAACACAAGCAGGGGGAGTGGGAGAGGGAGAAGCAGGCTTCCCGCCGAACAGGGAGCCCGATGTGGGACTCGATCCCAGGACCCTGGGATCATGACCTGAGCTGAAGGCAGACGCTTAACGACTGAGCCACCCAGGCGCCCTCCCATTTCTAAGTCTTAAGCTGGGGTTGAGAAGTTAAGTTGGCAAGATAACCAGTGGTGTGCCAGAACTCGTATGTACCAACTCATGAGAGTCATTTGTGGGCATCTCTTTCCGATTCTCCATTGGCGGATATCACTTTGGTAGATTGAAATCAGCCATGAGTGGGTGTACTCAAACCATAGAAGTGGAACACTATCAATCTGCCTTCCCCAACCCAAGAACTGCTTGGTATACATTTATCAGCACACCACGGAATATAACCGACTGAGTCCATTTTCCAGATTCGACTTAGTGTTTTGTTCTTAAAAAGTGTGCCATCTTTCTCAAGAATCCTTCACTAATAGTCCTATTAGATCAGTTGCCAGAGTTGTTCCAAATCAACATTTTTTTTTCCAATTCAAATAAATTTGCCCCTCAGTGGTCGGTTTTATTCCTAGTCAGCATGACCAGAAGCAGAACGGCCTCTGATTATCTAAAGGTAGAGCAAAACACTTTTTGTGATATTCATTTTAAGTGGAAGCTTGCTTTATAGTTAGGAATTCTGTTCTCCCTGGAAAATAAATGTAATACTAAATGGAGGTAAAAGTGCTGTATTGGAGGAAAAAAATATTCTGCTCAAAACCCACAAATTATGAAAGTGGGACAAACTGTAAAATAAACAATGCAGCTTACCAAGAGGACTCAATAATTTCCAGATTACATGTGAGACCTACAAATACCAAAATAATTGCAAAAACACTAATTTGAGGGGCTGAATTGACTACTTCAACTACTTTACCTTTGGCTCAGCAATTCAGAGTTAACAACTAATTAATAGGATAGCTTTTTTTGTCATCAAAAAGTACATCTGTTTTCCAGTCTTCTTTTAGGATTTAGAAGACATTTTTGAACTGGGGCATATAATAAATCTGAGAACTTCTCTAATTCTTGGGATTTTATGTTGTGGTATTTTATCTTCTTTACTGAAGATTTGCCATTAAATCAAAAATGTTTCTAAGCTGCAAAGTTGAAATACTGTTAGGCTTATTAATATAATACACCTATAGGGGCTCAAAACTGGACCAGGTTTGTTTGAAGGAATGCAAGATACAAACTAGACAGCTGCTTTTTTCTCACTCATTTCACTCTATTACTGGTTAACTTAGTGGAAAAATGTAAATTTTCCAGGGATTTTAGGTTGAAGGTATCTCAGCCAATGGAGATGTGTGCTTGACTTGAGGTCTAATTTAACTCCCGTGTAGTATTGATCAACATAGACCACCAGGGACACTAACAATCTTCTTTTGCCAAAGGTAGACAATGGTATAAGAGTAAAGTATAATAAATGCCCCTGTCCAGTCCCATGTCGATATCCAACTGCCTTTTGTGTGTTTGTGTGTGTGTGTGTGTGTGCGCACAATTTTGAGTGCATCAGTATTTCACGTTTATTGTAGTGTGATGAAACACCTTTCAGAATGGCCACAGGGACACTCAGCAGTAAGCATTTAGGCAGTACAAATTGGAGTGAACAGGAGGACAGTTAGCAGGGAATATTTCTGAGGTCAAAGTAGTGTGGGTAGAAGCTGAATCAGCTAAATGCAGAGTTAAGAGCTGCAGTACCTGACGCAAAGTAAATATAGATTACCTTCTTGAAGACAAATTGATCCACTGGGTGAGGATCTTTCAGAAAAAGAGACAAGTGCAAAAAAAATTAAGTAATTCACACTGACCAATTTTTTAACCCTTAATACTACAACCTTCCTATCTCCCTGTAACTTTCCACTTGACATCACTTCAGTCTAGAAGAATCTACTGAACAAGTAAATACCTATGCAAAACTCAAACTCCAACTTTAGCAGAAGCAGTTTTGAGAGACAAATTAATTCCTCCTCATTTAACTTATGATTCTATATAATCACTACATTAATTATCATTTCTAGGTCTGAAGAGCATAGTAAGCACTAGTAAGTAATTGTTGTGATTATCACATCTGGAAAACTTATACCTGGATAGGAAATCAGCCTAATGTACAAGCACCATTTTGAATTAATTCAGCAAATATTTTTGAGCCTCTGCTATGCGCCTGCCTGCTCTTATATGTTTATTTAGAAAATTGCTGTCTTCAAAAGATCTCTTTCAAACTGATTAGTTCACTTTATTAAAACTGAGTAAATTTCAGTGGGGAGGGAGTAAGGGTGGGTGGGTAATGCCTTCATTTATTTAGTTAGCAAACATTTATTGAACAAATTCTCCAAGCAAGGCTCAATGGCAGATGATGGCAGATCAGCCTCAAATTCGTAGTTCCTTTCCTCAAGGAACTCACAGTTCCTTTGGGAAAGATAAAAGATTAAAAAACACAAATAAAGTATGGTAGGTGATACAAAAAGGATCTCAAAAAGGAAGTGAGGTGCCAAATTACCCAAAACGGCAGGTGGAAAAAGATCAGAGACTTTTTTTTTTTTTTTTTTTGTAGAAGACATTATAAAATGCAAAGGACCTGGCAGAGGTACAATGGAGAAGAGAGGGTGGAGGATGGCGTACGGAGGGGGAGCATTCAGAACAAGCAGCGGCGCATATGATGGATGGGCAGGGGTCATTCGGGGACATAGAAAAAGTCTGGTATGGCTTCATGCAACCTAACATAAACACCAGTTACTGGGGGTGGTTTCTGGGAGCACATAAAAGAGTAGTATAACAAGCTGAAATCCCTATTGGAAGCTGAAAGTTATATAAAATTATTAATAACAAGTTAATGAGATGATTCCCTGTCCTAAGTAAGATTAAGATGTAACATCAAATTGTGGTAATTGAGATGATTAAAAGAAGAAATCAGCTTGAGCTGGACAACTTTCAGGTAGTTTCTTCTGAAACTACTAGAAATATGAAAGTTCTGTTGCATTTCAAAGAACAAAAAAATCACGTCAGTGAAGTTTAAATAGACTGAATTGAGAAACAATTTTTCGGGCTATTCTAAAATATAATTATGAATTTTGCTAATGAAATTTTCTCATTTTAGGTTAATTCATTCTAAGTGACATTTTTAAGGTACCAATTATCATTGGGTACTGAGGGTCCCCTGTGTGTAATTGGATATGCCAAGGGAATTGGAAGAATAGATCAGAGAATCCTTTAAGTTTTGCAAAGCTAAACACTGGGGAGATCCAAAGAGCATCGAGGAAGGTGCAGAATTTCTTCTTCAAACAGTACAGATTCAGCTAAAGCTATGCAACTTACCAAGTGTGGAGACAAACTTCTAACAATCTATAGGTTACACTTAGAAGAGAGTAACCATTTTGGTTAAATAGACAAAAATGGCAACAATTTTCTCATTCACCTTAAACTGATTGCTCTTCTCAGTTTTAGGCTAATTACCCTTGTTTCTGAGCCGATAGGGTACAAGTCTGATACACCAGTCATAGAGGGTAAGCTCCCTTCTGAAACTGGCCAGCCACACCCCACCACCTGCCATTAACAATAGCCAAGTGTATTGTTATGGAACTCTGTCCTAGGCACTGCTCAATAATGCTCAAATGGGGAAAAAAAATTAAGAGAACCACTGAGGTTTGCACACAGTCCTGGATGTCCTTCCTGACCTGAAAGATAGAACATGTATTTCACAATTAACCAAAGCCTAAAGAATTTGGAATTGTTTCCTTGGGGAAAAGAGCATGCTTAATATTTTAACCAATGTAGAGGTTAAGCAATTTTAAAGTTTTATATATCATAAGCTCATATTTTCAATTACACAGAAGTATGTAAATAAATAAATAGAAGTTGAAAATGATTACATCAGTAAAACGTGTAGATAGAAGGGGCTGAAATACCAACAGAGATCACTTTTTTTTTAAGTAGAATCCTCAAATTTGTAAGCTTATAACTATGCTACACAAACATAGCATCTGAAATATTCCTGTCAATTCTCAATAACATTAACATTGCACTGATTTGTGGAGAAATGTGACGATAATAAAGTTTGCTGCTGTCTCTTGGGAGGAAAAGAGAGGGGAAGAGAGAAAGAGAAACAGACAGAGAGGACAATGTCTTCAGTAATGAAGAGATAGCAATTCACTTTATGTCAATGGAAAAGTACCTGGTTCTAAGTTCCATTACTAAGCAAAATACCAGGAGAGTTTGTTACGTGCTTTTAAAATAAAATAAAATAAAATTATATTTCTATGTATGTAATCACATCTGTGAATACATTAGGGGGATAGAGTTACTAGTATATGTTTCCAAGTGTTTTCCATTATATTCCAACTGCAATTTTCTGAACACTAATTTACAGCTATACTTCAAGTTTGCTCCTGCTACACTGAAATAAGTACTGTATATATTTCAGGAATTCTGTACAAAATTATATATTTGGTAGAGGAGTGACTGCTGGTTCAGCAAACATTGCATAGCTCATTGTGTTCACAGTGGGGCCACAGGATTTCTGCACAGAAGGCACACGAAGGAGGGGAGTGCATACACATCAATATTTTAAAGCCAAATCCTTGAATTCCCCGTCATCCATTTCACATGCTGATTGGGGAAGCTCCAGAATCCCATCTCATCGTGTGTAGGAAGAGAAAAGTCCATTTTAGAGATGAATTGACTGAGATCATGATAAATAAAAATCACTTATTAAGATCACATCAAATCAGGGGCATAAAGACAAAGAGAAGGTAGCTCCGGGCCTATTGATTTAACTCACTTCCACTCGGCCCTCTCCGCAACTGTCAGAGGTAGAGAGTCTCCTAGCTGCTAGCTGGAAGGCATTGACTGAGATTGCATGAGACAATACAACCATCGCACCTCTGAGCACAACATCCTTCACCTTTGGGGCCAGGGATGCTCCTTGCTTCCCACTCTATTTTCTTTGCTCCAGGCAAAGGCTAAGGAAAGAAGAGCCGATTGCTTATAAGGCATTGTAGTTCACAGGTCTCTAATGTATCCGGGGCATCTGTGTGCACTGATAGAAAGTATTTTCAGTTCAATCACTTTGAAAGCCTGGATAATAGAGGAGCAGGAGGATTGTAGCATGGATAACAAAGTTGTTGTTGTTGTAGGTTTGTTTGTTTGTTTTTTCCTTTTTATCAACAGGAAGCTCAGTTAGCAATTGCACCAAGCATTGATTTCGCTGGCCTGTTTGTAGGCACTACAGGGGTCTTTTTAGCTGTGCAATGCAGACATGTGCTGAACAGCCTTTGATTTCTTTCTTACAAGTTTGTTTCACAGGATAGGCCATTGCCAGCGTGAGTTGCTCCAGTCATTATATAAGATCCATATTGTTGCTTTGTATTTAAAAATCACCTGTTCCCACCCTGGCCTTTCTCATCTCCTGGAAATTCTTGGGCATCTCTTGGCTGCTCCCCATCCAGGTCTGAGATGTTCTGGGCTTCTCATTGAGAGCTTGTGTGAAAACATCATAGCCAGCAAACGATGCCCGAGGGCATCGGCCCTCACTGCTGCTTGGGCATGCTGTGGAGCCCTCGCCCTCGTTCTCGTCCCCGGGACGGCCTTATGGTCAGAACAGGCCCCCTCGTGTAAACTTTCCACAGAAGGCTGTGAAACAACTTTTCAAAACCCGTGTCTCGTTTATTTTCTTCTTTTTTTCCTCCTGGTTTGATGTCAGTCATCAATCGAGCAGGAGACAACTCATTTCATTTCTGTGACACACCATGATGGACTTGTGTTGCAACCCTGACTTATTTTGAGAACTTCAATTTCTCAAGCTGAAAGCTTGAATGTCCCATGGTTGGAAGAGCTATTGATCCGAGGTAGATGGACGGCTCAAGAGGAATGGATACATTCCTTACAGCACTTTCCCTCTCCCCTGCCTTTCCTGGCTGCTATAGAATGTAGTCTTACTCAGAGTTTGCTGTCATCTACAAACTTTGATTCTGGCCTCGAATATATTCCATTTTTACACCATTTTTTTTTTCACTGTAGGCTTTCTCCTCGTGTAGCATTGCTCCATTTCATTCCAGATGAATTGTCTATTAACTGAGGAGTTAGTTATTTTTGGTCCCTTTTACAACTTGCTGTAGAAAATGTAGGCGCTGACGGTAAGTGATGCTTCCAATGAGCCTTCCTCGTGATGTTAGAAAGAAATAATGTACAGTATTACTCTCAAATATAAAATGCTAATACAGAAGTAAAAATAAGGAATTGAATCTATTATTTAAAATCTGTGAATAACCCAATACAAGTATTAAAAATTGTAATTTTAAAAAAATCTGATTTATAAAATTTCTGGTGGAAATAATTAGTTCCGAATGCTCTCTGTGATGGGAGGAGATGGCTACACCCTGTCTGGAATTCTAGAGACTTAAACTACCCTCCCTAACATTCCTTTCTCCAATTAAGAAATACATTAATTTAGAGGCAGAAAATAGTATGAGGGTCTGAATAGATCTCTACCCCCCACGACTGTAAGAATTTTCCTTGACAGAATTCATGAAAATATACCTTATTTTTATTTTAATTTTTCCCTAATATTTATTGCAATGATTAATAAGTGCTAAGATCTGTGAAGGCACTTTAGATACATTTGCTCATCTAGTCTTCAGAGGACCTCTATAAAGTATATCATGTTGTTACATACATCTTAGAGGCCAAGCCACTGGAATCCATAACTTGCTCCAGCTCCACAAATAACAAGGGTAAAGCAACTATTGGAATCAAGTCTGTCTCACTTCGGAACATGCTCAGTTCCATAAGGAAACAGAATTCATCTCAGAAAGACTTTCGTAATGGGTTAATCTACATACTGTGGCCAAGTTTAAAGGAACCACAAAGATAGGGAGGGACCCAGAGATTAGCAAGAATGCAAGTCACTAGCATCCCTGGGGCTAACAGGGCAAGAGAAGTAAAGACTACAGCATAGTAAGAGCTGGAGCTACGACCAGAGACGTCCTGAAAGATCTACACAAGGGACAAAAGAATGGAACCAAGATCTCTCTATTTTTCCACCCTCTGATCTTCTGCCTTTGTTCCCCATTGGCTTCAATGTACTAGAAACCAGGGGACAAGAGAACCCGTGTGGTACAATCTTTAGGAATCAGCATTTCAGATCTCAAAGCAGGGCAGAGGGGCAGAGAATAAGGGATGGGGCAGGGGGCAGGGCAACAAAGAAGCACACACACTAACCAATTGGCTATCTGGGCAGCGAGAATATCCCAACTTTCAAATGGCAGCTCAGTCTTTGCCTGCCATGGCCTATTCTAAGAAGTAACTAACTTTGCAAAGAAAAGGCAGTGTCCATAAAACATCTGACAAGTGACATAAAAAAACCAAAATGATTTTTTTATGCATTCTTCCCAGTTTTACAGGGTACCTTTTATTTCTTCATATAAATGAACTGAGTACAAAATGACCTATTTTCTTTAGTGTTTAACTTAAAATGTTCCTAAAATCTTAGGTTTTTAAAAAATATTTAAAATATGTTTAAAAAGTAAAAACTATGAAATATAGCCCTAGCATTATTACTTGAACTTAATTCACCTATTAAAATACAGGCATGGAAACTTTTTGTTATTTCTTTATCCTTCTTTACAAACTAATAACTTGCAACTTCCTTTTCATTGATCATCTTTTAAAATATTTCCATACCCTTAATTTAGTCACTGGCATCTTTAATGCTACTAATTAACAGTAATCAAATTAGGCAGGGATGAAGAACAATCACAGAATGTGTTAACCTGCCATGCGCAACCATTCACAATCACATCCCAGCCCTCAGTTCCACATTCATCCTTTAAGATCTTCGCTCAGCCGATGTGTCAGACAGTCTGGGCTCCCTCCGTGGCATAGAGTTCATGTGATGTGCATTCTGTGCTTTTGCTCCCCTTGATTGCTCCAGCTTGAATGCCAGTTCCGCAGTTCGGAGCTGCTCTGCAACTAGTTTTCCTGTAAATAGTCTCCATGTCGCCCCCGCTACTGCTTGGGTTATCTTAATAAAAAAACCAAATATAATTATACTGTTTGTTCTCCTAATAGACTCCGCTGACTGTCAAATGCCCACAGGATGAAAAATCTGAGCTTCTTAACTTCTCAAATAACGAATTTGCAGTCTGGTTTCAACCCACTCCTCCAGCCTCCTCTTTTCCAGTTTTGAATCTCATGCAATCTGTGCCCATCCAAAGAAGACCATGGACTGCTATTGTCCTCTGCCTTTGTTCATGAAGTTCCTGGAGGTCTCTTCTGTTCCTTTTCCATTTGGCAAACTTCATCTATCCATCCATCCATGCATCCATCCATCCAATTTCCTATTAATTTATTTATTCATCCAACTTAATAATTGCTCTAGACTCTATTTTGGGTCAGGTAATCTGCTAGGAGCTGGAGATTCAATGGTGAGAAGAAACAGACTAGCCTTTGCCAGCATGAGCTTTGGTCTACTGGTGAGATAGATGTTTATCGAACAACCTCACATGTGTAATAGCAAACAAAGGTAAATGTTGTTATAAGAAACAAACAGCATGGGATGCCTGGTGGCTCAGCTGGTTAAGCGTCTGCCTTCGGCTCAGGTCATGATCCCAGAGTCCTGGGATCGAGCCCCGCATCGGGCTCCCTGCTCAGCAGGGAGCATGCTTCTCCCTCTGCACCTCCCCCTGCTTGTGCGCTCTATCTCTCTGTCAAATAAATAAATAAATAAAATTAAAAAAAAAAAAAGGAAACAAATAAACAGCGTTCCATGAGAAAGCTTAATAAGGCAGTCTACCTTTGACTGGTGGTAGTAGTGAGGAGGGGCCCATTAAGGGAAGTGGTGCTTAAGCTGAGATATGAAGATGAGGAGAGTACTTGGCTAAAATGGGAAGGGGAAAGAAAAACATAAAGTAGAGAAAATACATATACAAAAGCTTTGGAGTTGAGGAGAACTTGACATTTTTGAGAAAAACAGAAAACAAAACAAAAAACAAAGAGGGTAATTATTATTATTATTATTATTATTATTATTATTATTATTATTTTAGAGCAGAGATACCCAGTAGGAAAGAGTGTAAGACTTGATAATATCTGTTCTTCCAATCTTGAGAGTACAATATATTGCCATTTATTTGTCTTCTTCAATTTCTTTCATTAATGCCTTACAGTTTTTGATATAAAGGTCTTTCATCCCCTTGGTTGAATATATTCCTAGTTTTTCATATTTTGTATGGCTAAATTCTTAATTATATAAAATCTGTGTTATCTGTGATAACAGTTAGATCTCTTGAGAGACTGGCATTTCTGAAAATACTCAGGATTAAACTTCAGTTTAAACATGATTAACTATAGGGTGAAAAGTTTTTGTTTTTTTTTAAAGACTTTATTTATTTGAGAGAGAGAGAGTGAACATGAGTGGGGGAGGGGCAAAGGGAGAGGAAGAAGCAGACTCTCCGCTGAACTGGGAGCCTGAAGCTGGGCTGGGTCCCAGGACTCTGAGATCATGACCTGAATAGAAGTCAGATGCTTAACTGACTGAGCCATCCAGGCTTCCCTAGGGTTAAAAGTTTGAAAGAAGCTTTTTTTTTTTTTTTTAAGATGGAAGATTTACAATGAAAATATTTCTATAAAATATAAAATATTTCTATAAAATAGATCAGGAAGAAAAATAAAATACTACCTACAAATTCTACTTAATAAAAAGTAGAGAGCTTTAGACAAACGTTCCAAATGACAGGTGTTTCTGTTTCTTTTCAAAAGTATGGTTTGATTCGAATTATAAGAAGTTAACGGTGATGGGAAAGCAATAATGTGTGTGGACATAAAAGAGGAGAGATAAAAAACTATAAATCTGAAATTACCTCTAAATCACTTGGCTAAGAGACTTAATAAGATGCTACTGAATATCCAAACTGTACTCTTCAGAGTTTATTTTTTTTAAGTTTATGAAGTTTTCAGAAACCATAGTTAAATTTGTCAAAGTTCTAATATTTTTTATTTCTCTTCTGTAGCCCAAAACTATATCCATGATGTATTAACTTCAATCTCTCCTTCCTAGTAGTACAAAAGATTTTGACCCTTTTTCTATCCAAGTAATTCACTTTGTATTCAAATATGCATCTTTAGAATTGACCTCTCTACAGACAATTTCCTTAAATACTACTTTTCAATTGCCTTATGATACCACTTTTCAATTGCCTTATGATAATTCATGTATGAAATGACATTCAATTGTTAAATATAATTCTTAGTCAACCATAATTGTTGACTAATTTGCATATAGCTCACCCAATGTGCAAGATGATAATACTTGTTATTATGCTGTATTTCTTCTGAGGAACATTTTAAAAAATATGTTATAGTTTTCAACTGAGGAGCTCAAGTCCTATCACCTTGATCATTCATTTGAAGACCAAAGGAGCCAAAGTAAGCACCTACTGATATCTTACCTCCCCCATGATAGGATCATTGTTTTATATCATTTTTACTATGGGTAGTATTTTAATTTACAAATCGGCTTGCATTTGTCATTTCATTTGCATTTTAATTTGTATTCCTTTTTTTTAAAGTGGGAAGCAAATCAACAACTTCAAGTTCTATTGATGTGATTGACAATATAGCAAGATCCTGTTTTTATTTAGTGCCCATCTGTTTTCAGATTGTTAAGAATCAGATTAATTGAATCTTCATATGATTCCTTAGATGTACATAAGGGGCAAGTTGTCTTTAAGTTTTATTTAAAGAACTGATTGGTTTCACTTTCTTGTTCAAGGCGAAAGAGAAGTAGAGTGAAAGAGACATGAAGAGTCAGAGAAAGAATCCAGTGTCTCTATCACCAATATAGAATGCTATGGATTGGGCATGGAATATTCACGACTGAGCAAAAAGTCAGAGGGAAGGCACTCAAGAGGGAATAAACAAGAAACTATTTTCATGAGAAATTAAGAATTGCTAACTCGATTTGAAAAGAGAAAAGTGGTAAATATGCATTTTGATTTACTAACTAGCATAATGTCCTACTTTTTGGGTTTCTATAACTGTCTAAACGGCCAGAACATTGCATACTTTGCATTTCTGATACCCAGATGGATACTACTCCCTCCTCTCTGTAACAGAATTGGTTTCAGTAATAATTACAGAACAATCAGCAATAATCATCATTTCCTTCATTCATCTTTAGTTTTGGAACAATTGGCCTTTAAAGAAAATGTATGTTGATTAAACCAATGTACTTATCCTGGTTGTGATAGTATACAGCTTTGTAAGATGTTATCTTTAGGGGTACTTGGTGAAGGATACATGGGATCTTGCTGTATTATTTCTTATAGCATAAGGCCATTGCTTTGTACAATCAGCATGATGACATTAATGTAATGGATCAGTGTGGTATTTGAAGAAATAACCAGGATGTCCAAATATCATCAGACTATATTAAGAAAGAGGTAAGAGAACTAATTTATCCCTGAGGTAAAACTGTAAATAAATATTTTTGTCATATGAATGTCAACTGTTTCTGATCCTCCTTTTTGATTGAGGTTGAAAAGAATACATTTACCAGATAAAAGGTCTCATGCCAGGAACCTGAGGCTTTATTAATCTTCTCTAGTAATGATACCACATCCATCTCAGTAGATGTGAGGGATTCCTACTTGGTTGAGCCTGATGTTGTTTGTAGTTATTCTCTAGTTTCTACAGGAGTCAGAATAGAAAATTAAGTGAGAATGTGATAGGACCACCATACCTACATCTTTTCAGTCTTTAGTTTGATTCTAATCTCTACCATCCCCCACTCCTTTATCCTGGAGATGCCATATTGGTTTTGAATTACTCTCTTGATCAGAAGTGGGAGGCAATTTCAGAGGTTTCTAGTTAGTCCTCCCCACAGGAAAGAATTCAAAATGAGATTTTTTTTTTTTTAATTGCCAAGTGTATCAATTCTGATTATAATGGGGAAAAGACCATTGGGGCCCATTGTGAGCTGAACTTTAGCCAGGACTCCATTTATTACTTGGCCCCCATAAGCCTCCACTCAAACAGGGAGAGCTATGATAACATTTGTTTCTCTAGGTACTGATGTCAACTCAGACACTGTGTCTAATAATTCTCCTAATGTGTGGTATTCATTCCCTTTCCCCAGTGTACATTCATCTGAATAAAAGAACTGGGAGGGATCATCATTGTATCTTCATTCCAGTAGGTTTCCTAGGACTACCACTTAGGGCAGGGGGTTTTGGATCTGAAAATTGGTGCAGATCTAGAAACTGAACAGGGATTATGACTTGTGACTTTTTATTGGGATGGTCACCCTCACACTCCTCAGACTCCTACTTTTCTAATTGTTTGCTTAAAAACATTAAGCAGCAAGCATGTTGGCTACTGTCTTGGCAATTTTGGCCCTAGGAATACCATGCTCTATTAAACACCTTCACAATTCCTTGCAGCCCTTGGCTGTACCGCCTACCTTATTAAATGTTATGGTAGTTGTGGTCTCTAGACCCCTGAAAGTTAAGCACAGCCACCTGGCCTCTCTCACTATGGTATCTCATCAAACCTATGAATATTAATGAGTCCATCTCTATGACTGCCTATGACAGCCCTGGCTTGTGGAAAAGAGCCACCAATGAAATTCTGGTGGCCCTCTCACCAGCACATTCCTGCCAACCTTGGTTAATGATCTGTCCTCCTGTGGAACATAGTTCTCTGATTGGTTTTCTGGCCTCATATAATATATCTATTCCCACTGGACCAATTCATTCAGACTCTTCCCTTCTTCCTCTACCATCTCTTAGGATAGCTTAGGCATTTCTATTTCACTCATCACTGGCCATCACTTTTTCCAGACTTCTAAAAGCTACTCTAGCATAGAGTTTCCCCCATTATTTGAGGTCCTTACCATGGTATTAAATCCCATATCCTGGGGCGCCTGGGTGGCTCAGTCGTTAAGCGTCTGCCTTCGGCTCAGGTCATGATCCCAGCATCCTGGGATTGAGCCCCGCATCGGGCTCCCTGCTCGGAGGGAAGCCTGCTTCTCCCTCTCCCACTCCCCTGCTTGTGTTCCCTCTCTCTCTGTGTCTCTCTCTGTCAAATAAATAAATAAAATCTTTAAAAAAAAAAAAGAAAAAAAAATCCCATATCCTGAGACAGGACTCCATTTATCCATCCCTAAATTATTGAAGTTATGCTTATCAAGTTGCCCCTTTAACCAAACATCCTCAAAATCCAATCCCAGTGTTATTCCTCTGGCTCCTGTCAGAATGTACTAGCGAATTTTTGCAACTCCTTCAGTGTATGTATGTTTCTTCCCTCCCTTCTGAGGCTTAGAACTTTCCAGGGTTGGTATTTAACCCCAGTTTCTATCTAGCAGCCAGAAGAGGAAGTGGAAATAGCTCTGGAGGGGAGTACCATTTGCCTTGCTGTGGAGGGGCTTTATAAATTTTTCCAGCATGTGGTAAGTGCTAACTATGAGTAGGGAAGTATGGACAATTTCTGCGAATTCTGACGTTTCCAGGAGATCTCAAAAGCCAACATCATTAGGGTATCCATCTAGCTGTACCTATTCCATTTTTTTGTGTTGCCAGGTTTTCCCAACCATGGAGTCAACTTTAGCGTAGCAGATCTACTTTGGCTAAGTATTTATACATCCTTAGGGTCCTGCATCTCTAAATATTAGATCTTCTGTATCTGCTCTTCTACTTAGTCTTTACTTGTTGACAGTGCTCAGTTTCTTATTATCCTTCTGCCGGCCATCAATAGAACTTAGTAGAAAGAAGCCAACTATGTTATTTTTATAGGCATTGTTTCCTAATAATCTTCAAGTACCTGAATTATCACATGTATGACAGCTTTCGCTTCCACTGGGATGCCTTTCCAGGTCACCTCAGGTAAAGTCTTCAGCAACTGGACTATTACCATTTACCATGTACACTCAGAAGCAAGTCCTCTTTGCCACCCAGGTAGTGCGTGAGCACATTGTAGAACCCCATTATAGTGTCTTTACTTAGAACATTCTCAGCACCACTTCTATGCTCTGTCATGATAGCAATCATGGAAGCAATCATAGGAAGAATAAACAGAACTTGAAGGTGGCTGGGCTAGGATATGAACAACTACAACCATTAGCAGGCTTTTAACCTAAATGGACAGAGACATTCCAGAGGGCAGCAAGAATACCACCTGGATAAGATTTCTTAATATGCTGATTCAATGGGTGCTTTGGTTGCAGAAAAACAGTTTTACATAAAAATAGGATACATAAAAAAGGAACATCTTTTGAAACAGATAGTTAAAAAAATTATCATCATTGGGTGGAAAATTACAAACAGTTGACTTCTTTAGTCTTAGTATATGATTTAGTCTATTTTAAATTACTTATGATAAGAAAAGGAGACATTATAGGGATGACTGTATAGTCATTGTTTAATGGCATGATTCTGGAATTCTAGTCAAAGAAATAAGACAAGAAAAAATATAAGTTTTGAAAATGAAATAAAATATCTCATTTAACATAATTATCCACTAAAACAGCTTCAAAATGATCAATGGGAAATCAATTCAAACTAAATTCAGTGTAAAAATGCTTTAAACCTATAAATATTCCTCAACACATTTTTTAAAAAATCATAAAGATAATTTGAAAAATTGCATATATATATATATATGTTTCTGAGTGGATAATTTCAATATTATAACTATGGGCATTTTTCAAGTTAAGTTGTACATTCTATGTAATTCAAACTTATATTCTAATATGATACTTTTATAACTTGACAAAATTATTTGGAAATTCATCTTAAAAATAAGTGAACAAAAACAGCATATTGAAAATAAAAATAATGAGGACATTTCTATCCCTACATTTATAATATATCATAAAGCCACAGTAACTTAAAAAGTATGGTCTTATTTCTAATATAGACATATAGGTTAATAGATAAGACTATAAACTAGTTTAATGAATTTCTCATTTTGATTTTGTTAGTAAAGATGGCATTCCAAATCAGTGGGGAATATATGACATCAATAAATTGTCCAGTGAAACACAACTTAAGAGCAATGGGCTTTTGAGCAATTATTATTCAAAGGCTAATGTGTCTAAAATGACTAGCATGTTAAGAGTGTAATTAATATCCTTATTCTAAGAATGTCCTGTTTGCCAAGAACTGAGAGTATTCCTGGAATGTGTGGCTTTCAGATTTAAAACAGGGACAGTCCCAAATAAGCTAGAGCAATTTGGTCCTTTTAGATGATGCCAAAGTAGGGAATTGAGGGTCACCGTGTAAAGAACTGGTGGGCTAGTCTATGGGGCTATCAATAGATACTCTCACAACTCCCTGTAAGAGTCCTGGGGTCAGAGGGTGAGTAGACAGTTAAATCAGGCAGGGCCTTGTGGGATGAGGAGAGAATACTGGAGTTTACTTCAAGTGTGAATGGCCCCCAGCGGGGGTTGTGAGGGGGGTAGTGACTCATGTGCTTCCATATGGTATAAAGAATTTTTCCAGCTGTCACAGATAGAATAGAGATGCTTCCGTCTTCCTAGACAACAGATTGGGAGGAACTGCACCAAAACATTTCTATGGTTATTTTTGAGTGGTGAGAATTTTGTTTTTCTTTTTAATATTACTTTTTTTGAGTTGAATTTACAGGCATTCACTACTATTTTAAATAAAACAATTATTTTTATTTAAAAAATAAGCTTTGTAATATGATCTGAAAAAAGAGGAAAAGAGAGGAAAGAGCACATTCTCATTCAATTAAATGTAAACTAATGAAACGTGACTTTTTATCAAAGTTTATAATTCACTTAAGTCCACTGAAGAAAGTGAAAAGACACCCTCCCTTATATACAATTTTCTCCCGGAGGACAAACTCCAGTCTTTGATCTGAAATTCGGATTTCATTCACCTGAATATAATGAAAAAGGACAATTTGGACTTAAAAACAGCAAAAAAATCAATTTGCCTATATCAGCAAAGAAATGGTTACTATACGGTTTTACTTTGAAGGTTTTGAAATACATCAATAATGCGGGGCTTAAAATTATATGTATTGTACATCTGGAATAACAAATTTAACTCTTCTTTACCTTGGACATTCACAAATTCTAAAGCTCTAATATGGATAATAAAAGTAAAAACAAAACGAAGTATTTTCCCCAAGCATAAGCAAAATAGAACAGTCCTCTTATTCTATTGTTGGTGCCTTAGGCAGACTCATGAAAGCTACAATTGATAAAATATTTGGACGTAATATTATTACACATTTAATCTAATGACATCTTTGATATTTCTAACAAGGACACTTTCTAGGGTTTAGCATTGATTTTATTTTATTTATTTATTTTTTTAAAGATTTTGTCTATTTGACAGAGAGAGAGACAGTCATGGGATCATGACCTGAGCTGAAGGCAGATGCTCAACCATCTGAGCCACCCAGGCGCCCCAATAGCAATGATTTTATATACACATGCATGCACTCACATATATATATATATATATATATATATTTTTTTTTTTTTAAGATTTTATTTATTTATTTGACAGAGAGAGACACAGCGAGAGAGGGAACACAAGCACGGGGAGTGGGAGAGGGAGAAGCAGGCTTCCTGTGGAGCAGGGAGCCCGATGTGGGGCTCGATCCCAGGTCATGACCTGAGCCGAAGGCAGACACTTAACGACTGAGCCACCCAGGCGCCCCACACTCATATATATATATATAGTTAATTTGTGAAAGTTACTACATTGAAAAGTTTCGGTAAAAATGAGCCATAACTGTTTTCAATGTTAATGACCACCAAATTTTTTTCTTATCCTTATTCATGGATAATGATAGTGTCAGTTGTATCACTTGAAACTATGAAAGATAATGGCTAGGTAATTACTTGTTTTTCTGCACGCCCATGTCATTACAAATTAGTGAAGTCCACCTCAAATTGTCAGTATCCAGTTCCATTGATCTCTTAGTAAGTTTCTAAAAGCAGGAAGTTACAGCGATGTGTAGTTAATGCTGGTGGCTGCAAATAGACCGCCTACAGGCCTGTTTTTGCAAGGAAAATTTTCAATTAGTGAAAGCCATGGGCATCAGCTTTCAAAAAGAGGAAAAAGAACTTCCCTATAAATCTTTGATCTTTTCTGCTGCATCATGTTTTTCATGAAAGAGAGTTACAGCACTCCTGCTTAAAACGCTTCTACAAAATAATTTTGTTTTCAAGCCAGCAAGATTAAAGACTTGGAATCTTTATTCAAATAATGGTGCAGAAATAAAATGTTAAATTTAGATCATGTTTATAAGAGATTCACTAGATTTCAAATTAGCTAAGAAGTAATAAAATAAGTGAAAGGAATCTATTTCATTCACTTTTGTTTGAACTGATAATATTAATATTTCATAGATTGGCACTATGTGATTATTCCTTCCTAATCTTTCTCTGTATTGCCATCATTTTATGAAACTATGGGTGCTTTTAGAGATTTCCTTGACTCTCAGTCTCCTTTCATGATTCAAATCTCCTTTTAAAAATGTTGTTTTCAACCTTTGTTCTCTTCCTACTGGGGGATAACTTTGTGATAGAAGAGAAGGGAGACTTTGGAGATCATGTCACTGTTTCCATTAGTCATGCTTTACCATGCATTCTTATATCTTATTTTTCACCCCCCCCCATTAAAGAAAACAAAGGTGGTCCATGTCATGTATTGGTCCATGTCCACGTCCTATCCATGTGTGGACCTTCTAAATGTCCACACATAGAAATAGATGTTAGGGACTGTCATGAGAGAAAAGTAACCCGAGGTGAATTACAGCCCTGCTAAGGTATCAACGAAACATGGGCAGAACCTGGAAATGAGGAGGAAGTTTTCTGGGAACATTTTGACAATAGTTGTAAATTTTTCGCATGGAGCCTTGCACAAAACAGGCACACTCTCTGGGTTGTTGAACTGGATTGTATCAGATGTTTAACCGTCTGATATATATTTAGTATATTTTTATTAAAAGTAAAAAAGAGTCTGTATCTCTTCCTATCACAGTGTTTAAATAATGAATTTCATTCTCACTGGTGTCCAAACAATAGCTTTGTTCCTCAGCCCTCTTTCATATGGAAGGATGTAGGGTAGGGTAGACCTGTAGCACTCATTGAGTATGAGGGATCCTAGGCAAATAGAAAATGAATGCTTAGTAAACTTTGATCACTAATTAGATACTTTTACTTTCTTACCACAAATGTGAGAAAATGTTTAAAGGCAAACAGCTAGATTTTAGTAATGGTTAGGAAAATATATTTACAATATTTTATATATAATAGATAAGAAAGAGAAAACTTCAAATATGTGATTATGTGATATAACAGCAATTTAATACCAGTAATTCAGTTTAACTGCTTATAATTAATGCTGAACCCTGTAGAATAATAATAATTATGCATTACTTAAATATCAGATTAGCTTTGTTGTAAATTTTATTTTATTTAAGCAGTAAATCACCTGTACAGGGTCACCATTCCTGCTTTGTCTTTCTGTAATATGATTTATTCATACATTATAAACAATTATAAAAAACATTGGCATGGAAAATTTCTATGGAACTGCAAGAAGAAATGAAAATGTCTATATAATTTTTAGGGAGAAATAAGCTATGACTTTATGCTCTGCCATTTGTATTTTTACCTGTTCAAACAAACGAAAATTCTTGGGCAATTGTTGTTACATGGCACACATAAGAGATGGAAAAGAAAATTTTATTGAAATTAAAATTATTGACAAATTACATTCTAAAAGGTGAAGCTTTAGGTCCAGCCAACATTTCCCAATGTGCATTCTTCAAAAGACAGTCTTGTAAAATGCTATGAGAAACTTTGCCAAAAGCCTTCTGTGCTCAAATGTGTGCAGGGAATATCTTTCCCAGCACAGTTAAATATGTTCATATTAATATGTTAATCTGCATATCTAAGACAGGGATATAACATGCATAACAAACCCAAACTTACTTAAATGTGGTAGCTTTTTCTAATGTATAGCACTTTTGGGTGCTCTATGAAACAAAATTTGGAGGACATTGTTTTAGATAGTAATAGATAAAGCAGAAGTTAAAATGTAAGATCACAATAGTTTTGTTTTGTTTTTTAGATCATATCAATCTTATATCTGAATTGATTTTTTTGTCTAACAGTTTTGTTTACCTTATTAACTTTTGAGGGCCTTTGGTTCTAGTTAATGTTTCAAGGGAAAAAAGAGATTAAATACTCTATTAATTGGGGTGCCTGGGTGGCTCAGTTGGCTAAGAATGTGCCTTCTGCCCAGGTCATGATCTCAGGGTCCTGGGATCAAGCCCCACATCAGGCTCCCTGCTCAGTGGGGAATCTGCTTCTCCCTCTCCCTCTGCCTCTGCCCTTCTCCCCTGCTCGTGCTCTCTCTCTCGATCTTTCTCAAATAAATAAATAAAATTTTAAAAATTTAAATACTCTATTAATTGTGTGGGTCCCTAAATGATAGTCTTTGTTGTCCTGTGTGGATCCTGCCTTGCACATCAAACATTTTATCATGCTTAACAATAAATCAGTTCAATTCAAAATTTTTTTAATTTTTATAGCATTAATTTGTGTTTAGATGAAATATTTAGTAAGGCCCCATTCTTGAGAGTATAAGCTTATGTTTCTGAAATTGGTTGAGCATTTAACATACGGAAAAAAATAAGTGATATGATATTTTTCCTCTGTGTAGAGAAACGGATTAAATATCAAGCCTTTCTAGTTCTATTATTTTATGAATTGATCAAATGTTATAATCTTTAAAATATGTATTCTAATGATACTAGCTATTTATTCATCTCCAATATAAGAGTTTACAATCATTATTCTTTTTACTTTAGAATCTAGCCTCTAGACCTTATATTTACTCTGTTCATCTTTAAAATAGAGTGCATACTTACTCTGTTCATCTTTAAAATTTGTGGCTTTATGTGAAGCCATAAAAAATAATTAGTTGTTGATAAAATATAAAAATGTTTCTGTAACATGCTGCACAATTTCTCATGAAATACTTGATTTTGAAAGCATTTTTGACAAGGTTCCACATCAGCAGTAAATGACAGAGTGCTAGGTAAAGGAGTCCTGGAGAAATAGAAAATTGGCTCTACAAGTTAGAGACTGAGAAACCAGAAAAAAAACAAAAACAAAAAGGAAAGTAAAGAAAAAAAAAAAACAGTCATAGACAGGTGGAATTACATTGGTAGCAAAGGTGAAAATGTGAACCCTAATAGCCATAAGTAGATAGATTTAGATCATCTTCAATCTTACAGATAAAAAAAGGAAATAGTCAAGACAGATAAATTAAAATTGTGTCACAGTCGCTTCGTCAGCATTCCTATTACTGATCATTTCCTCATTTTCTAAGTAATATCAATGACTGACAAAGTGACCTAGAAGCCAATATTTGGTGGGCTTGGTCTCAAGCCAGTAGCAAAGTTTCTTTTTAAGCCATAAAATGCACTGGGCCTTCATTAGTTACCAGGAAAAGAAGAGCAAAGAAGAAAAACTTAATTGGCACAAAATGGCTTCATTTAGAAAACACAAATGATTGTTCTGCCAAAACCTTGTCCTATTTGAGTTGGGGCCTCGGTAAGGGGGAAGTTCTTAAAGAGCCATTCTTTGGTACCAATGTTTGCTTGTGTATTTTATGCAAAATTATTTTTTCCAGTAGTACCATTTGCTGGGAAATACTACATACACAGTATGTTTGTTTCAGCATGAATAAGGTCCACTGTAATTCATTTTTTATATAATGTATGAATGTTGGGTTCTAAATTAGTAGGGACGTAATAAGCCTCTATCAGAAATTTCTCAAATATAGATTTACCCAATATACTAGACAGTGACAAAGACTAACTACATTTAGAATATATATATATATTTAAGTATTTAGCCATATATATATGAAAATTCATCTGCTTTGTAACTATTCTCAGCTCTTTGCTAAATATTCATTATTTTCATCGCTCTGATTGCATATACAAAGTTGGGTAGTTCAGAAAAATGACAAACCCAATACCTGCTCTTGAGTAATTTTTAAAACTAGTGAAGATAATCCTATACAAAATCTTTGCTTTTTTAGTCGTTCCTAAATGCATAGGTTTTAGCCAGAATCAATGATTTAGTCTTTGAAAAAGTAAACTGAGTTCAGAAACATTTTCATTAAAATTAGAAGATACTCCTCAACCTTAACTTTGTACTGATTCTCATTGATGTTTCATATATCTGTGCCACTAAAATATTTCTCTATAATTTTAAATACCCAGATAACTACTAGAATAAAATCAATTTAAAGAGGCACAGATTTGGTCTATGGCTTTGGAATATCCAGATATTGACCAAATTTGTTGGATGTGAGGAGACTGGTGAATAGGGTATCCCAGGAGATACTTCCCCCAATCCTAAAGTATTTTTTAAAGCTATGTTAACTACACATTTTTCAGTAGTCATCTGATTAGAAGTCCTGCTCATGTTATATAATAATTTTCCAATAAGAAAATATAATTCATTTTCTTATACATAATATTTTCATTTAGTGGGTGCCTATTAGGAACCAACAATGTGATAGGTGCTTTTATGTATATCACCTTATTGAAGGCTTGACTATGACCCTGGAAAATGGGCAGTCTCGTTTCTTATATATGAAGAGTGAGAAAGGGTGAGTAATTTATTTAGTTAAGTGCAGAATGAAAGTTTACAGCTGCTGTTGGCTGGTTCAAAAGTCCATATTCTTAACTTTATCTATTGTCTTGCAGATTCATGTAAAATATTAATAAAGAAAGAAGCTTTTTTTTTTTTAAGATTTTATTTATTTATTTGACAGAGACACAGCGAGAGAGGGAACACAAGCAGAGGGAGTGGGAGAGGGAGAAGCAGGCTTCCCGCAGAGCAGGGAGCCCGATGCGGGGCTCGATTCCAGGACCCTGGGATCATGACCCAAGCCGAAGGCAGACACTTAACGACTGAACCACTCAGGCGCCCCAAGAAAGAAGCTTCTTAAAGCAACATATTGTCAGAGTGGGGTGGTTAGTTGAACAGTAGTAGACTTTTGACTACATGTTTCATTGGTTCACTCTCTTCTTTCTTTCCCCAACCTTTGCCTAAATACAACATTTAGTATATTTAATACTTAGGGGTTTTCTAAAATTTATTTGCCATAACTATTTGTTAATTTGGACTTCATAAGGCTAATAGGGAATTAATGATATAACACTATAGAATAACCAACAGTGTTGGTTAATTATAAAGTTCATTGAGAACGAAAGAACTAACACTAAACAATAGCATCTGAATAAAAAAGTATACACTTTTCCATGTGTAATTACGAACAACAATCTGCAAATATCAGATAGCTAGCTTTTTGTATTAACTTTCAGTCCTTTTAACCAAGGATATAGCTAAACAAACAATCAAAACAAAACAAACCATTTTCTCTGTTAGACTCAGAAATCAAAATTTTATAATGTATATTCTGTTCTTTTTATACTTTCTTAACATCCTGATCTCATCTCTACTATGATGCTAGTTTTCCTAAACCAAGGTAGCCAGTGTTAGATGGAAAGAAAAATATATTTCTTGTATTGTGATGTCCAAAGCTCTTCATTTTTTTTTTTAAGTGCTGAAGTTCTTCCTCCCAATAGGCTATACAAAAATACCTACTAATAGTTATTAATTCAGTACAACTGGCTTTTCTGTTTGAGTAGCCCTGGTGTTCCCTAAATCTCTCTTGTCTATCCTCTGGTTCATCTTGTTGTTTTGCCCTATGGCAATAATGGAAGGATCATTTGAGGGTACTTTAGGATGTGCTGGGAATAAACGCCTCTTATTTATACCTGGTCCAAAAACAATTTCTATGTTATACATAGTAGCATTCCTGTGTGAACTTTTACCCCCTCTGATGGAACTTATATGTAAAGTTGTATTTGCTAAAGTTGATCTTTTCTTATTGGCATCTTATACACCCTTATTGTTTAGAATTCTGTGGCATTCCAAAGAATGTCGGAGGTCCATTTACCATGGCTCGAACATCAATCCATGGAAGGTGCCAAACTGTGTTTAGCCTTAGGTGGTGGGTCAGATATAAACCCTCCAGAGCCTCTTTGACAGTTCAATTTATTTCAAAGTGGTCAGGAA
This sequence comes from Halichoerus grypus, assembly GCF_964656455.1. Classification (NCBI taxonomy): domain Eukaryota; kingdom Metazoa; phylum Chordata; class Mammalia; order Carnivora; family Phocidae; genus Halichoerus; species Halichoerus grypus. Next base: position 111,289,285 of record NC_135715.1, read on the forward strand.
TCTGGATTCCACACTCATACAAATAATTGTCTTGCTTTTCAGTTTTCTTTTCTTTCTTTCTTTTCTTTTTTTTAAATAAAATTCTCAATGTTTTACTGGAAATTTCTTGATAATGGTGGTGAAAGGAGAATTAAAATCAAGAGAAATGAGAGTTCCGGGGGAAGCCAGTCCCTCCAGGCCCTCCTGCAGAGGTCACAGACGGAAAGGAATCCCGACTCAAGGTTATAAATAGAATGAATTAAGAATAGCTTCATTGGCCTTGTTTCTAATTCCTCCTGCAACCTGCCAGCCCTACCAGGGCATGGTTGATTTAAAGATAGGGATGAAAGCCAACTGGCCCATAATCAATCTACATGAGAAAAAGGTGATATTGCAATTTAAAAGGAGAGGCAGATGTGATTTAGGAACCCTTGAAGAGAATTGTTTGCCCTTAAACCACAGAGGTTCTTAATCCTGAGATGTTACTAAATCATTAGCACCTAGAGTCAGATTTAAGAAAAATTCTAGTGGAGGGGCACCTGGGTGGCTCAGTCGTTAAGCGTCTGCCTTCGGCTCAGGTCATGATCCCAGAGTCCTGGGATCGAGCCCCGCATCAGGCTCCCTGCTCCGCGGGGAGCCTGCTCCTCCCTCTCCCCCTCCCCCTGCTTGTGTTCCCTCTCTCACTGGGTCTCTCTCTGTCAAATAAATAAAATCTTAAAAATAAATAAAAAAAAGAAAAATTTTAGTGGAGAGCCATAGGACAATACTGAATTGAGGATGGGACCATCAATGTGAGTTCTATTAAAGCATGATGACAGGAATATATGAGCAAATTCATTAATCTTTTAGGAAGTGAACAAACCCAATAAGAAGAATTTTAATTAAATCACTTTATAAGATAGAATTAAAAAAAAAAAAAAAAAAACTTGAAATGAAGCCTGGGGAAGATTTCCCTTCAATAACAAGCAACCAGTATTTACTGGGCATCTACTAGGAACCAGATTTTAATATTTAGCAAATAGATATTGATCATACTCTCACAGAGCATACAGTCTAAACCTCTGCTATCCAATAGAAATTTCTGCTGTGATAGAAATGTTTTTTAACTGCTCTATCCAATATAGTAGCAACTAGCCCTATGTGACTATGGATGAAGATTCTTTCTTTGACCAAACTCTGCTTAAGCTCCCCCAAACATTTAAAATAGGCCTCCCCCAAACATTTCACATTGGACTTCTGTATTTGTCTCTGCATTGTCCAATTTTAGCAAGAATCCTACCAAGTTGGTTCAGCTAGAATCCCTCATCTTCCATTTCTAATTGGCCTCAGTATCTAAGTGGGTTCTTCATCCTCTACCAAACCCCTGGTGACATTTGATCCCTCTGGCTTGTCTTCGGCAAGAATCCTGCTAGGTCACTTTAGCCAGAATTCGCTGGTACCTTTGATGTTTCCTCTTTCCATTGAACCCCCACCCTGATCCTTGACTATAAATTCCCATTTTCTCATGTTGTATTCAGAATTGAGCCTTATGCTAGTAGAGATTTCTCTTCCCCTATTGCAATAGTCCTGATTGAAATCTTCTTATCAATTTACTGCCCAACTCTGATTTTTCTTTAGCACTACTGAGCACTTGAAATGTGGCTAGTATGACTGAGGAAATGATATTTAAAAAAATTTGTGGTTAAATTAAGTTTATGTAGTGATACATGAGTAGTGGTTACCATATTAGTCAGCACAAATCTAGACAGACAGTAATCTAACGATTAAAAATGCATATAATTGCAAATTGTGGCAATTATTCTGAAGGAAAAGTAATATGAAAGATAGAGTTAAGCAGGGGGACTTTACTAGCCAAAATATGATGGTCAGGAAATGTTTTCCTGAGGAAATCAACATCTCAGCTGAGATCTGAAAAATGAGTAGGAACTAACTGGAGAACAGAAATGGGAGGTCGTTGGAAGCAAAGCGGGCAAGACAAATGAGGAAAGGGGACTGCCCTTAGAATCAAAAGTATCACTGAGTAAATTGCAGATTTATTTTACTCTCCACTCTGTTTAAATCATCTCAATATCTCAATGTAGAGGGATGATGTGTAGGCTGGAGAAGTGGGGTTCAGAGCCCTCTAGATAATAATAAACATTTTTGTCTTGGTAATAAAAAAAAATTGAAAAACTATTGAAGACTTTTTAAAGATTTATTTATTTATTTTAGAGAAAGAAGTGTGTGTGTGCAAGAGCTGGGGGAGAAGTGCAGAAGAAGAGAGAGAATCTCAAGCAGGCTCCATACCCAGTGCAGAGCCCAACTTGGGGCTTGATCTCACAACCCTCAGATCACAACCTGAGCTGAAACCAAGAGCTGGTCGTTTAACAGACTGAGCCACCCAGGTGCCCCTATCGAAGATTTTTGAGTAAATGATCACATTTGTGTTTTCACAAGATCACTCTAGTTCGGTGGAGAGGGAAGATTAGAGGAATAAGAGTCGATGAAGAGAAGAAAGTTGGAGGCCATGGAAGTAACCCAGACAAGATATGATAGGCAATAAAGATAGATGGATTGCAGTGAATGTGGGTCAGGGGTTTTGGAAAGTGAAACTGATAGAACCTAATAAAATATTGGATCTGGGGTGAGAAAAAGCCAAGTATCAAAAGTAACGCATGGAGTTCTGACTCACAGGACTGGATGGATGCCAGGGTCATTCAATAATAAAAGAAACTGGAAGATAATCAAATCTGGATATAAAGATGATAATATCAATTAATGACTCAGTGAGTTTGCGATGTCTTTATGACATTTAAAAGTAACATATTCAAATGGATATACAAATAGAGAGAACAAAAGATATTTCTTGTTAAGAAATATAAACTTGAGGGTCACTGGCATGCCAATTAAGAAAATCCTGGGCAAAAAAAGTGGTTTTGTGGAGTGAAAGGAAAATGTAAAAAGGAAGAGGACCTAGGATTGAGCTATTTATGATTCCAATATTTCATTTATTTTCTATATTGATTTAATGTTTTAATTTTTCTTTTTTTGTCTCTAGGCCATCTTAATTCATCTTCAATGACACATTTGGAATACCTAATTCTATGGTCTCAATTTGCTCTGACTCATTTACTCCCAAGTTAGAAAGTATAGGACGTGATTAACCTAGGGTAACTTACCTCATGGAGATGCAAAACTTCTACATATTTTCTCCCTCTCTTCTCCTTAAACTTCCAGCCAAAATTCCTATTTCCTCAAATTACAGAGTTTAGATATTCTAATCAAAGTAATTTACATAGAGATATGTTACATAACGTTTTTTCAAGAAATATGTGTTAACCCAGATACATCTCAAGTTATTTGAATATATGAAAGCAATTCTTATTAAATTTCCAGAAAGGGAATAAACAACCTGAGCATCTTTGAAGGCACTTCTTCCACTAGTCCCCACATTTCCCCCCAACTGTGTTCTTTCCTCTCCTTTTAACCCAGTTAGCACTGTTTTGTATCCGCTGAGGCAATAATGATCAATACCTAGGCACCTCCTTTTAGCAGTCATTCCCCACATACCAACATATCCAGCAGCAGGTCCACCAGCCAAAATAAGAAATACTTCTGTCACCTATCTAAGCTATTTTGGGTATGCAAGTGTTTGGTGTAAGCTCTTCCTGGTAGGTTGCAAGAGGAAAGTGAATGTAAGGCTTTGGAGTTTTGTTAAAATTCACATTCCTTGAGCTTCTGCCTGCTTCCTCAGAACCAATCACATATTTGGAAAAAGGAGTGTGAAAGTGCTTGGGAATTATGTGGTCCAACAGCAAGTGAATAATATGTTTCATAATTTAGAATTATAAAAGGATTATACAAAATTATAAAAGAATTACAATTTGTCATTTTGGTAAGTATAATTTGTGAGTAAAGATTTCAACAAGAACAATAGTTTGTGTATGTGTGTATGTATATGTCAGTATATACACATATGTTGTATGTATATAGACATATAAGTATATACATGTACATAGACTTATATGTCTATATGCATGCATATAGACATACGTGTTTATTTAAATACATGTGTATATAATGTACATGCATATATGAGATCTAGAATATGCCCACATGTGCATAATTATATTGTTATGTTATATATTATTTATATAAACCTAATGATACATACATATATGCATATGTTAATGCACACATATGTATCCATGTGTGTGTGTCTGCGTGTGTGTGTATAGATATATCTATACATACATTAAATCAGTTAGAAAACTAACTAATTACTAGAAAACTTAGTGGCTTAAAACAATAACTATTTATTTAGTCTACAACTGCATTTGACAACTTGCTCTGGGTTCAGCTGGATGATTTTCTGGTCTCTGCTGGACTCCCTTACACCTCTACAGTCAGGTTCTGTGTCAGCTGGGAGTTAGCTGATTGTTGGCTAGGGATGTAGCTCCTCCCCATGGAGTCTTCCATCCTCCAAGAGGTTACCTGTGTCTTGTTCATGTTGAACTATCAGGGGTCCTCAGAACAAGAGGAAGCGTGCAAGGCCTCTTAAATCTCAAATTTAAAACATGAACAGCTTCTTCCAACTTCCATTTGTCATAGGAAGTCACTATGCCAGTTCTGATTCCAAGGAGTTGAAAATACATTGGAAAAGGAAAATTCTGTGTCCATTTTTTTGAAATTTATATTATATACTTTTAAGATAAAATCTTTTTTGCTTGTCACTCCCTAAATTTTTCATATGTTCAATACCCAGTTCATTCTGGTTTCCATTCTCTCCCTCCACCTCTAATATTAGCTAAATTTGGGTCATCATTTTTATGGGGCAAGACCATGTCTGTGTGAGTTTCCTTGTTTCTTCTGTGTGAGTTCTCTTGTTTCCTTGTTCCTTCACAGATTGCAGATTATCAGCCAACAATTGCCTTCTTCAGGAAGCTTCCATCACATGCTTTGTGAATTTTTAACATCATTATATACCTGTTACACTGTTTGCTACTGGCTTTCTTGTTCTTATGTGACCTCTTGAGGATAGTCACCTTATCTTATTCATATTTGTAGTCCTTGCACTTGTACCCGTGCTTGGCCAAAGTAAATATTAATGATAGTTACATGAAGAATCGCATAAATGAATGTTCTAGAGCTTAACAAATGCTTTTTAAGAAGGAATTAATAGGGATGCCTGGGTGACTCAGTTGGTTAAGCAGCTGACTCTTGGTGTTGGCTCACGTCAAGATCTCCGGGTCCTGGGATAGAGCTCAGTGCTCATCAGGGTCTGCACTCAGTGGGGAGTCTGCTCAAGGATTCTCTCTCTCCCTCTGCCTCTCCCCCTGCTCACTCTCTCTCTCTCTCAAATAAATAAATCTTTAAAAAAGGAATTGATATTAGAGTAAAGAAAAATGTAGATCAATCATTTTTCCCAAAATTATAAGATTCTATTGTTATGTGTAATGTCAAAGCAAAACTGTTAGAGGGAAAAGCATAAATTTAACATGTCCTCCTCTTATCTCAGACGTTCCCCCAGACCTAGTGAACTTACATTGACCCATCTAGATTTTCCCCTGACCTGTGCATTTTTTCGGTAATAAACCAGCTTTTAGTTAAAACCATGGAGCTTCCTTTGGTGGTATCATGAGATAATTAAATGACCGTATATCCATTTGCCTGGGACATGCTGTGTGTAGCTCCTGTTTTCTTGGTGTATTATTGATGCCCTCTTTTATTCCAAAATTTTTCTGGCCTGGACCACAGATTGTATGATTACCTTAAATATAGCCCATGCTTTCAGTGTAATGCCAATAAAAGCATGAAAATAATCCCTATTGTATTAAGAGTATACATAGCTATTCCAACTGGAACAAGTTACCTAACCTCACTATACCATTTTCTCATTGCTATTTAAGAATCACTGACTACAGACCTCAGAAAGGACTAGAAGTTACATGAAGCACTTCAATTAAAATTACGCAGGAAATTGTGTATAAACAAATTCTTTTATGTTATAGATACTGTAACTGATAAATAATTTATTAAGTAAATGGGAAACTTCCCCAGAGATTATTGCAAAACCATTGGGTTAAAATGCATGATAAAGATGGCATTAAACCTTTTACCTAGGGAGAGAGACCTCTTTGGCCTTTCTACACTTGTGCCTTCTTCACTTTCACAGATGACCTAGAGTGACAGGGCCTCTGTGTTCCTAATGGAGATGGGCTCTGGGAATATGCTACTAATCATGGCCTGTGATAGTAATGGTGAGTCCCAGTGGTACATACTAAAGGCAAAAAAATAAGTGCAACCACATAGTGTCTGTTGATTTTATATTTAAATATCTATTTCTACAGATAGTTATGCCTTAAATAACATACATATTACCCACCTAGATTAATATTTTGGTTTTAGAGACATTAGTAAAATTTCTTTAAAAGCAAAGAAAGGTCAGGCTACTCAACATTTAGGCGATGCACTTGTCACCCTTGTAAGCAATATCATGATATTCTCCTCTCCCTAAACATTCAAGTCTGCATGGACAGGGCTTCTGACAGAACTAGCAGGCCAAAGTTTTATAACATTTTCAAAGTCTTCTATAGTGGATTCCACTATAGAATGAGACTCTTTGGATAAATACATATCAAGCTACTTTTTTTTTTTTTTGCAAAATATAAATTTATAGTATTGGGGAAATAGTTTCTGGAATAAGAAAGAAATGTGACTTTTAGATGAATCTTGAAGAACTGATAGAATTTGGACCAATGGAATTAGAGTGAGCAGAGGAAATCTGTATAAATACACTTCAAGCTATTTCTTCATTAAACTGAATAGCATATTTGCCAAAAAGTCTATTTGACTAGTTTCCCTTATAAACCCATGGTTTTTGTGGTTGATAACTTTTTTCCTTCCTTCCTTCCTTCCTTCCTTCCTTCCTTCCTTCCTTGACTCCCCCTCTCCTCCCACCCTCCTTCTTTTCTCTTTCCTTCTCTCTTTTTTTCCCCCTTCCACCTAGCTTTCTCCCTCCTCCTCCCTTTCCTTCTCCCTCTCTCCCTTTCTTCCATGCTGCAGATTTTGAGTGAACCTACCCAGGAACGAACCTGGAAGTGCCTGCGTGAGGTACAGCTACAGATTCTGGGTGGGAAATAGTAACCTATGACAATGAAATGCAGTGTTGCATTTGCCTTGCAACAAATTACATGCTTTCGTACAAAACCTTCCCTAGCATTAAGTGTATGGCTTTGACATTCAGAAATATGTGCAGATATTCACACCTTACAGGTTACGTGGCTTATCACCATACATGATCAATATTTTAGCTTCTCTAATCCTTTTGAGTATAGACTTCACCTTCATGATTTTCATTTCAAGCTCTCTCTTTATTGCTGCTTTTCCCAGGAGAGGTACCATGAAGGGGCCCCACGGTCTATTGCATATGGACTAGATACCATTTGTACCCACAGCTAAAAAAAAAAAAAAAAAAAAACACAAAACAGTAAGAACAGAACAACAAGGAAAATATTAAATTGTTTTCCATCCTCAGCAATAATAATTATTCTTTCCTTTTTTTAACATTGATTGAATAATTTTCCTTTTGTTTTGATGGTCTTGATCAGGGACTTTTCCTCCCAATATTTTTAAAAAGTGACATTCATAACTAATACTTGGAAACTTTAAATAAGGAAACATTTGAGTACTGAAATGAGCACAGCTCAGTTCTGCTCCTGATCTGTAGCATTCTATTTCTTTTCTTTTTTTTAAGATTTTATTTATTTTAGAAAGAGAGCACGAGAGAGAAAGAGAGAAAGAGCCAGCGTGAGCCAGGGGAGGAGGAAGGGTAGAAGGAGAGGGAGAAGCAGGCTCCCCGCTGAGCAGGGAGCCTTGCATGGGGCACCCCGGGATCATGACCTGAGCCGAAGGTAGACACAACCAACTGAGCCACCCAGGCGCCCCTCTAGTGTTGTATTTCTATCTATGCTTGGCCAGTGACTACTTCCCTTTCTTACCTACTATCTAAATCACTGCAAGAAATAATAAAACCCACTCATGCAAGGACATTTAAAAATGTGTGTCTTTACAGTTGCTAGCCTTTAAATTTGAACTTTATGTCTTCCTTGTGTCTGTTGTCATTTTTCCCTAAACTCTGCTTTGAGTTGAAGAAAATTTAAGTCGTCGAAATGCAGGAGGAAAAGAGTGGCTTAGCTTGGAAATGGTTTAAAAAATCCATTTTGGAAAATATCTCTCAGCTCTCATTTTACTCTGAAACACCTTCTACATTCTCTAGCTTCTCTTGTGTCTGCCGGCCAGCTGCAAAACAGCAGGTATTTTTACTTATCAGTAAGTGTGAAACTGTCCACACACTGTGTCTGTGCATTTGTTTCTTCTTTTATGTTTAACACCATTAACTATGGAAATGTTTACTGGAGGAAGAGGATTGAAGAAACGTCAGTTAGGTAACATAAAACTAAATACTAGGCAATTCCGTTCATGGCAATATCTCAACTAATTTCCCTTAGTCACCCTCTCAGTTCTAATCGAGCCAGGAGAAGTAGATAAGAAGAACAGAGAACTCTGTCTTCCTTCCACAGGGAAACTACTCTTCCCTTGTAACCACTACAAAAGAGAAAGGCTGAGTGAGATTAATCTAATGCCACTACCTTCATTCATATACTTATTCTTTTATTCACTCGATTCTTCGATTCTCATATTTCTTTGCTGAATATGTTCTAGGCACTGCAGATAGAGCAGTGAACAAGATAGACATGGAGCTTACAATTTAGGGGAGGTGGAGACAGACAGTAAACACGGGATCAAATAAACCCATTGTAGGTATCAGGAAAACAATAAATTAGGGCAAAGAGCAATGGGATTCTGTGGACCAAGAGGGCAGAAGTGCGCAGAGTTGGCATTACTTTAGGTGCAAGGCCAAGGAAGGGCTCTCTTTGGCAATGGATCTGAATTAATATTTGACAAAGAGCTATATGAAGATCTGGGGAAAATGCCTCACCAGCAGCGGGAGAGCTGGGCAATGGCCCTCACTAAGGATGAAGTTGGTTTGTTCAGGAAACAGCAAGAAGGTTGTGTCACTGGAAAGGTGTCACCAAAAAGGCCATGGAGGGGACAGAAACTGGTGTTAGGCAGGAGTTTGCTCTGTGGTATCTTGAAGCTGTGACTCTTCAGTGAAAACCTTTAGAGAGTTTTCATTAAGGCGATGACATGAACTCATATATGTTTTTAAAACACGAGCTCCAGTGACTGGGTAGAGAGGAACTTTAGAGTGACATGGGTATCTTGAAGGAAGGACCCACTTTCTGATTTATTTAGTTCACATGATATGCACCTTAATCTGACAGATTTAAAATACACATGTGAAATGTATATACCCAAAGAGGTGTGGTATTCTGAATTAGCAACCATGAGACACTGTATTCATATTACTTCAACCTTGTCATTCTTTAAAATAAATTTGAAAATTCTTTGGGGAGAGATTGAGCTTCTAGTGTACCACTTAATATCTTGAATGATAGCCCTTTTAATTACTGTCATTAGTGAATTTGATTTTTAAGATCAGATTAAAGATGTTTGGAGTGTCGAATAGCAAAAAAATATGGGAAAACAAAAAGGAGAAAACATGTATTTTGGCCAGAACATGACTGAGATGATTTTGTTTTTAACATTTAAAAAAAAAAGAAATCCAAAAAGTGAGTTGCAAAAAACAATTTTAAGCAATTGTAACATCTTTGGAGCAGATGATCTCTTCTACCCGCCAGATGGTAATGGTTTCTCCCACCTCTGAACTTGGGGTAGAATTTAATCTCTATCTCCACTAGGCAATGAGCCACTGTGGTGTGGGCTTTTAGCTGTATCCTCATTTTATCTTCCTGATGAGACTGGAAACTGTTGAGGGCAGAATCTTGCTTTTTAAACAATTTGTGTCAGTTGGCCCAGTGAAATCGGCACTTGGATAAATAACTGTGTCTTTACCTTCCTAAATCCCACTTTGGTTTATCTTAATAACGGTGTCATTTTCAATCTTAGCCTGACCTAGCCATGGGATACAGGAAAGTCCTGTTTGGTGACACCAGAGCTCCCTGGTTAGCAGATAGTGGGGCACGAGGAAAATCCCCTGCAATGTGCAAGTGGATGGGGCCAGACTAGAAAAATCAGAAATAATTTATTTGCCTTCCTCCGATATCTGTTACTTTCTTTTAGACATTTGTAAGTTATTTTGTCTCCATTATGTTGGTTGCTTTCATTCTTTAAAGTCCCTTAGTATATTTTCAGTTAAATCTACTTTTCCGTGACTACCTTGTAACTTAGTCTTCTTTTATGAGATGATTTTGTCTTTTTCCTGAAATTTTTTATGGCTTTAGTCAACTCTAGCCTTATATCTTCAGTTTTATCATCATTCTTATTCTGAGTTTTAACTTCCTGATTTGGTGTGTACTTCAAACCATGTTTGTTTAGTTCAGACTGGCATATTGAGTTATAGTTTTATTTGGTTTCACAGTTGACACTTTCATTAATATTTTGATCACTTGAATAATTTTGATGGTCATTTTCTGTTGCTGTTCTTTTTTTCTCTTTTCTTAATTTGAAGCCAAAGCCCCTGTTCTGTGCACTACACAATTGTTGCCTCCTTAGACTTTGAATTCCTTCATTGGCATCAAATTGATTTGTTTTGAATTAGTTTGGCCACTTTTTAGGCTCTTCCTAAATTGCACTGGCTCAGTTTTCATTTTTAATTGTAAAGCAGATATAATGATACCTAACTCATGGGATAGGTGTCATATTTAAATGAGATAATATATTGAAAGCCCCTAGCAAAATATTTGATAGACAATAGACAAGCAAACAAGTTTTTGTACTTTTTTCTTCCCTTAGGAGAAACTGAAATTGCATATAAAGGGCCATGGTGTTACCCTTGCTTCTCTGGTTCTAACCCTCCTTTGATTTATCCAAATGTTCATTTTTCTTACCTGAGAACTAGTGATCACCGTGGTTGAAATGGAATATTTAAGAATTCACAAACATGGGTGTTGTGGACATTGGCTACTTGATGTTAAAGATTTTTATTTCCATCTTCAAACTGGGGAAATGTACTTTTTTTAAAAAAGGGGTTTGCTCCCAACTCCAGTTGCTGGGGGAGTTCCAGTTCTTGTGTTCTCTGTGAATTAAGTTTTTATTCACTTAAAAGGTATTTTCTAAAAGCTCATCATTACATGCACAAAGGTATAATACTGTAAATGCAGAAATTCTGAATTAAACTAATGCAATAGAAACCACTGGTGGGATTTATAGTTCCCAGTAACTATCTCAGAATCTCTTCACAGATTGCTTCTTTATATTGTGAAGTGAATAGGATTTTATATCTGAAGAAAGAAAGCTGCACATTAAAACAATCAGTGTTTCTCATGATACACACTTGGTATGATTTCTGCGAATACTACTGCTGGAATAACCTCGTTAAAATAGTATAATTTACTTGACTACATGCATAGTCTTTTTGGATCAAAACTGCCACTTACAACATGCGAAGAGGAACAGCGATCTTGCTGCTCTTGCAACCATCAAAAGTATTTTTTGTTCGCCTCCTCCTCAAAGCCCTGAGGCGTAATCCTTTCTCTAGCTACCTGAATGTCTCTTAGCTTTGACAAACAAAAAGGTGGGGAGAGAGTGAAGGAGAAGAGAGGTATAAAGCACATTCTGTCACAGAATCTCTACTGAAAAATCCTCAACAAGCAGAATGGATTGAAAAATTCAAGCATGACTAAAAAGTACATTCCCCACTAGTCAGTAGATTTTGCTTCCTATTTGTCACTGCCACCTTGGAGAGCGGTGAGCATTAATAATGCATGGGTGCTAGGAATGTATTAGCAACTAACCTTGCGAAGAAAATCAGCTGGGGACCCAGAAGAGCTGTAAAATGAGAGAGAGAGAGACAAAAAGGCAGAGTGAGTATGCACACATGCTCTGAAGTATCCTTCTTATTTATTGAAGAAACTCGGGAAGAAGTGTCAGGTGTGTGGCAGCTATTATTTTTGTAAAAGAAAGGTAGAAATCCTTGGAATGGGGCCATAATTGAGTTCACTGGATCAAATTCGCTATCTTCCCCACCCCCATCAAATGCATTACTTACCTTTGGATAACATAAACACCCCTGGGAGATTAGTGTGTTTATACACTTAGGCAAATAATAAGTTTAGTAAATAACTTCTTAGACATCTTTCTTAAAGAAACATCAGCAAGTGAATTTCTTAAATGAGTTATGTGTGATTTCAGATCTACTTTATGATGTAGTATACATTGCAGATAGATTTACTGTGAATTTGTGAATGTCAATTCTGATTCCAGAATTCCCACAAAACAAACAAGCAAGCAAACAAATATCCATAGACATACTGGCTCAGAATGGTAAGGTTGCTCATGTTTCAAAAGAAAATTTTAATTTTGTAAAAATTGCATTTCTTTTTAAATTATTATTTTTCAGTTATTTGATTTTAATTTTTTAAGATTTTATTTATTTGACAGAGAGAGAGAAACAACAACACAAGCAGAAGGAGAGGGAGAAGCAGACTCCCCACGGAGAAGGAAAGCCTGAAACGGGGCTCGATCCCATAACTCCAAGACCATGACCTGAGCCAAAGGCAGAGACTTAACCTACTGAGGCACCCAGGTGCCCCTATTTTTCAACTATTTTAAATGGAAACCAAACCAGCTCCTTTGTATAATTATGACTTGTCTCTGAGAATGCCACCACATGACCACTTAACCCTAGTGGTTCAGCGCTTCAGATCTTATGGGAAAACTGCATCCCGGAAAGGGCCCCAGGCTCCATCATTTCCATGCCCCCTTCACCCCACCGCCCACCCCACTGAGTATCTTCCAATTCCATACCTGACCCACAATGACTTGTCGATTGATTAAATTGATTGTGGAAGATGTTAGGTTATAATTTGTAAAACCACTTATATTTTAAGCCCACCACCTTCAGTTCAAAATACTGAATTAAATTATTTCACTGGGATGTTTATTTTAATATTTAGGGATTTTTGTACTTTAGAAATTTGGAAGATTTTGTTAAACATGAAAATATGTGAATATGACATGTTTTTAATTTGTTTACTAATGGATGTTTGGTGCCATTTTCTTTTTCCACCCTTTTATTATTAAAAAAGTCAAATATACTAAATAGTTGGAAGAATTTTCCATATATTTCAATATTTTTCATCTATTCAGCACATTGACTGTACGAGCAACATATTGTTAAACTAGCTTTACCACATGTCTAATCATTGTTTTCCCTTTGGTCCATCAATCCATCTTATAGTTGTAATTTCCAAGTAAGTTGCAGGCATTACTATACTTCCTCCTGAATGCTTTGGCTAGATTTCAATATTAGTTGACCCTTCCTTTTATGTAAAATTTACAACAATAAAAAGTTCAAATCGTGGCAACCTCAATCAGTGGGTTTTGTCAAATGCATACAATTCTGTCACCCAAATCTTCAAGATTCAGAGCATTGTTATCAATAATTATTTGCTTTTTACTTAGCAAACTGACATTTATTTTTTTTATTTTTACAAAAAAGGCAAGTCCAAAGACTACAGCTAACAGATTTTCCCACAAGAAACATGCTTATTCAAGATTTAAGAAGGCTAGATTTTGGCATGGTAAGATGATCACATGTTTAAGATAGGAAGGTTCTAAGAGAATTGCTTCACTACCACTTTCTCATGTGCATTACAATTGTTCTCTTGAGAAATGAGTAATTTCAGCCTATTATTTTCTTAACAGTTTTTATTGAACTTAAGTAAATTTTTACACATCCTTCTTTAATTATTATTATTATTATCATTATTATTCCTTCTCTAAATTTCTCATTTGGGAAAGCATCCCAGAATAATTTCATTTTATTGTGGTAATCCTCCCCCTAAAGCTCTTTTCTTCTCTCTCCCTTTACACCGATATACATACATACATTCAAAGATAACCTAATGGGATAGTTACTGAATTCACTCATGTTGCTTAAAGCCCACAGTACATAGTCAATAAATATTTTTACATAAAAGATGTTTGGAATGAGTAAATGATACGGAAATGACGGGAGTCACATTTACTTACACGTTAGCTAATAAATAGTCTTTGAAGCAAATTACAAAATACTAAATAGAATTGTGCTTTCAGAAATGCATTTAAAGATCTTCTTTTTTATTAATTTTATTATGTTATGTTAGTCACCATACAATACATCATTAGTTTTTGATGTGGTGATCCATGATCCATTGTTTTCGTGTAACACCCAGTGCTCCATGCAGTACGTGCCCTCCTTGATACCCATCACCGGGTTACCAATCCCCCCACCCTCTTCCCCTCTAAAACCCTGTTTGTTTCTCAGAGTCCATAGTCTCTCATGCTTCATCTCTCCCTCCAATTCCCCCCCCTCTCATTTTTCCCTTCCTTCTCCTAATGTCCTCCATGCTATTCCTTATGTTCCACAAATAAGTGAAACCGTATGATAATTGACTTTCTCTGCTTGACTTATTTCACTTAGCATAATCTCCTCCAGTCCCATCCATGTTGATAATGGAACAGAATAGAGAACCCAGATATGGACCCTCAACTCTATGGTCATTTAAAGATCTTCTATCAACTCGTAGTGTCATAAGTAGCAAAGATATCTCAAAAATGAAACTTAAGCTCAAAAAAAGATATACCTTTAAATTTTAAAATGCCTTCATCCATTGAAGACTTGCTCTGTCCAATCGATTGTTTTTTATCAGAAGCCAGATCTGCCTTGGAGCTAGAGACATTTTTCTTCATTGTTTCTTATTTTAGCCTCATTGCAAAAAATGTATTGGTTTATTGTGTATCCCTGCCTTCTTTCCCATTATAAAAAGGGCTTCCACTTTGGTAATCTTCTTTCTTTATTTTTAAATTTTTTAAAAATTTATTATTATTATTATTATTTGAGAAAGAGAGAGACAGAGAAGGGAGGGAGGGGCTGAGGGAGAGAGAGAATCTTAAGCAGGCTCCACGCCCAGCACAAAGCCCAATGTGGGGCTTGATCTCATGACCCTGAGATCATGACCTGAGCTGCAATCAGGAGTCAGAGGCTTAAATGACTGAGCCAACCAGGGGCCTCCATGGCAATCTTCTTTCTTTTTAGATTTGAGAGCTTGAGGTATACAGGACAGGGGTTTTCTGCAACTACTCCCCTCCTCAGTCCCCTCTTCCATTCCACAACCTCGTAGGAGAGGTAGCAGTAAGAAACATGGAAGTACGCAAATGGTGGTGGTGGCAGCAACAGCCATTGCTGTTTACTGAAAGCCCATCCACTTCATTCAAGGCACTAATCACTCCTGCTTCTGTTACAATGAGCAGGGGAAGAAAAATGGAGGAGGAAAGATAGGAAAACAGAGTTCTAAAAACCTGGGGAAAGATGAGCTAGCTCAACCCATTCGAAGAATATCATATCCCTTTATTTATTTTATTTTAAAGGTAAATAAAATAAATGATAAGTAATATAGTAACTAAAGTCATTTATTTAAAAATATTTATTTTAATTTTAAGTCTGGAGGGCAAAAAAACCTCTAAATTCTTTTTTTTTTTTAAGATTTATTTATCTATTTATTCTAGAGAAAGAGAGAAAGGGGTGGGGAGGGGCAGAGGGAGAGAATCTTTTGAGCAGACTCCCTGCTAAGCCCAGAGTTTACCCATGATATCATGACCTGAAAGAAACCAGGAGTCGGGCGCTCAACTGACTGGCACTCAGTCACTCAGATGCCTCCAAAAGCCTCTAAATTCTTGAAAAATTTCTAAAGAGCAAATGCAATGCTCTGCACACATTGCATGCTCAATTAATTATGTCATTCTGGTAAAGAAAGGAGATTATCTGTTTTTATATCTGTCAGGAAACTATGATAATAGCTCTTTTTTCTCTTATCACTAACATCTTTTACATGTTTCTAATGTCAAAAAAAGGGAGAGCAACACTTAAATTTTTTGTACTGAATATTGAAAGGAAGGGCAATGAAGCATGTGACTATTTCTGTGGATGAACTAATGCTTAATAAAGTAGGAAAACATATGTAGGAAAAGGTATACATTTTCCTAGATTAAAAAAGGTGTTTTCTAACTAAAAAAATTATCAATATTTCCTGAAAGCATTGATACACACACACACACACAAGATATTGAGACATCTTATTCCTCATAATAAAACTTTTGAGACTTAATTACCATCTAATATGCACCCATTGGAACAAATGATTCTGATTAAAAATCATCAACATGTACCCATTTGAACTGAATTCTTCTACTCTACAAAATAGCTAATGTAATTCTTGAAAAGAAATTAACCATTGGAAATAACTGATAGCCTTGCACATTTTGTTAACATCTTCCAATATTTTAACAGAAATTCAATTTCTTTGACTTTAAGTGAGGGATTGTAATTAATTCATTCTTCCCATAGGAGTATAGAACCTGGGCTTACTTTCCCAGCTAGGTGATTTTAGCTGACAGACTAAGATTTCCTTATTGCTGGCTTTAAAAATATGAATACTTTCAGGTTTTCTATGTAATCCCAGTAGGATATTATCCGATTCTTCCTAACACATTTTTTTTAAACTACCAAACTTATTCAATCTCAATATTCCTTTTTGGGATACATTTCAATATTTTTTTAAACAAGAAAAATAGAATCCAAAGGAAATATTAACCGGAAAAATTCAATTAAAAAAATCATTATGGCTATGGTGAGCTTTGTGAATTGTGTAAGACTGATGAATCACAGACCTGTACCTCTGAAACAAATAATACACTATATGTTTAAAAAAAAAAAAAAAGGAAGATAGTAGGAAGGGAAAAATGAAGGGGGGTGAAATTGGAGGGGGAGATGAACCATGAAAGACTATGGACTCTGAGAAACAAACTGAGGGTTTTCGATGGGAGGGGTGTGGGGGGATGGGTTAGTCCAGTGACGGGTATTAAGGAGGGCACATATTGCATGGAGCACTGGGTGTTATACGCAAACAATGAATCCTGAAACACTACATCAAAAACTAATGATGTAATGAATGGTGACTAACATAACATAATAAAAAAAAATCACTATGGCAATGTCATGAACCAACAGAAAGCCAAGGGATGTGCAATGAATATGAAAAAGAGCTACACTTAGGAGCAAAATTACAAGGTGATCCACTTTCCCTCTAGTTAGAATGTGCTACTGTGCAAAAGTCCTAACATGTTTTCTTGTTTCACTAAGTCATTAATTGATAAATGGATGGTTTTCTATTAAAATGGTTGTAATAGCCAAATTGAGAGCAAAGACATTTCTCCATCAGCTTACTAAATTGGTCATGGATTAAAATATGTAAACAAAATCCCATTTATTTAGCAAAAGATGGAGTATAGGGGTGCCTGAGTGGCTCAGTTGGTTAAGCATCCAACTCTTGATTTCGGCTCAGGTCATGATCTCAGGGTCATGAGATTAAGCCCCACATCGAGCCCTGTGTTGGGCTCCACGTGGGCATGGAGTCTGCTTAAGATTCTCTCTCTTCCTCTCCCACTGCTCCTCCCCATCCACTCATATGCTGTCTCTTTCTAAAAAAAAAGATGGAGTATAAAACATAAAAATAAGTAAATCATTTACTGAGTTACATAAGCATATTATAGTATGTTTTAGCATACTATAAATGGAATTTTAAAAAATTAAGAATAACATGGATCTGGAGCATTGGCAGGAGATGTGGATTACAATTGTACATGGGTGATTAGAATATAATCTTGACTGAGAAGCTAACATCTGAGCAACAACTTGAAGGAGGTGGGAGATTGAATCATGTCAATACTGGGGAAAGTTCTTCTGAATAAAATTTCTAAGAAGTTCTAGCCTCCAAGTTAATTTTACTGCCAGCGAGCCCACTAGAGCATTCATGGGGGTTAATAATACAACCGTACTTGGAAATAACCCTGCAACAACTTTTTCCTCACTACACACACACACACACACACACACACACACAAACATGCACAAAGAGAGAAAGAAAGAAAAGGGAGAAGAGAGTGAAAGATGAGATCACAGGCTATACTGTATACTCAGGCAAACAACCAAATATCTATTTTTTAAACAAATTGGACAAAAAGTCTCAGGGTGGCCAAAATTTTTCTACTGCATTTTGGTGCTCTAAAACAAAATCCCTTTCATTTTGACACATATGGAGTTGCAGCCCAAAAGCCTGAACAAATGACCTCTGCTCAATGTAAAACAAAGCAAGAGATTAGATCAGTTCATGGTTCTCATGTAGAATACCCCCCAAGAGAAGATACTCATCAAGAATCTAATGCACTAAAAAGGAATTGGAGATATATTACATCCAGAAAATACAAATAGAATCTTAAAACAAACAAACAAACAAACAAAAGACATCAAACGAAAAGAGAAAAAGCTCTTAGAGATTGAAAATAAAAAGTCTGTTGTAAAATTCAGTAAGACTGGAAAACAGAAAAAAAGTAACATAATTTAAAAGCAAACAAATTGGAAAATATAAAATAGAAATACAGAATATGAAAAAAAAGGGTGTGGAAAGATATATGCAATGGCAACATTAAAGGCTTCCCTAGTTACTCTGTCAATGAGAACAAAAGAATTAATGACTTTAGAAAATACTGTTAAAATTTTAGAACACTAAAGATAACCAGAGATTTTTAAAACTTGTGGAGAAGGAAAAAAATTATCTATAAAAACAAAATCATCCTGGCATTATAATTTTCATCAGTGCAACTGAACGCTAGAAGGAAAAGATGTGATGCTTTCCAAATTTTATACCCAGACAAATTGTCATTCAAGTAAAATAAAAGTAGAAAGATTTTTAAACATTCAAGGCCATGGGGATGCCTGGGTGCCTCAGTTGGTTAAGCGTCTGCCTTTTGGCTCAGGTCATGATCCCGAGGTCCTGGGATCCAGTCCCACATCGGGCTCCTTGCTCAGGGGGAGCTTGCTTTTCCCTCTGCCTGCTCCTCCCCCTAGTTGTGCTCTCTCTCTCTCTGTCAAATAAATAAAATCTTAAAAAAAAAACCCAAAACATTTAAGACCACAGAAAACTTACCTCCAATGCATTTTTTTCATTGGGAAATATTTGAAGATAAATTACAGCAAAATGAAGGAATAACCGCCCACCCCCCCCCCCAAATGGATGTATGTAAGATAGGAAACAATAAATGCAGTTGTGCACATCTGTGAAGGGGAGCATTAGGGTAAAAGCTCATAACAAGGAAAAAGGTAAATGTTCCAGATAGGAGGAGGATTACAGCCTCCAGGGAAAAGTTTGATAAAGAAAACAAGGTCTTGAGGAATGAATATTTCTGATTGAAAGGTCAGAAAAAAATTGGAGATCTGAAAAAGTCAGATGACAGATAAAACGAAAATTACAAATGCTCAGAAAAACACACATACAAGGAAAATATGTAAGAAAATCATGGTCTGAGTATAAAGCAAACGAAAATGAAGTGTGTCCATAATAAATGTGGTTCTCAATAAACATTTGAAAAATAAATAAATGCATGCATTTTGACAATGGAAAAGTGCAGTGTAACAGACAAGATGAGATGTAACAAAAGGGAAGAAAGGAAGAGGAGAAAGGAGTAGTTCAAATACCCCCAATTTGCAAAATATGGAGTCAGAACATACTACTGAAAGAGGGGAAAAAATATGAGTTTGAATATATCACTTAAGACGCACCTGGGTGGCTCAGTTGGTTGAGCATCTGACTCTTGATCTCAGCTCTGGTCTTGACCTCAGGGTCATGAGTTCAAGCCCCATGTTGGGCTCCATGCTGGGCATGAAGCCTACTTTAAATAAATAAATAAATAAATAAATAAATAAATAAATAAATATCACTTAAATTACAGTAGTAACCAATGGAAAAACTAGTAAGAGTAAAGCAATTCACTAGAATGAGAAGGGGGAGGTGTAAATATAGGACAAATGCTCTTACTTCATATGAAGAAATCAACAGATACTGTCTGACATAGATATAAGAGTATATTTTCAAAAAATTATGAGAGTTCCTTCCAGAAGAATTAAGCTCAACATTATTATACTATGCTAAGTGAAAGAAGCTGGACACAAACTGTCAAATATTTCATGTTTCCATTCATATGAAATGTCCAGAATAGGTAAATCCACCGAGACAGAACATAGATTGGCAGTTGCCAGGGTTGGAGGCAAGAGACAGTGGGGAGCAACTGCTTACTGGGTATGAGTGATGAAAATGTTTTGGAACTAAGTAGAGACAGAGTGTGCACAACATTGTGAATGTACTAAATGCTGCTGAATTGTTTACTTTAAAGTGGTTCCCTTTATGTATATGAATTTAATCTCAACAAAACATCATAACTACTAAAAAAATAAAGAAAGAAAAAAGAAAAAAAGAATAGGGAGCACACCACTGTTATGGTAAGGAAAGAAGCCAGAGACTATTTATTTTCTCCATACACTTATTTGTACTATGGGCTGTATTGCCTTGTGCATGTATTACTTTGATAAATATGCTAAAAAATTATTTAAAAAATAACACAAATTCAGCCAGAATCATTGGAACAAAAGTTCTGTGTCTACAGAGAATAGAGGAAATGGGCAGTAAAATGTTGTCCAGTTTATTAGGTTGTAAATGGATGCAAATATGCTTGAAACGTAATCTTTTTTTTTACTTTCAGATGATATAAATGGATTTCAGCTATTTGTTTCAATTATATGCTTATAGAATTAAATGAATGCATATATATTTCAGATAAGTATGATAAACAATAAGAAATCTATAAACTGAGCATCAAATGTACTTCTTTAATTCACCATAATCCTACTGTAATCTGCACTCAAAGCGTTGTGTGTTAATTATGAAGGGATATGAATCTCTGCATTTCCTTTATCCTTGCCTTTTAGTAGTGACTTGGTAATATCCGCTAATGGGCTTTGTTGTCTGATGAACTGAATTACTGTGTTCTCCGCACAGGACTCTGATAAATCATCTAAGATATTTGAGAAATTAACCTCCATTTAAACATTAGAATTGGGGACAAAAGCATGAAAAGATTACCTCTGATGGAAAAGAAAAATCAATGGTTTGTAGTTTTTCAAGAACACAAAGAAGACCTAAGTTTTCCATTCATAATTATATTTGTATATAAAACAAAAATGAAAGGCAATTTTCATGATAAAAAAGAAAAATATTCCTGCTCCCTCACTCTTTGACTATAGTTATTTCCTTTAAAAACAAAATTTTGCTCTGAAAAATGTCATTATTTCAACCTTTGCAAGTTTTAGTTGTTACTCACAGACACATTGCGGAATATCATTTTTTTAACAAATAAATCTTGTCCTCATTTACAATGGTGAAATCTTCTAAATATGCACATTTTGAAATTCTCAAGATTTGTAAGTGGAACTTAATGAAATGGAAATCTGGTTGGTAATTACACCCGGCTCAGCCAGAGAGTTCATGGTGCTGTCAGCCTGTTTGGTCATGGGTAGCTAAGCAACACAGCCAACTAGCACCTTGGTGGAAGATATTTTTAGCTTCATTGCACATTTTTTATTTACCTATTGGAGATTGATTTGTTTTGCAATTTATGTTGAAATTCCATACTTAAAATGAAAGTTATACCATTGCACCAAAGGAAATACACAAATGGGAATTAAAAAAAGACATGATAATCTCCATGATTTGATACATAAACAAGATAAGTATTGTTGGAGAGTTAAACATTATACTTTGTTTTTTGTTTTTTGTTTTCCAAAGAGAGGGGAAATACTTTTGAAGCTTTGAAAGCAATTTCTTAATAAATAAGAGTTGAGTTTTCTGCTCATGAGTAAAGACACCGAGACATTAAAAGTTAAATAACGTAATTTATTTCTAAACTCAAATTAATGTCCTAGTGACAAGTTCATTGATAGCTTAATAAGTACTGTATGAATTAGACACTAGGATTATGTTCCTTTAGTAAACAGCGTTTCAAGGGGAGACAAAAAAGGTAACAAGTTGTCAGAAATCTTAAATGTCAGAGTAGCGATGGGCAGCAAGCTTTTGGAGTAGTTAATTGCATTTCCAGACCCCTGTGTTCCCTCCTATGTTGTACCTGGAAGAGCACGGATGGCCACAAAGCACAGTTACTTTATCAGGTCACACTTGTCCATTTCTACCCACTAGGCCTGACTGAGAGTTTCTCTCCTCAAAGGAACCTGATATTCACATATAACCTGCATGGCTTAGAGAGAGAAAACAACAAACAGAACAAAGCTGATGTCTGGAATTGGCAACAGTGGAAGGTTCAAATACCAGCTCAACACTTAGTATCTGTGTTCCCCCATTAGATACTTACTTTCTCTCTACTTTGTATCCTCAAGTATGTAATGGATATTATACTTTCTATCAGTCAGAATGTTGTGAAAGGTTAATGAAGGGTATAAAATCTCTAGCATGCATTTGTCTACTTAAACCTGGTCCCACTGTGTCTCCATCCTTCATAACTGGACACTATGCTCAAGTACTGATAGTGATTTAGACATTTGTCATATCATATCTGTCATCATTAGTACAATCTAGGAAGCTACCAACTCTTAAGCATCATCCCTATTTTCTGAAGAGGAATAATCAATCTTTCAATAGAATGATAGACAGTATTTCTATGAAAAAATGGAAATTGACCTTGGCTAACTGAATGCAAAGAATGGTTATATAAACTTACATCTCTCATGATTAAAAATCTACTGAACATTTTAAATTTTAAAACACTTCTAAAATATATTCACCGCCTCATTTAAATATGATTATGGCTTGTTTAATAGAGTAAAATTCTTTTAAAGGATCTCATTTATTAGGGCTTCCTGTGTGATTCATTTAAAAGTCTAGAATCATGATTCTGTTTCCCAGATTGTGTTCTTGGTGATATTCAGTGTGTTTCTTGAGTAATATCTTCAAGGGTGGGGGGTAGCTGTCTATGTAAACTGAACAACTCCATGTTTCCTATGTGATTGATAGTGGAGGCGGAGTGACAGGTTCGAGGAAGTTTCCCATGGTCCTCCATTGTTCATTTTCAGATATGAGCCGAGTTAAATTTCAGACACTAGCAGTTGTAGCTGGTGAAAGTGACCATGTCAGGGACTCCAGCATGGTGATGCAGCCTCCCACAGAGATGCTCAGGCCTTACTCTTAGCACGTAAGTGAGGTGACGTGAGAGAAGCCTGGTTGTACTCAAAGCAGTGATGTGAAGAGGTGATGACTATTTTTAGCTTGATTTACTCTTGTTTGTGTTCCTTTCCAGTGTATGCTGATTAAAGTAGAACCTGACCCCTGCTATTGGGGACAACAAAGGAAGGAAGTCACATAATACACTCCCTTTAGTTCTGGAGTGGAGATAAGATTAAACAATAGTAATGCTTTTCACTACTGACATAAAAATAAATGCAAAACATTACCAGGAATGCCACTAATTCAGAGCTTCCCAATCACAGTCCCAATAGAGACACCCATTTCCTCAGACTCGGGAGACTTGCAAATGAAAGGGTCAAAATGGAGTGACGTAAATATTATCTCTATAGAAGGACTCCTAGGTGGAGTAACAGCTCCAGAACATCAGTTTACTTGTGAGAAATGGTAATGACATTGAATGATTAGAAACTATGAAATTTTTTTCCATTTCAATGTTTTATATTAATTAATAGTGGAAATAGGCATCCAGATGTTGGCATGTATGATATATATGAGTACTTTTATGTGCTAAATGCATTCCTGAACACAATAGGAGAAAGGTCATATGATTTTGAGGGATTGTACACAAAATTTATTGCACGTAAGTATATAAAAGATATAAATATTAGTATAAAAGAAGTGTAGGGAATAGGGACACCTTGTTATTCCATGCACACTTATTTTTATTACTGAGTTGTTACTACTCTCTTTAAAAGAGTCTTTTCTATAATTCACCTTCCAGAGTCAATTCCATTTTATTTGTATTTACTTATTCTTTCCCCACAATAGATTTTTGGGCTTAAAGATCATATCGTTTCACACCCCTTTTTACTTTCCATTGTCTGAATATTCATTCTTGAAACATTGTTTTTTAAAAATCAGTTTATTATTTTTAAAGTTGACATTTTTATTCAAAAAAGAAATCTAATCATTTTAAAAGCAGCTTTTGTCTACCTGGAAGCGATATTGACACTTCTAAAATTTTAGGTCATTTTCTTTCCCTTCACTTTGGACTGGCATAAATGTTTAAATAGCTGATCTTACACAAATAAAATAAAGAGGCTGCCTTGACAGGAACCTCTTTTATTTTGTTCCCTTTTTTTCTTTTTCACTTTCCTTTTTTACTTAGCAGGATATACCTTATTAAGATGATTATGCAGTTTTTCCCCAATACCTCTACTTTCAGCACATTGTTTTCTTTGTTCCGTTTTTGTCCAATTTTAATTTCTCACTTTAATATTCATGATATTATCTGCCATTAATGCTAACTACAGTAGAAATAATTTCTGAAGAATGTCTGATTTACTTTGAAATATATCTTTATTGTTTTTGTTTTGTAATTGATTCTATCAAACTGTTTGTACTCCTAAATTTTGTTTCATATTCTTAAAAACAAATAATCTCATGCTATGGTGTAGTTAGGCACTTATTAATAGGTTACATTATATGAGAATACTATTCCATATTATATTATTCGTTGATTCGCGGCAACACAGTGTAGGGAGAGAAATTATGGAATTTGGTGGCTGAATATAAAGTTTGACAACATAATAAATACTATTCGACTTCAGTTTCCTCATCTGTAAATGGAAATAATTATACAAACTCTTGAGAATGGTAAGATATAAGTGAGGTTTTGTGTATGACATGCCTAACATGTGGTTTGGTACTCTGTTGATGCTCACCAAATAGTAGCTATTTGGCCTGTCTCGAAATTTTTCATTATGTACTAATGGAAATGTTTTCAGGAGACAAAGCAAAGATATTTAAAATGTGTTACCAACCAACAGCTTGTTCTTTTTTTCTTTCTTTCTTTTTCTTTCTTTCTTTCTTTCTTTCTTTCTTTCTTTCTTTCTTTCTTTCTTTCTTTCTTTCTTTCTTTCTTTTTCTTCTTTCTTTCTTTCTTTTTTTTAATTTTCTAGGACATTTTGCAACTGAATAAAATCATAAAGCTTCGAGTATAAAGCAGATACAGAGTTTTTTTCCTAAAGTGGATTAATTAAATTTTGTTATTTAAACTTTGTGATTATTTTCACAAAATCTTGATTTTGAAAAAATATGCGTGTGGTTTTTAAAAATTTCACTATTTCCTTCACTAAATGCGGGTGGCCTCAGCTTAAAGATTTATACAAGGAAGCAGGAGACATGATCCAGAATATATTTCAAGGAATTTAAATAGGGATATCCAATTAATTAACATCTGTATTCATTTATGCCTAGCTTTACATTGGATGGATTCTATAGTCTATATCCTGCCATGGTTCAGAGCACGAAACTCTCTCTAACTGGAAAGATGGATGTAAAATAAGCAGCGCAAGAAAGATTGTTCACTTTACCTCCAAGAAAAACTTTCGGCTTCTTACTTTAATGTTAAACAACAGACACGTACTTCTTTGGCATGAATAATGTGAGTAGGAGGATGAATCTGTAGATATTACAAAATGTTTTAGGTTAGCAAAGTACCTTTGATACTTTTCAGCATTTTCATATGATATGTGTGATCTCATGAATGTAGACAAGGCAAAACAATTGAAATTAGTATCTATACTGCCTTTTTTCCTATTTGAGTGATGCTGTAATGTGGCCACTGAGTAAAAGCAGCCACATTGAGGGAAATTTGGGCTTGGGGCTGTGTTTTTTAAAATATGGAAATGTCATAATTTAATAGCCCTCTAATACTAATTACCCCTTGTGATATTTTTCCTGAAGTCTCTTTAGACAGAACCAAATTGAACTGGATTACTTCTCCTTCACTCTTTTCTTATCTAGAATCCTCATTTAAACCTTAACACCAGGTATGAGATGAACCTACGTTCACACTGATGCTCTATAATGAATATATTAACCCAGGAAGCTTCTTGGCTTACCTTTTGCTGTTGAATAACACCACATTTTATTAAAGATCTGCGAAATGTTCCCTGAGATGTTACATAGCCTGTTCTCTTTAGACAGTAAGTTTTGCAAAATCGTCTTGGCTTTGTATAGGTGATAACAGGAAACAAGAATAATGAGATAAAACCTCTTCTTTCAGGTTTTTTAATTGAGGAACAAATTATTTCATAGTTTCTCATTAGTTATTCCCATGGATTCTAATGACAAGGTGCCAACTTTCACACTTTAAACAGGTTAATTAATCAGGTAGTAATGAAGTTGGGTGATACCTGAGTGTTGGTGTGCCGAATAATCACTGTTCCTAATAATGTGCTTAAATGTCTGTAAACCTGAGACGATAAGTTGAAATTCAGATCTTCTGAGTTCTGCATAAATAAACATGTGCTAGCTAGTGGGAAAACTAATTTTAATTTAGTACTCTAGGTATAATTTTAATTGTTATATATATAGATAGATAGATACACACACACAAACATATACATACATATGTATATATGTGTGTATATATGGATCTGTATATATGTGTATCTATCTATTTAAAACACACACATGCATATACCCATATGTACTGCTTGTTTCATATGGGTGCATAAGCATGATTATATTTCAGCCTTCATATTTGTCCAATTTGTCCTTTTTTAGCCAATCCATAAGATTTTATATTTTAATCTCATGGTTCAGTTGTGGTTTCACTCACGAGACTAGGTAAGAATAACATTTTAAGTGAAATTCCACAATATGACAATTTGTAAATGTGTTGAGTGAGATATCATTATCAGGAAGACATCACTAAGGTGTAAATAATTTTGTGGAACCTGAGTGCTTACTGCTGAGAAGGATTTACTGGAGAAGTGTCAGGTTCTTGTCACCTGGAGTTCCTTCTTCAACTACCTCAGGAAAGATCAGCATATGCAAAAATATGCAATTAATATGCTGAATATCACCTTGTTTATAATCATAAAAGAAGATTAGGATAAATGTTTTAAAAATAAGCAAGTTAGTTCTATGTTCCATAATGATAATGTAGACAGGTCCATCTCTAAGGAAGCAGAGGGCTCAAGATACAAGGCATTGTGTTTTTTCTTATCGACAGGCGCCTCATCCTTGTGAAGGTAATAATGAATCAAGAATCTGCTTCCTCGATGTAGTAGGTAGAACACCTACAATACCCTGTAACAAAATACTGATGGGATGATAACATACATAATTCATTCTCAACGAATTACAATTAAAAAATAGAAGGTGGGTTAGGGAAGAAAGGGTGTACTGTACTCAGCTAACTTACATGACGCATTTTATTATTTCTTTACTTTTATCATTGTTTGAGGATTTGTTTTACAGAGGAAGTTGTTTTTATTTGTTGCATTTCGACTTGAGCTAAACAGTTTTCTGAATGGCCATATTACTTCCAAAAGTACAGCATCACTTAATTAATTCACCTTTAATTTAAGTAATGCAGTAGGTGAAATTCAGCAAA
Organism: Halichoerus grypus; assembly: GCF_964656455.1. Lineage (NCBI taxonomy): Eukaryota > Metazoa > Chordata > Mammalia > Carnivora > Phocidae > Halichoerus > Halichoerus grypus. Next base: position 111,316,861 of record NC_135715.1, read on the forward strand.
TTAGAATGATTAACTGATTGCATTAATGAATATCAATATTAAATAACACATAATCATGGACTTGGGGATTTCAAAACTCTATTTTAAACAAGAACAAGAGTGATAGATTTTCTTATTAGGCTTGAGTTTAAACCAAAGTTTTCTAGATTTGATGTGGTCTAACGACTAAATTCTACTCCACTGTGATTTAATGAATGGTGCTTCAGCTACTGAAGTACCTACATAGTTTTTTTCTTATTTACACATTACAATTACAAGCCATGATCTTTTTCCTGGTTTATTATGGGTAACTGTCAATAATACTCATTGATGGAAGGATAAAATGAGGGAAACAAAACAAAATCTTCCCTGACATTCCAAAGGCTCATAATATTATGCAGTTTACTGCCTTCTCCTAAAAGCAGTGTGTGGACAAACCAAAACCCCAAAATGCCCTCAAAGCTTTTGTTTCAAAATGACATGGTTTTGCTAAGTTGTTGTCGAAAAGGGGAAAAAAATACAGAAACGTGTATATCATTAGCACAACTGCATTCCATTATTTTCTTTTGCAGAATAAATTACATAAATGGGGTTTGTATTGTTTGCTATACTTCACCCAGAGATTGGGATAATTAAGTTTCAAGAACTGAGATGCCTTAAAACACATTTAATTTAGTAAAATTGGTAAGGAAGCTACTGCAATTTAAAAAAAAAATAAACAAAAAAGGACAAAAGTTTCCTATGTCTTACTGGGTAATTTAGAGTGAATGTAGACTATGGCATTAGAAGTACAAAAGGTAACTAAAAATGCCATTAAATGAAATGTTCCAAGTCCAAGCAATTTCCTTCTTAGCAGAAAGTAAAATGCAAACAGAGATTACTAAAACCCTGCTGTGTTTAATTTAAGTGTATGTAAGCCTTTTACTCACAGTCATTTTGTCTGGAGATAATCACGGGCATCCACCATGGTCAGGGCTGTGAAGCATGGGTTGTCAAAAGTTGCTCACTCTTTGATTCCACCTTGCTTGTGTCAGCCTGGGTTCACATCAGGCAAGTTCAGCTCATTCATCTTCTGACAGGGTGGGATTCTCCTATTTCTGTCTCCATCAATTTGTTTTTGTTGCCTCCAGACTGCTTGCAGCAACCTGAGTCTTGTGTGTAACTGCATGTTCACCATTGCAAGGTGACACGATTGGCCATCTAAAGGCAAAAAGGCCTCCATAGCTGGGAAAATGTGAATCATTTACATGTATCTTCATCTGGGGATTATTTATGTGCATATGCATGGTTTATTTAGTGTAAAATTTCAAATGAGAATGCTTGCAAATATAAAATCAACATTTTTCCACCATTCAAGCTGCTAGAAGCATTTGTTATGCTCCGAGTCCATTTTGAAAAGCAAGCAAAATCTTGGTAGGGTTTCTCAGAGGTAGAGAAGAGAGGTGATTAAACCCATCTTTTAAATATACAGAGAATTAAAGAGGTTAATAACCAGGTATATACATAGAATCTGGCTAATAAAACTATTTGTCAATGGAATGATCATTTTCCCCAATTTTTAAAACCATGTTTTGAAGCCCCGAAGATGCCGTTTATGGAAAACATGCCCAATACTGTTCTGCCATTTCATATTCAACTCATGCTAATAATCTTTAGATGGGGAGAGGATGAGGACTGGGTCATTATTTTAACTTTAAAAATTATACATTGGATATTACTAAGCACCTAAGTGTGCATGAATCTCTGCTGCCAGGTTATATATGCAAATGAAATGACTGGTTAGAACACGAAGAACTGAAAATTTCTAGAAGGGGTGTGTGTGCGTGTTGTATGTATGAGTGTGTGTGCATACACACATCACCAATACATATAAATATCTTCCACAACTTTTCAATAGAAAGAGGAAAGATTCTTAGACATCTGGATAAGTCCTTTCTTAACATATGAAACACTCATGAAATGTCACAATAAGCCAAATTGGGGGGCGGGGGAGGGTGGCATGATATAACTAATGACCCTGAAAACATTTAAAATGAGCTGGAGCTGGCGTAAAGGAATTCCACATAAGTTGTTAAACAATGTAATTCAACAGGACTTAAAAAAAAAGTATGTGGTCACCTGAACCTGTGAGAGGAAACCATGGGAGTCACCTCTGCCATATAATAGTCAACCACAGTACCCACTGGAGCACTGTTTAGTCTTTGAGCTCACCGGGATTTGGGATGTCATCAGCCAGTCTGGGTTGTGGCCAATCATAAGCAGTTTGAGGTGTCCAGGGAAATTTAAAAGCATCCTAATGCCCTCTGTGGTGATGTAACTAAATCATGAAATATGATTTAAAATGTGCAGCTTTCCCTCATTTATTTTAGGGTAGCTCTTTTAAGGAAGCTATCATGATACATGATGATGAGGTATGTCTGTCTATCTGTAACGGTCCTCTACAAATTTGTCACTATAAATAGCATTAAAAGAGCTTGATATCAATCAGAAATAGCACAGAATCTTTTTTTTTAATTTTATTATGTTATGTTAATCACCATACATTACATCATTAGTTTTTGATGTAGTGTTCCATGATTCATTGTTTGCATATAACACCCAGTGCTCCATTCAATACGTGCCCTCTTTATTTTATTTAATTTTTTAAAGATTTTATTTATTTATTTGAGAGAGAAAGAGAGTGAGAGAGAGAGCCCAAGAGGGGGTAGGGTCAGAGGGAGAAGCAGACTCCCTGCTGAACAGGGAGCCCAACGTGGGACTTGATCCTGGGACTCCGGGATCATGACCTGAGCCGAAGGCAGTTGCTTAACCAACTGAGCCACCCAGGCACCCAATACGTGCCCTCTTTAATACCCATCACCAGGCTAACCCCCTCTCCTCTAGAACCCTTAGTTTGTTTCTCAGAGTCCATAGTCTCTCATGGTTCTTCTCCCCCTCCGATTTCCCCCCCTTCATTTTTCCCTTCCTACTATCTTTTTTTTTTTTTAAACATATAATGTATTGTTTGTTTCAGAGGTACAGGTCTGTGATTCAACAATCTTACACAATTCACAGTCCTCACCTTAGCACATATCATCCCCAATGTCCATCACCCAGCCACCCCATCCCTCTCACCCCCCACCACTCCAGCAACCCTCAGTTTGTTTCCTCAGATTAAGAATTCCTCATATCAGTGAGATCATATGATACATGCCCTTCTCTGATTGACTTATTTTGCTTAGCATAATACCCTCCAGTTCCATCCACGTCATCGCAAATGGCAAGATTTCATTTTTTTGTTTGTTTGTTTGGTTTTTTTTTTTTTTTTGATGGCTGCATAATATTCCATTGTGTATATATACCACATCTTCTTTATCCATTCATCTGTTGATGGACATCTGAGCTCTTTCCATAGTTTGGCTACTATGGACATTGCTGCTATAAACACTGGGGTGCACGTTGCCCTTCGGATCACTACATTTGTATCTTTGGGGTAAATACCCAGTAGTGCAATTGCTGGGTCGTAGGGTAGCTCTATTTCAACTTTTTGAGGAACCTCCATACTGTTTTCCAGAGTGGCTGCACCAGCTTGCATTCCCACCAACAGTGTAGGAGGGTTCCCCTTTCTCCGCATCCTCGCCAACATCTGTCATTTCCTGACTTGTTAATTTTAGCCATTCTGACTGGTGTGAGGTGATATCTCATTGAGGTTTTGATTTGGATTTCCCTGATGCCGAGCGATGTTGAGCACTTTTTCATGTGTCTGTTGGCCATTTCGATGTCTTCTTTGGAAAAATGTCTGTTCATGTCTTCTGCCCATTTTTTGATTGGATTCTTTGTTCTTTGGGTGTTGAGTTTGATAAGTTCTTTATAGATTTTGGATACTAGCCCTTTATCTGATATGTCATTTGCAAATATCTTCTCCCACTCTGTCGGCTATCTTCTGGTTTTGTTGACTGTTTCCTTTGCTGTGCAAAAGCTTTTTATCTTGATGAAGTCCCAATAGTTCGTTTTTGCCCTTGCTTCCCTTACCTTTGGCGATGTTTCTAGGAAGAAGTTGCTGTGGCTGAGGTCGAAGAAGTTGCTGCCTGTGTTCTCCTCTAGGATTTTGATGGACTCCTGTCTCACATTTAGGTCTTTCAACCATTTGGAGTCTATTTTTGTGTGTGGTGTAAGGAAATGGTCCAGTTTCATTCTTCTGCATGTGGCTGTCCAATTAGCACAGAATCTTAAGGCTTTTGAGATAATCTAGTCTAATCTACTGATACTATCTATGAGAAGGTTAATGCTGAAAGAAGACATGTTCCTTCATCAAGGATATTTGAAGTTGGCAGGGCCAGCATATATGACCCTGTGGATGGAGTATTGTGTGATTCTAACAGGCACTCTCTCTACAGAATGCAATTTGCCTTGCACCCCCCACAGTTGTGAGAATTGGCAAAGTTATTATTTCATATTAAATATGAAATAATGCAAACATGAATAATGAAAATTCCCATGCTTCAACGAGCTATAGAGGCAGAATTACCTATCAAGCTTGCATCAGATTCACAACAGGCACAGAACCCTGGGTGAACTGGAAACGAAGAAAACTGTATCTTTGATTCCTCTACATTTCCACCATTATGCACATTCTAACCCTTCCAAACTAACTACAAGTTGTCCAAAACAATGGTGTCCCAGTCATCAATGTATTGCTTTTCAACTCCAATTCAAATTCAACATTTTTGCTTGTTCTGTGAAGGTGGATCTGGGCCCTTTTAAGAGGTTTTTGTTGTTGTTGTTGTTGTTTGTTTGTGTGTGTTTTGTCAGCTGACCAGGTGTTAAGTGTTGTCCACAGGGTGGCACCGGAAAGAGATTGCAGGAGGAAAGGGTGTTGATCCCTGGTTCCAGTATGCTTGTTTCATAGTCTCCGGCAGCACGCCTTGCTTCTACAGCTTGGGCAGCTACCCCAGATTGTCCAGCATTACTTCACACTGCGTCATTCTGTGACATTCAAACTGCCATATTTACAGCTTGTCCGGCAACCAGCTTTAGCAAGGCACAGAGGCAGGCAGCACCCAGAGCAGCTCCCAGAAGTTCCCTCAGGCAATTTTGTAGCAGAGGACCTCTGCTGAGACAATGCCCTTTGAACATCTTTCCCTCACACACTAAATGATGGATTTCTAGCAAGTTCCCTCAAATTCCATTGGGGCAGCATCACAGGGAATTTTCTGCCATACATTGAGCCATAGTCAAACCCTTTCTCATGAGGTCTTCATCTCAGCCCTAGGGGAAGGAGGTTGTGGCTACCTGGCATTGCATTATATTAGATTGTGTTTATTATATTATACATATTGTATATTATGCATGTTGCATATTTATATTTTATTATTTATCACTTTATAGTATCTATCATCAATCATTCCTATATTCTTTACTATTCTCTTTACTTCTTACTACCCAATTCCTCATTTTGTCAACTCAGTGATATCGGCAATAATTCCTTACATTCAACTTTCTCTGTTTAAAATACTGTATAGTTTTGGGGCACCTGGGTGGCTCAGTTGGTTAAGTGCCCAACTCTTGTTTTTGGCTCAAGTCATGATCTCAGGGTCGTGAGACTGAGCCCCACATCAGGCTGCATGCTCAGCAAGGAGTCCCCTTGTCCCTCTTGTTCCCCCTCTGCCCCTCTCCCCTTTCCCTGGTGTGGAGTGTGCACTCTCTCTCTCTCCCAAATAAATAAATAACATCTTTAAAAAAAATAAAATAAAATACTGTATAGTTTTTCTTTCATAATTTCACTTATATTATTATGCAAGTTTTACTAATTTACAGGTCCAAGAGCATTATATGAAGATTTTGTGTCCCTTGTTCTTTACATTGTTGACTATTATGTTTTCAACATTTTATCCTTTAATTATTTTGATAAAGTGAAAATACAGTATATAAATTTTCCAATTAGAGTTTCTGTATGTTTCTATGTTTGTATGTATGTGTAAATTAATTGCTCATTACTTAAATCATTTTCTATTGTAGTGCAGGTTTTATTTTAAAAATTGTGACAGATTTTTATATACTAAAATATTCAAATCTCATGTTTGCTTAAGTTTCATAAAGAGACAGAGAGAGGATATATATAAGTTTTTTTTTTTTTTTTAAGATTTTATTTATTTATTTGAGACAGAGAGAATGAGAGAGACAGAGCACATGAGAGGGGGGAGGGTCAGAGGGAGAAGCAGGCTCCCTGCCGAGCAGGGAGCCCGATGCGGGACTCGATCCAGGGACTCCAGGATCATGACCTGAGCCGAAGGCAGGTGCCCAACCAACTGAGCCACCCAGGCGCCCCAGGATATATATAAGTTTTAACATTTTTAAGTTTTTCAAATCATGTTTTTATTCCAATATGGTTTCCACTTTTCATGTTCTGCATGGCAAGTCTTTCCATGCTTCAAGTTCAAATAAATCCTGACCTTATTTTAAAATTTCTACTATTTTAGGACTTCTATTGCATTTAACTCTTAAACCTCATGAAATTAAGTAGGTTTATAGTGGAGTCTACCTTTATTATTTTCCCCAAATACAGTTCCCTGTGTTATACATTAAAAAAAATTATTTTTTCTTCACTGAATTGAAAGTCTACCTCAATTATATTTGAAATTATTTAGGTTGTTTCTGCTCCATTAATAATCTGTGTGTTTCTGCGCCAGTTCACCTGTCCTTCATTATTGTAAGTAGCTTTATAATAAAATAATATACATATTATAATATAGTATTGGATATGGTGGGTCTTCTTTTAACTATATGTTTTTTTTAATTTTGCCAAACAGGTTTTTTTAAATCTGTATTTCCTGTATTTATTCAAATGAACATCAGTGTCATCAGTAAAGCAAGATTTGCTTATATTTTATCTTTACGTTAAATTGTAATTTCATCAAAATAAAATATCATTTTAATTTCCTCTCATGCTTTCTGTGAACAATCTTAATGATGATATTGTGAGTCTTCTTTTACATTTGCTTGAATTTTCCTGATAATGTTTTGCTTAGTTTTTTTTACTTTTAAACATTTAATTATATTTAACACGTTTCTTTTGTCTCTTTTATAAATAACATATTCTTGAATATGATTTTGTGGTTAATTCAACACTCCTTGTTTTCAATAATAAGATTGATTTTATTTCTATATATTGTTATAATGAATAAAATTGGTCCTACATATGCCATCACTATTTTATGATTTCTACTTGTTTCTTTATATTGTATTTCTGCTATACGGAATTAGTTTGGTTTTCTAAATTGTTTTATTTGCTTTATTTCTCTTTTGTGTGTCAGAGAATATTTATACATACTATTTTAGATTCTGCTGCTAATTCCACTGAAATTTTTCATAGCATTTTAATCCTGTATTTCTTATATATATAGACCTTCTTCTCAGAAAATAGTAGATACTTTCACATTTCAAATATGACTTCAGGAAAGACAAGGGCCTTTAATGCAAATCCATACATTTAAATTTAAGAATCTTTCCTTTTGAGGCTCTCTACCGATAGGTATAAGATAATAGATGTAGCAAGTCACAGCTCCTGCTGCATAAACTAGAAAAAAAAAATCTTATCCTTAAAGCATCATAGGAATGTGTAAATGCAGAGAATTATACAAACTAAATTTCCAGAGAAAGAGGAACCCATCTTAGATTAGCTGAGATATCTGGAAGTTTTTTCTCCTCAAAACATTTGCCCTTGGGTCTAAACCAAAGACTCTGCCATGGTGGGGTGGGGGTGGGGAGGGGAGCCTTTGATGACCACATGTGATGACATGTAGTACAGAAATCTAGATCTCCAGACTTAGAGACTATTTTCCCTATGACACATTTTCTGAGTGCTATATTGGCACAGATGTCTGAGGATGTGGGCAAGAAAGGAAGAGTAAAATCATTGAATTAGAATCTCTAAATTCTTTTATATACTATTAAAGGCATGTGAAAGAAGGTAAATGTGACAGGTAATAAAGAGAAAAATCAAGAATTAGATAATCCAAATGTTGGACTTAGAACACAGGACTTTAAAAAATATAGATGGCGGGGCACCTAGGTGGCTCCATCAGTTAAGTGTCTGGTTCAGCTCAGGTCACGATCCCAGGGTCCTGGGATGAAGCCCCTCATGGCATCGGGCTCCCTGCTCAGTGAGGAGTCTGCTTCTCCATCTCCTTTTGCCCTTCCCCCCACTTATACTTTCTCTCTGTCTCTCAAATAAATAAAATCTTTAAAAAAATTTAAAAAAAATAGAAGGATGGATAGATAGATAGATATAGGTATAGATATAGATATATAAAGATATATAAAATAGAAACATAGAAAATGGAATATTCCTTAAAATTTATTTTAAAAATTGAATGAAGGGGTGCCTGGGTGGCTCAGTCGTTAAGCGTCTGCCTTCGGCTCAGGTCATGATCTCCAGGTCCTGGGATTGAGCCCCGCATCAGGCTCCCTGCTCAGCGGTGATTCTGCTTCTCCCGCTCCCTCTGCCTCTTCCCACTGCTCCTACTCTCTCTCTCTCTCTCTCTGTATCTCTCTGTCTCAAATGAATAAATTTAAAAAAAAATTCTAAAAATTGAATGAATATTAGAATTAATTAACTTAAAAAAATGTCAACATAAAATAAAAATACATCAAAACTGAAGTAGAAAAGCAAAAATAAAATAAGGGGAACAACAACAAAGATAAAACAGAATATGAGACAGGGAAAACAGTCAAATGGTCTAAACTATGTTAATTAGAGTACCTAAAAAGAGGAAGGGGCAGAGAATGGGTCAAAGCAATATTTTAAGGGATAATGGTCAGAATTTTCCAAAACTGATAAAACAAATCAAAACAAAAAACTAAACGAACAACAAAAAACAACCTTAAGTTTCAAGAACTCCAATCAGGATAACAACACTTACTTTAGTCTGGATTTCTCATTATTCTTATTTAAATAAGGTGTTTAGAAGAAGTTCTTTTGGGAAGGTAAAGTAAGAAACTTAAAAAATCTTATTCTCCATTAAAAACAAAGAAAACACTGGCAGATTTGATCAAAATCTATGTTTTTCTGAACTCTAGAAATTAATCAAAAGTATACAACTACCCAAGTAGACTTTATTCAAGAAAAGTGGTTGAATCTCAATGAGAACTGTGAGATTTCTGGTGTTTTTACTTGCAGTATTCCCATCACCCTCTTCACAGATCCAATGTAGCCTTAAAAATCAGCAATATCGGAGCCACAGTAGCTACGAAAACCAATGGCCAGGTGTGACAAAATTGGATTAGAACTCTTAAAAGGCTTATGCTCAGAGAAATGTCACTATTTAATCTATATGGCCACTCTGAAAAATTCCCATTTACAGAATGATCTTTATTGTCTTGACTCAGAGCTTATTCAATGAGGAAAGCTTTATCTCAAGGAGACTTTGGAAAGAAGAAAGAAAGAAAGAAAAGAAAGAAAGAAAGAAAAGAAAAGAAAGAGAAAGAAAGAAAGAAGAAAGAAAGAAAGAAAGAAAGAAAGAAAGAAAGAAAGAAAGAAAAAGAAAGAAAGAAAGAAAACAAAAGAAAGAAGAGGAAAGAAAGAAGAGGAAAGAAAAAAGAAAAGAAAAAAGGAAGGAAGGAAGGAAGGAGGGAAGGGAGGGAGGAAGGGAGGAGAGAAGGGAGGGAGGGAAACTGCTTGAGGCAACAATAACAGCTGGGGCATACAAGAGGCTGGCCAAAAAATTTAAAAGGAATATCTATGGAATGAGATGTCCATAAGATGACTTGAAAAGTTTCACCATATTCCCAAGGATCTAAAAGGCCATGCACATATATATATCTTTGTCCATGACTAAGAAAGATTGGAAGATGTCCTTAACTCTCATCTCAATTTGATCTTGAGGATTCACAAAAGCAGAAGTGAGGACTAAAGCAAAGTTGCACATTTCCAGAACAATGAAGGTGTGTCCCAAAACGTATACACAGTCCGTTGGAAAAAATAGACCATGATTCAAAGCATTTAAGGAAATCTTTGTCCAATTATTAAATGACTATGAAGCTGACTAAGCAGAGACTTTAGTGGCCACATATTATGAAGAATATAGACTTTACATAGAAATGCAGGGAATTAATTAAAAACAAACAAAGAGGAGGAACAAAAACAATGACAAAAACCCCTTGAGACAAACAAGAATTTGATGTCCGGAGTTCCCAAATTAACTTAATTAAAATCTCCAGGTTTCAACAACAATAAAAATTATAAGATGTTCAAATAAATACAGCCTATATAACAAAAGAAAAAATTAGATAAAAATTGTCTCTAAGTAAGCCCAAATGGTGGACTTACTACACAAGGACTTGAACCAGCTATTATCACTATGTTCAAAGAACTAAAGGAAATCAAATCTATAAAATTTTTTTAAAGTATGAGAATGTATCTCCAAATAAAGAATATCAATACAATGATAAGAAAACCTTTTAGAAGAACAAAATAGAAATCTTAAAGTAGAGGGGCTAAACAGAATATTTTAACAGGTAGAAGAAAAATCATCAAACTTTGAGATAGATCAATATATCCAGTCCCAGGTACATAAGAGAAAAGAATGAAGAAAAGTAAGCAAAACCTCAAGAATCTGTGGAGCAATATAAAGTATACCTATATATGCATAATGAGAATGTAAGAAGTAGAGAATAGAAAGTTCAGAAGGAATACTAAAAAAAAAAATAGCTGAATACTTCCCAAATTTGATGAAAAAAAGAGTCATGTGCTCCTCTAAGAAGTTCAACAAACCTGATGTTGGATGAACTCAAAATCATGCACAAATAGACAAAAAAACAATCAAATGTCAGAATCTGAAGACAGAGAATCTTGAAAGTAGCAAGGGAACAACAATTCATAACATATAGGTGATCCTCAATTATTAACATCTGACCTCTCAGAAACTATTGAGGTCTGTAGGTTATAGGATAACATATTCAGCGTGGTAAAAAAAAAAAAAAAAAAGACCTTCAACCAATGTACTGTATCAAGCAAAAACATCCTTTGGAAAAAATGAAGAAATTAAAACACCTCTAGATAAACAAAAACTGAGAGGCTATATTTCTATCAGACTTTCCCCACAAGGAATACTAAAGGAAGATCATGCTAAATTACAGGACATTAAACACAATTTGAATCCATATGAAGAAATAAGGACACTAGTAAAGTTAGTTCCATTAAAAAATGAAAAATAGTATAAACACGACTTTGTTTATAACACTTTTCCTATTTGATTTAAAGGACAACTGTATAAAGCAATATATTTAAAACTATATTGAATAGTTTATAATAAAAGAAAGATTTGATTTATATGACAACAGACATAAAAAATTGGGGAGAAAATTAAATTCTATTGAGGCTGTATTTTTGTAAATACAGAAATGAATTAGTTTAAATCCAAACTTCAATTTAAGATATGTAGTAAGATCCAGAGAAACCACTACTAGAAAACAAAATAAAGTAAAGGAGGGAATTAAAATGTTACAATAGCATTAACTATTAAAGACAAAATAAGGCAGTGATGAAGGAATAGAAAAACAAATAATATATGCCCTTGTGGAGGCCGTGAATAAGGGAAAGAATAGTAAGAAGAGCCACTGCTTTCCTCCCATGAACAGAGACCACCGCCGGATCATCCACGACCTGGCCCAAGTGTACGGCCTGGAGAGCGTGAGCTATGACAGTGAACCAAAGCGCAATGTCATGGTCACTGCAGTCAGAGGGAAGTCCATTTGTCCTCCTAGCATGTTGACATGTGTCCTTGAAAGGGAAATGCAGTCATGGCCTCCACTACCAATTCCTCATCACAGACATTAGACAGACAAGAATCCTGCAAGCTGGGGCGCCTGGGTGGCTCAGTCGTTAAGTGTCTGCCTTCGGCTCGGGTCATGATCCCAGGGCCCTGGGATCTAGCCCCACATCAGGCTCCCTGCTCAGCAGGAAGCCTGCTTCTCCCTCTCCCACTCCCCCTGCTGGAATTCCCTCTCTAGTTGTGTCTCTCTCTGTCAAATAAATACATAAAATCTTAAAAATAAATAAATAAATAAAATAAAGGCATTTCAAAAAAAAAAAAAAAAAAAAGAATCCTGCAAGCAGTAATTTACAGAAAATAGCCAAGTAACCAGTAATTGACTACTTTGATGTCCAGGACTGAGAAGATCAAGATGCACTTAGATAAAAGAATGATTAGGTGTGATAGAGACTCATTTGCCAGCAGATAAATCATGTCAAATAATATATGACATATAGAAGAAAAATAACAAAATGGCAAATGTAAGTCATATTTTGTCAGTCATTACATTAAATACAAATGGATTAAATACTCTAATCAAAGGCAGATATTGAAAGGTGGATTAAAAAGTCATCTGAAAAAATAGATTTAAAATAGGAGGATGGAAAGGTGCCTGGGTGGCTCAGTTCATGATCTCACGTTTCTGGGATCAAGCCCCATGTCAGGCTCTCTGCTCAGTGCTCTCCCTCTCCCTCTGTGCTCTCTCTCTCACTCTCACTCTCCCTCAAGTAAATAAATAAAATCTTAAAAAAATAATAATAAAATAGAAGGATAGAAATAGATATACAATGCATAAAATAGCACTGGAGTGGCTATGCTAATATCAAACAAAATAAACTCTAGAGGAAAAAAAGTCACTAGATATAAGGAAGAACATTTTATAATGATGAAAGGATCAATGCATCAGGAAGATATCTCAAAGCAAAAACTGACAGAAAAGAGGAGAGAAATAGACAATTCAAAATAAAAGTTGGAGACTTCAATACCCCTGACTTGACAGAAATAAAAAGAATATTCAAACTCATGGAAGCAAAGAGTAGAATGGTGGTTGCCAGGAACTAGGGGCCAGGGGCAGTAGTTTAATGGTTATAAAGTTTCAGTTAAGCAAAATGAGTAAGTTCTACGATCTGCTGTACAGCATATGGCCAATATACTGTATTGTGCACTTAAAAAAATTGAGTAGATCTCATATTAAGTGTTCTTACCAAATGCAAGAAAAATCCCAAAAAATACAAATGAAAAAACAAAAACAAAGCAAAAAGAACAAAGGAGCATAAGGACATTTTTGGAAATGATGGATATATTTATTACTTTGATTGTGGTGATGGTTGCATGGATATATGCATCTGTTCAATCTTACCAAATTGTATAAATTAAATATGTACAATTTTTTATATCTCAATTATAGCTTGATAAAAAATATTGATTATAGCTTTGTAAAAAAAAAAAATGGATACACATGTAGGTCAATGGGATGGAATTGTGAGTCCAGAAATAAACCTTCACATTTATAAATCAATTTATTTTCAACAAGAATGACAAGATCATTCAATGGATAAAGAATAGTCTTTTTAGGAGAGGGAGCAAGATGGCGGAGGAGTAGGAGACCTGGATTTCGTCTCCTCTCAGGAATTCAGCTGGATAGGGATCCAACCATTCTGAACACCTACAAACTCAACAGGAGATCGAAGAAAAGAATAGCAACAACTCTCTGAACAGAAAAGCGACCACTTTCTGGAAGGTAGGACGTGCGGAGAAGTGAATCCGAGGCGATATTCGGGAGGATAGACGGCGGGGGAGGGGCCTCCGTCGGCCGCTTCTGGCAAGTGATAGAGCAGCAGAGCACAAAATCGGAACTTTTAGAAGTCTGCTCCGCTGAGGGACGTCACTCTGGTGGCGAAGTGGGGGGTGGAACCCTCGCGGGACAGTGTGGTCTCAGGACCCTCGGGGTCACAGGAAGACCAGGGGTGCCTGAGTGCGGCAGAGCTCCCAGGTATCGGAGCAGGGAAGCCGGCTGCAGAGACGGAGCCCAGGCGTGGGCTCTCAGCTCGGGGTTGCTATAAACCATGATCCGCGGCACAGTCAGGCCACTGCTCCTCCAGCAGGGACCCAACAAGCGGCAGATCCGGGGAGACTCACCTTCTTCCCCCGGGAGGAGAGGTGCGGGAGTGCACCGCGGGGATCTGCTGGGTTTGGAGACTCCACCCAGGGTCGGGTGCCAGATAGAAAGGCGCGGTCACAGGCCAGGTGAGCGCGGAGTGTGGCTGGAGGCCGGGGAGAAGGGAGTGACTGACTGCTTTTCTCTGGGGGCTCGCTGAGGAGCGGGACCCCGAGTTCTCGGCTCCGCCGGGGCGGAGACTGGGAGGCCGCCATTTTCACTCTCCGCCTCCAAAGCTGTACGGAAAGCTTGCAGGGAACAAAAGCTCCGGAGAGCAAACCCGAGCAGATTACTTAGCCCGGATCGGCAAGGGCGGGGCAATTTTGCCTCTGGCAAAGACATTTGGGAACCACGGCAACAGGCCCCTCCCCCAGAAGATCAGCGAGAACAGCCAGCCAAGACCAAGTTTACCGATCAATGAGAAAGGCAGAACTCCAGCGCTAGGGGAATACTGCACATAGAATTCATGGCTTTTTTACCATGATTCTTTAGTCTTTCAAAGTTAATTATTTATTTTTTTTTAACTGTCTTTTTTTCTTTTTTCCTTTTTTCTTTTTTTTTGAATTTTTCTTTTTCCCTTTTTCAACCAACATCTTATCAATCCCTTTTTAAAAAAAAAACATTTTTATTTTTCATTTTTAAAGTCATATTCTATCCCTTCATAGTAGTTACCCGTATTTTTGGCATATATATATAAGTTGTTCTCTCTTTAAAATCTTGAGATAGTTTCTTCTAACAGATCAAAATATACTCTAAATCTCTAGTGTATGGTTTTTTTCTACTCCCCTGCCTGATCACATTCTCTCCCTTTTTTCTTTTTTTTTTTTTTAATCCTCTTCTTTCTTTTTTCAAACAACTTATCAAATCCTTTTTAAAAAAATTTTTTATAATTTCCATCTTTACAGTCATATTCCATCCCTTCATCATATCAACCCTTATTTTTGTACATATATAAGTTTTTCTTTCTTTAAAATTTTGGGAGGGACTTTCTTTTAACAGACCAAAATACACCCAAAATCTAGTGTGTGGCACTGATCTATAATCCAGCCTGATCATATTTGATCACATTCTGTTTTTGTTTTGTTTTGTTTTGTTCTGCTTTTGTTTGTTTTTATCTTTATCTTTCTCTTTTTTCTTTTTTTCTTTCCTTTTCTTTTTTCTCTCTTTCCCTTTCTTTTCCCACTGCTTCAGGTCTTTTCTGATTTGTTTAGAGTATATTTTCTGGGGACGTTGTTACCCTGCTAGCATTTTGTTCTCTCATTAATCTATTCTCCTCTGCACAAAATGACAAGACGGAAAAAATCACCTCAACAAAAAGAACAAGAGGTAGTACCGACTGCCAGGGACCTACTCAATATGGACATTAGTACGATGTCAGATCTAGAGTTTAGAATCATCACTTTAAAGATACTAGCTGGGCTTGAAAAAAACATGGAAGTTATTAGAGAAACCCTTTCTGGAGAAGTAAAAGAACTAAAATCTAACCAAGTAGAAATCAAAAAGGCTATCAATGAGGTGCAATCAAATATGGGGGCGCTAACTGCTAGGATAAATGAGGCAGAAGAAAGAATCAGTGATATAGAAGACCAAATGATGGAAAATAAAGAAGCTGAGAAAAAGAGAGATAAACAACTACTGGATCACGAGGGCAGAATTCGAGAGATAAACGATACCATAAGACGAAACAACATTAGAATAATTGGGATCCCAGAAGAAGAAGAAAGAGAGAGAGGGGCAGAAGGTATAATGGAGCAAATTATAGCAGAGAACTTCCCTAATTTGGGGAAGGAAACAGGCATCAAAATCCAGGAAGCACAGAGAACCCCTCTCAAAATCAATAAAAATAGGTCAACACCCCGACATCTAATAGTAAAACTTACGAGTCTCAGAGACAAAGAGAAAATCCTGAAAGCAGCTCGGGAGAAGAGATATGTAACCTACAATGGTAGAAACATTAGATTGGCAACAGACTTATCCACAGAGACCTGGCAGGCCAGAAAGGACTGGCAGGACATATTCAGAGCACTAAATGAGAAAAATATGCAGCCAAGAATACTATATCCAGCTAGGCTGTCATTGAAAATTGAAGAAGAGATTAAAAGCTTCCAGGACAAACAAAAACTAAAGGAATTTGCAAACACGAAACCAGCCCTACAACAAATATTGAAAGGGGTCCTCTAAGCAAAGAGAGAGCCTAAAAGCAACATAGACCAGAAAGGAACACAAACAATATACAGTAACAGTCACTTTACAGGCAATACAATGGCACTGAATTCCTATCTTTCAATAGTTACCCTGAATGTAAATGGGCTAAATGCCCCAATCAAAAGACACAGGCTATCAGATTGGATTAAAAAACAAGACCCATCGATATGCTGTCTGCAAGAGACTCATTTTAGACCCAAAGACACCCACAGATTGAAGGTGAGGGGGTGGAAAACCATTTACCATGCTAATGGACACCAAAAGAAAGCTGGGGTGACAATCCTTATATCAGACAAATTAGATTTTAAACCAAAGACTGTAATAAGAGATGAGGAAGGACACTATATCCTACTTAAAGGGTCTATCCAACAAGAAGATCTAACAATTGTAAATATCTATGCCCCTAACATGGGAGCATCCAATTATATAAGGCAATTAATAACAAAAGCAAAGAAACACATCGACAACAATACAATAATAGTGGGGGACTTTAACACCCCCCTCACTGAAATGGACAGATCGTCTAAGCAAAAGATCAACAAGGAAATAAAGACTTTAAATGACACACTGGACCAAATGGACTTCACAGACATATTCAGAACATTCCATCCCAAAGCAACGGAATACACATTCTTCTCTAGTGCCCATAGAACATTCTCCAGAATAGATCACATCCTAGGTCATAAATCAGGTCTCAACCGGTACCAGAAGATTGGGATCATTCCCTGCCTATTTTCAGACCACAATGCTTTGAAACTAGAACTCAATCACAAGAGGAAAGTCGGAAAGAACTCAAATACATGGAGGCTAAAGAGCATCCTACTGAAGAATGAATGGGTCAACCAGGAAATTAAAGAAGAATTAAAAAAATTCATGGAAACCAATGAAAATGAAAACACAACTATTCAAAATCTTTGGGATACAGCAAAGGCAGTCCTAAGAGGAAAGTATATAGCAATACAAGCCTTTCTCAAGAAACAAGAAAGGTCTCAAGTACACAACCTAACCCTACACCTGAAGGAGCTGGAGAAAGAACAGCAAATAAAGCCTAAACCCAGCAGGAGAAGAGAAATCATAAAGATCAGAGCAGAAATCAATGAAATAGAAACCAAAAGAACAGTAGAACAGATCAACGAAACTAGGAGCTGGTTATTTGAAAGAATTAACAAGATTGATAAGCCCCTGGCCAGACTTATCAAAAAGAAAAGAGAAATGACCCAAATCAACAAAATCATGAACGAAAGAGGAGAAATCACAACCAACACCAAAGAAATACAAACAATTATAAGAACATATTATGAGCAACTCTATGCCAGCAAATTAGATAACCTGGAAGTAATGGATGCATTCCTAGAGATGTATCAACTACCAAAACTGAACCAGGAAGAAATAGAACACCTGAACAGACCTATAACCACTAAGGAAATAGAAGCAGTCATCAAAAATCTCCCAAAACACAAAAGCCCAGGGCCAGATGGCTTCCCAGGGGAATTCTACCAAACATTTCAAGAAGAATTAATGCCTATCCTTCTGAAACTGTTCCAAAAAATAGAAATGGAAGGAAAACTTCCAAACTCATTTTATGAGGCCAGTATTACCTTGATCCCAAAACCAGACAAAGACCCCATCAAAAAGGAGAATTACAGACCAATATCCCTGATGAACATGGATGCAAAAATTCTCACCAAAATACTAGCCAATAGGATCCAACAGTACATTAAAAGGATTATTCACCACGACCAAATCGGATTTATCCCTGGGCTGCAAGGTTGGTTCAACATCCGCAAATCAATCAACGTGATACAATACATTAACAAAAGAAAGAACAAGAATCATATGATCCTCTCAATAGATGCAGAAAAAGCATTTGACAAAGTACAGCATCCTTTCTTGATCAAAACTCTTCAGAGTATAGGGATAGAGGGCACATACCTCAATATCATAAAAGCCATCTATGAAAAACCTACAGCGAATATCATTCTCAATGGGGAAAAACTGAGAGCTTTCCCCCTAAGGTCAGGAACGCGGCAGGGATGTCCACTATCACCACTGCTATTCAACATAGTATTGGAAGTCCTAGCCACAGCAATCAGACAACAAAAAGAAATCAAAGGCATCCAAATCGGCAAAGAAGAAGTCAAACTCTCACTCTTTGCAGATGATATGATACTTTATGTGGAAAATCCCAAAGACTCCACCCCAAAACTGCTAGAACTCATACAGGAATTCAGTAAAGTGGCAGGATATAAAATCAATGCACAGAAGTCATTGGCATTCCTATACACCAACAACAAGTCAGAAGAAAGAGAAATTAAGGAGTCGATCCCATTTACAATTGCACCCAAAACCATAAGATACCTAGGAATAAATCTAACCAAAGAGGCAAAGGATCTGTACTCAGAAAACTATAAAATACTCATGAAAGAAATTGAGGAAGACACAAAGAAATGGAAAAACGTTCCATGCTCATGGATTGGAAGAACAAATATTGTGAAGATGTCAATCCTACCTAGAGCAATCTACACATTCAATGCAATCCCCATCAAAATACCATCCACTTTCTTCAAAGAAATGGAACAAATAATCCTAAAATTTGTATGGAACCAGAAAAGACCCCGCATAGCCAGAGGAATGTTGAAAAAGAAAAGCAAAGCTGGCGGCATCACAATTCCGGACTTCCAGCTCTACTACAAAGCCGTCATCATCAAGACAGTATGGTACTGGCACAAAAACAGACACATAGATCAATGGAACAGAATAGAGAGCCCAGAAATGGACCCTCAACTCTATGGTCAACTAATCTTTGACAAAGTAGGAAAGAATGTCCAATGGAAAAAAGACAGTCTCTTCAACAAATGGTGTTGGGAAAATTGGACAGCCACATGCAGAAGAATGAAACTGGACCATTTCCTTACACCACACACAAAAATAGACTCCAAATGGTTGAAAGACCTCAATGTGAGACAGGAGTCCATCAAAATCCTAAAGGAGAACACAGGCAGCAACCTCTTCGACCTCAGCCGCAGCAACTTCTTCCTAGAAACATCGCCAAAGGCAAGGGAAGCAAGGGCAAAAATGAACTATTGGGACTTCATCAAGATAAAAAGCTTTTGCAAAGCAAAGGAAACAGTCAACAAAACCAAAAGACAACTGACAGAATGGGAGAAGATATTTGCAAATGACATATCAGATAAAGGGCTAGTATCCAAAATCTATAAAGAACTCATCAAACTCAACACCAAAAGAACAAAGAATCCAATCAAGAAATGGGCAGAAGACATGAACAGACATTTTTCCAAAGAAGACATCCAAATGGCCAACAGACACATGAAAAAGTGTTCAATATCGCTTGGCATCAGGGAAATCCAAATCAAAACCTCAATGAGATACCACCTCACACCAGTCAGAATGGCTAAAATTAACAAGTCAGGAAATGACAGATGTTGGCGAGGATGCGGAGAAAGGGGAACCCTCCTACACTGTTGGTGGGAATGCAAGCTGGTGCAGCCACTCTGGAAAACAGTATGGAGGTTCCTCAAAAAGTTGAAAATAGAGCTACCATATGATCCAGCAATTGCACTACTGGGTATTTACCCCAAAGATACAAAAGTAGGGACCCGAAAGGCTACGTGCACCCCGATGTTTATAGCAGCAATGTCCACAATAGCCAAACTGTGGAAAGAGCCAAGATGTCCATCCACAGATGAATGGATAAAGAAGATGTGGTATATATATACAATGGAATATTATGCAGCCATCAAAAGGAATGAGATCTTGCCATTTGCAACGACGTGGATGGAACTGGAGGGTATTATGCTGAGCGAAATAAGTCAAACAGAGAAAGACATGTATCATATGACCTCACTGATATGAGGAATTCTTAATCTCAGGAAACAAACTGAGGGTTGCTGGAGTGGAGGGTGGGGTGGGAGGGATGGGGTGACTGGGTGATGGACACTGGGGAGGGTATGTGTTCTGGTAAGCGCTGTGAATTGTGCAAGACTGTTGAATCTCAGATCTGTACCTCTGAAACAAATAATGCAATATATGTTAAGAAAGAAAAAAAGAAGAAGAAGAATGTAGCAGGAGGGGAAGAATGAAGGGGGGAAATCGGAGGGGGAGAAGAACCATGAGAGACAATGGACTCTGAAAAACAAACTGAGGGTTCTAGAGGGGAGGGGGTTGGGAGGATGGGTTAGCCTGGTGATGGGTATTGAGGAGGGCACGTTCTGCATGGAGCACTGGGTGTTATGCACAAACAATGAATCATGGAACACTATATCTAAAACTAATGATGTAATGTATGGGGATTAACATAACAATAAAAAAAATTAAAAAAAAAAAAAGAATAGTCTTCTTAACAAATGATATTGAGACAACTGGATATCCATACCCAAAAGAATAAAGTTGAACAATTACCTCAAACCATATATAAAAAAGTAAGTCAGAATGTAACATGGACCTAAATATAACTATAAAATTCTTAGAAGTCATGTGAGTAAATTTCATGACCTTGAGATATGCAGTGGTTTTTTAGAGATGATATCAAAAGCATAAGTGACAGAAGAAAAAAATATGTATATTGATTTAATCAAATTTTAAAACTTTTGTGTTTCAAAGGAAAGCATCAAAAAATAAAAATAAAATGCAACCCACAATAGAGGAGACAATATTTGCAACTCCTTTATCTGATAAAGAAAATTTATCTAGAATATATATTTGCAAAACTGATTGATAGTCAAGCAACCAATTTTAAAATGAGCAGTTGATTTCAATAGAGATTTCTCCAAAGAAGATATGCAGAAGACCGATAAACAAAATAAAGTATGCTCTATTTCTCTATATTTCTATTTCTCTTATAAAGTCATTACAGAAATGCAAAAGAAAACCACAATGAGAAGTTGGCTTACACCCACTACAATGGCTGAAAGTAAAGAAAAAAAATAGATAACAAATAGTGATGAGGACGAAGGGAAATTGGAATCCTCAGTCACTGCTGTTGATGTTATAAAATGGTACAGCCACTTTGGAAAACAGTGTAGTAATACCTCAAATTATTAAAGGTAAGCCACCTGACACAACAATTATACTTCAATGTGTATATGAAAGAAATTACGCATCCTTACAAAATAAAATTGTATACAAATGTTAATTGCAGCATTATTCATAATAGCCAAAAAGTGGGGCGAACCAAAATGTTTATTGACGGATGAATGGGCAAACAAAAGTGTTGTATACTCGTATAAAAAATATTATTTGACAATAAAAAGGAATGAAGTAGTAATACATTCTACAACATGGATAAGCCATGGAAATAATATGCTAAGTGAAAGAAGCCAATCACAAAAGGCCACATGTTATATGATGGTATCAGTATGAAATATCCTGAATAAACAATTCCGTAGGGAGAGAAAGCACAGTCATGATTTCCAGGACATAGAAAGAGAAGGGAATGGGGAGTGACCACTAATGGGATGGCATTTCTTTTTAGGGTGATAAAAATATTCTAAGGTTAGATAGCAGTGCTGATTGCACAACTCTATGAATATACTAGAAACCATTAAATTGTACACTTTAAAAAGATGAATTTACTGATATGTAAGTCATATATCAACAAAACTGCTATAAAATGTTATAAAAAATAAAAATGAGGGGTACCTGGGTGGTTCAGTCAGTTAAGCATCCAACTTGATTTCGGCTCAGGTCATGAACTCAGCGTGGTGAGATGTAGCCTCGAGTCTGGCTCCACTCAGTGAGAAATTTGCTGGTCCCTCTTCCTCTCCTCTCCTCTCTTTCTCTCTACCTCTAAAATAAATAAATAAAATAAAATCTTAAAATAAAAGGAAAAACGAGGACATGTAAAACAATTTTTAAATATATTTACCTCCATTTTATTTACCCCAAACTTCTTTGATCTTAAAAGATATAACAGGGCATCATAGATTCAGAGTATTAATAATTCTAATTTTTACATTAAATGCTTATCTTTCAGTCATAACATTTATGAATAGAATGTATTTTACAACACCATGTCTCTAACCTAGTTTTTCTGGAAAACAGAAACAAAGGCATGGATTATGATAGTGGTACATTATTTGAGTAGCATAAGGCTCAGTAAGTAGGGATAGGGAGAAAAAAAAGTGGGTCAAAAAAAAGATACAAATCACAATATTGTAATATTCTACTGCAGTAAGGGTTTGGAATTGTCTAACAGGTAATTGCAAATAAGTTTGACCCCACCATTGTGAAAACATATTTCAGCAATTGTTCTGAGGGGTTTGGTATAAAAATTAGATGGAAAAAAAGAGAAAAAATTGAGGGCTACCAAAGATACCAATGTAACTATTGCAGGAAGCTGAGATAAAGTTCATCTATACATTTTAAAAATTATTAGAAATACTTATTAAAATTTGTATTTTAAAATATTTTAATCATGTATTAATATATAAACATACATATAAATATAAATATATCTCAATATCTATATAAATATGTAGATATCCTTCTGATAAGTAAAGGAATATCTAATGGTGAACAGAGCTGACTTGTACTGGTTCAAGGGCTGATTGTTATGGTTTTAGGAATTTTGCAAGACATCTGTTAAATCATTGGTAGTTTGACTTTGTCAACGGTGGGAGTACTTACACCATGAAAATTCACAAATGCTACCGACCAAAGCTCTTTCTTTCCCTCAAAATACTGGCTGCTAAATGCTTACCTACATACCATAGATATTAGCTTTCGCAATGAGGAGCAAAGAAACAATATTTAAAATCAATTTTCTTAAAACAGTGGCTGACAAAGTGAAAATTTGTTGGCCAATTTATAGGTTAAGATCAATGACAGATTGATATGAAAGGACTGCAATTTACTAAGAGAACTTAAAAGTTCTGGATTGCAGGGGTATTTTCATTATATATGCAATATGTTAATATTTTTCTATTATATATTTGCAAAAATAATAACTGGTATAAAAGAGAATTGATTTTATCTGTATATGTTATTTACAGCTTCCTCTTTATCCCTCATCTCCATTATTAAATAAGTAGTAGTATAGAAATTTCAACATTAGTCATGTTACATTCTTACTAGGCTTGATATGCATAGTGACTTATGCATTCTGTCCCCCAAAATACTGATTATTTAAATCTTGACTGCTGACCCTGTGAGCAATCATCTCATTAGATGGTGCAAAATGTTCCAATCCTTTTCTAAATCAAATGAAGTGACGCCAAAGTTATCACAGCAATTTTATCCATCCATTGATTTCTCGTCAGCTGAAGGATTGACTTCAAGACATCTTCAAGTTCTTCAGGGTTTTATTTGGATTATGAGATTGAAGGCTTTGTTTCTTTGTATTTGACGAAAGCAATTACCACCAATTCTTCATTCTTGGGTCAGAGCATTACTAGAGTTGTCAAAGTTCACCTGATGATCATGTGAAATAAAAGTACTGTGTGTGTGTATGTGTTTGTGTGTGTGTGCATGTGTGTGCATGCATGGGCTTTTTTTTTTATGGCTAACTTTAGTAATCCATTGATCAATCCATTCCTATTTTTAATATTTAATCCAAACTCCATTTTTAAATCATCAGTTGTTTTAGAGTATATTGATTTTTCAGGTGTTTGGTATATTTCACTGTCAAAAATCAAGATGAATGTCTAAATAAAAGTGGTCTATCAAATAAATGTTTTTGTTACACTAGAACAGCTTCCAGCCACCAATCAGGAACAGAGGATTTTAAAAAATTGTTTCAGCTCTCTATGATGAAAAAAATAAACCTTTTCACTTTAATGCAGGTTCAAGGATTGGGAACTTGAAAACATTTCATGTTTTAAAAACAATAAAGGTAGCAGAGTAGCTGCTTTAAATTTACGTATCAGGATCATTTGGGATCTCTTAAAATCCAATTGATTTTTATTACCACATTTAAAATGCAGTTGAAAGAGCTCTTGTGACATTATCAAATTACTATGTTTTTGCATATATTGTTCTTTTTCTGGTTAAGCTTGAGATTTTCTTGTTTGTTTATCTGGAGGAAAAACACTTAAGTAATAGAGAATAAAATGTTCTCCTTAGAAAGTATGTTCTGCCACATGATCTTGTGTGTGTATAAATGAACCATATAATCATACAGGAGGTCTTGAAACTGCTGAGATTCTTTCTGAATTTAATGTGATTTTATTTATAGAGACACTTGTTGCTGAGATACTTTGAATTTTGGAGAAAAAAACTCTAAAAGTAATGAAATAATGATCAAATTTAAATGTGGACTCCCTTATTCAGGAGGGTATCATATCTGTCTGAGCCTCACTATTATACAAATGGATAAAATTCCCTCTTGGAACTGGAGACCAATCATCGGTATCAGTTTTAGAGAGACAGAAACCTTTCTCAGGGCTAAGAGACAGCAGGAATAGTAGTAATATCAGTTGGAACCTTGATACACATCAAAGGAAATGAAGCCCTATGGCTGAAGAAATTACATGGATACCATAGACCAATAATTTTAAATATTAAAAGGCTCTTTTCAAGCTAAGGACAATTTGTAGTTACAAGCAGACAGCCCAAGGTTAGCAAGTACTGAGAAAAATCAGTTCCTTGAATCCAAGATTTTTTTTTTTTTAACTTTTACGCATTTCCGAGGGATTAAAGTGACTTATCTAATTGTCACTGATTAATGTAACATTTTTTCCACCATTGTCCTATGTGTGTATGTACATGCACGTGCAAACTTTCTCATCTACTTATGTACATATTTTAAAAATAAGCTTTTTAAAATTCATTTTCTACATCATATATTAAAGAGTGGTGTCGATTTTTAATTTAAATAGAAATGCATTGTCAATTGGGGTATCACTAGCTTATTTCAAACCTGATATTTAGGTTGATATTCAAATTTGAAGTCTCATTTTCTTTCTTAATAAAAGCTATCTCATTTAGCTACCAGTCTATGCTTTTGTTGTGTCAACCTGATAATATAAGCAGATAGTTAGAGGTTCTGATTTATGATGGTTTCTTTAAAAAATAGCTTTTGTGTAACTCTTCAGTCTAGAGTATTTGCTTGCTTGGTTTCTAACAAAGACTCATTAAAATGAGTGAAACTAATATAAAACTTACCTTGAAACAGTTCCCTTGTTGAACTCTACTCCCAAAGGATTTTCTAATTTGCAATTTATATTTTAGACTTTGACAAAGAAATAAAAAGAAATAACATGTACTGCTCTCTGAAAATATCTGATACTATTTCAGAAGTTAAATAGAGCCATGGTACTTGGATTATTAAGACATTGTGTTTATATCATTTATTTATAAAGGAAGATAATTCACCATGATTTGCCACTGATTCAATGACATTTGGAAAATTGTGATTCACTAAATATTTGTTATTGTCAAATCCTGGGGCAATCTTTGTAGATAGATTGGGACAAAGAGATTTAGTTTTTAAAACCAGGTGACATTTGGACATGTGCATAAAACCTTACATGTTTCATATTAGAAAATATGATCATTTTGATATGAACAAAATAAGCTCTTTGGCTATATTTTTGGCTTCTATTTTCTCTCATTTCTCATATAAAGAACAATTTAATTTAAACATACATTTATAGTCTTCAGTCTGAGGTTTAAGACATGTATAAAATTTCAATAAACAGAATCCTAGCTTCTGGGTTGTATTCTGGGTTTTTTGTTGTTGTTGTTTATTCTGGTTTATTATTTTGGTTGTACTCTGGGTTTTTTTGTTTTGTTTTGTTTTTTGGGTTTTTTTGGTTTATTCTGGTTAATTTTTTATTAAATTAGGGCAAAGATAAGATTAATTCTAATTGTAAAACTTTAAAAAATGTTTGCCTATTTTTCTACTTTAATATACTAAACTTAATTCATTCCTTGTTTCTATGATTTATTTTTTTTTTTAAGATTTTATTTATTTATTTGAGAGAGAGAGAATGAGAGACAGAGAGCATGAGAGGGAGGAGGGTCAGAGGGAGAAGCAGACTCCCTGCCGAGCAGGGAGCCCAATGCAGGACTCGATCCCGGGACTCCAGGATCATGACCTGAGCCGAAGGCAGTAGCTTAACCAACTGAGCCACCCAGGCGCCCGATTTATTGTTTTTTTTTATTGTACCTCAGGGTCATCATCTTGAACCTGATTTAAAATTTTCTAAAACTAGATGAAAAAGATTAATTTGTGAAAGCAGTGACTCAAGAACTTTGAGAAGCTACTTTATAAACAAACTCCTCAATCAGCTTGTTTTTCCTGATTATTGGCTTCCTCCTCATAAAAAGTCTAGAAAAAAATTTTTAATCTTATTATCTAAAGATTCTGATTGTTTAGAATTCATTTTATAAAGATTTAGTGAAGAAAACTCTCTAACATGACTAAAAATGGATATATGGTTAAAAATAGAAATGGCCTAGATTCTTAACTTAATTTTTTAAAAGGCAAGAGATGTGGCTATTTTCACTGTTACTTAGGAAAATAGAAAGATTGGGCACTAGAATTTTCCAATAACTTCTTATTTGCCAACTCCACCTGATTATGGCTCTGTAAATGATTTCATTGTCCAAGGAAGCCATCTAAATCACATCTTGATTAAAAGCCCATATGCAATGAATTGTCTTCCATTTTGGCTTTTGTTTGCCAGTTAATTTGGGAATAACTGTGCAACCCAAACAGAATATGTAAATGACCTGATACAGCTACCTACTTCCCATGTGCCTTTCCAATGGCTAGAACTGCCCTGAGTACAGTCCATCAAGGCTTTACATACAAAAAGTAGTATGACTAGACCTATCACTGAACTAATAGAAGTTTTTGTCCCATGGGTAGCTCAGACCACACGTGTAGTAGAGCAAACGTGCCATCTGGAAGTAATTCACTGTTATTGCCTCTTATCAGGACTGCTGAGGATTTTTTTTTTTTATCAAATATAAATGAATCATAGAACAGACTGATGTATGCTCATTAAACTATAAAAACTTGTTAGGCTATCATCTTACCGTGCAAAATAGAAGTCTAATAGAGGTAAGCTAGATCTTGTGAGCCCATGGTATGAATGTGACGTGTGAAGGGAGAACAGACTGAAATCTGTCTGCGTTATACCAGGAAATTACATATTCTTCTTAAAGTAAAATAAACACTTGACAAAGCTGTTAATCATCCCTAGTGGAAAGGATTTACAGATTCAATATTAAGATGATGAGCTTCCCACTGGTCTTAGAAGCACTGTAGTCAAATGAATCCATTTTCCTCTGAAATCATTTAGATAAAAATTATATTCGCATTGAAGAATATGAATGGCTTGAATGCTAAAATGTCACTTTAAAAATGCAGTGTTCCTTCCGTGGGTTTCTAATAGCTTTCAGTTAATATTTGGTTAGGAGAAAAAGACATCCAGATCCAAACCATTTTCTTGAATGAACCTATATTTTCTGTGAAAAAGAGAATGAGACTGGGGATGGCAACAGAGGCAAGTATATATATCCCTCAAATTCACCTTCATATTTATGCATGTAACTCAGCCATAAAAGAGTATGCATTTTTATCTTACAATTACTTCATAAGAGCTCTGTCTCATATTTTAGGAGAAACTGAAATAATCTTTCACTGATAATGTATTTGGAAATTTACCTGCAGTGATATTGTAGCTGGTAACTCCTATAAAAACAAACAATTTTTAGAAGTTACCCATTCCCCAAGAGATTACAGAATTTAGTGATTAAGGATGTGTGCAGTACGGTAGAAGGGCATTTGTTTCCTGGGAAACAAGCTAGTACAGTGCCACTGAAGAAATTTGTAAGCATTAAAATATTCTGTAATCAGGCCCCAGGAGAACATACTAAATTTTTTAAAAGGAATAAATATTTGACGTCCTAGCCATTTTCTAAATATTCTTGTAGATGAGGCCTGTTGTCAAGGGGCTGTGTTTCAAGGGTGAGAGCAAATGATATAATAGGTGAGCCAAGAACACACATTAACGTGGCTAATCCAGGTAGCAGAATGAATGTAGGTAGCAACCTGAGCAACTCAAGTCATTCAGCATCATGAGGTAAGGATGACAACTATAATAAGACAAAGGAAAACTAATTTTAGAATAAAGATTTAGAGAAAGGAATGAAAGGACATAGATTTAAAACAACCCTCTTGAAACCAAAAGGGTGCAATTAAAGAAAAAAAAAAAAGTAACCTAGTCTCAGGTGGCACCCTTAAAGGTAGCCAGATTAAAAGGGTTGTCATCTAGGGCGCCTGGGTGGCTCAGTCGTTAAGCGTCTGCCTTCGGCTCAGGTCATGGTCCCAGGGTCCTGGGATCGAGTCCCGCATCGGGCTCCCTGCTCCGCGGGAAGCCTGCTTCTCCCTCTCCCACTCCCCCTGCTTGTGTTCCCTCTCTCGCTGTCTCTCTCTGTCAAATAAATAAATAAAATCTTTAAAAAAAAAAAAAAAAAGGTTGTCATCTAAATGATGCTACTTGCTAGGTAATTAAAGGTAACTCCAGTTCAAAAAACACGTTTTTGGTGTGCCTAACATGGGACACAAACTCTCACCACTGAGCTACATTTCTGAGAGGCTTTCTGGATCTCTGTTACTATGAATAAAGGTAAAGAATTTTCGTGGGACCCTATATTACTGGTGGATGGAACTGTAAGGTCAAGGCAAGTGTTTTTGCACTGTCTTGATGCACACTGGGCAGAAAATGGAATAAGTAGTTGGTGGGTGTGAAGCAAGTTAAGTAGGAAGGTCTACGAAAGAGATTTAAAAAGAGATTGTGGATATAAAATACATACGTGTGCATGAAATATCACAGAAAAGTAAACTTGGCAATTCCACCATAAAATGACATATAAATACCTACCTTAGGCAAATTAAAACAGTAAATATTGTGGACAAAAATTCTGAATAATTTTTAAAAACTCTAATTTAAATTCTGGTTACCTCAGCTACCATAGAATATCTAGTGTTTCCTAAGCATCTTTATTAAATATTTGGTTATCAGATTTGGCCTCATATCATACTTTTGGCAGTCTTCTCTCGACAGGACGGGAAATGGGGTTAAGGCCGGTGGCACGTGAAACTCTAGCTACTTAGGCAGAACTTCAGGGCGAAATTAGCATGGTACCTGTCTACTCTGGTCCTCTGGCCGCTGGGTAGTGAGATTTATCAAATATATAGGTGAAGGCGCAAAGCCCTGCAGAGTAATAAAAAGAAAAAGTATAGTTCAAAATTGAAAGTAAACATTCCCGCATGCATTGAAAACAGTCGTCTCTAGTCACGGGCTTGTTTATTTTAGTTGTAACCATTGCAACACTCGAAACGTGGCTAGTCTGAATGGAGATGTTCTGTAAGTGTAAAGTATAAATCACACCTGATTTAGAAGATGAAACACCAAAAAAAGAATGTAAGATATCTCATTAATAATTTTATATTGATTGCATGTGGAATGACAATATGGATATTTTCGTATAAATAAAATATAACTTACAAAATGTAGTTTAACTCTTTCTGTTTACTTTTTATATGTAATTATGAGAAAATTTAAAATTTCCTATTAGAAGAGGTGTGGGTGATTGGAAAATGAGTGAAGGGGAATGGGAGATATAGGTGTCTATAGGATAAGTCACAGAACTAAAGGGCACAGCAGAAGGACTGTGGTCAGTGATATTGTAATAGCTTTGTATGGGGTGACAGATGGTAATGATACTGGAGCGTAACATAATATATAAAGAAGTCTAATCACTATGTAGTACACCTGAAACTAATGTAACATTGTGTGTCAACTATTCTCAAATACGAAAAGTTAAAAATAATAACAAAATTACATATTAACTAGTATTTGTGGTTTTCATCAGATTTCTACTGGATAAGGTGTGTTCGAACTCTAATGGGCAAGGATCCAGTTCGGCCAATGCAATATGCATTGGAGAAAAAAAAAAAGTTTTGAGGCTTGAGTGAGAAGAGTATTATTTTGGTGTCCAATCTGAGTCTGAACCGAAGCTATATAATTTAAGAGCTACCTGATCATGGATCTTTTATTTAATTTCTCTGAGGTTCAGAGATTTTTAATCTATAAATAAATAATAATAATATTAGAGGCTTAAGGTTATGAAAAATGTACTTAGCACAGTCACTGGTTCATAGAGAGTGCAAGGCAGATTTATTTTTTTTCTTCCAGCACTAGAAAAGAAAAACTGAACTTTGCTCACTCTTCTTCCAATAACTAGCTTCCTGTTGGCAGGCTTATCTGTTAGTGTCTGTCAGCTCCAGTTAATTCAGATGTAAAACAGGTATAGTAATGTAATTGTTTTGAACATTGGTATCAGTACAAATTGATTTTCTGAGTTCTTTTCACTCTAAATATTCAAATATTAAATTACTGTATTCTCAATGACTCAAAATATTAAAAAGAGAAAGAAAAATTCTCCCAGGAATTCTGGGGTTCTCTTCAGGACTTAGAATTTTAAATTTAAAAAAAATTGAAGTTAAACTTCACAAAAAGAATACACTCGGTAGGATTAATATATTTGACATCATTAAAATGGTGACTAATGTATTTTATCTTCAGTCATTTTTTATTCAGATTAAAATACCTACTCTTCAATTTTAAAAGATTTTGTAAAGTGGCAAGTTTTCTCCACATTGGAGAAAAATGTTGTCTCTCTTAAAGAAACATAGTTGCACCTCTTTAGGAAGCTGCTTTGGCCTTCCTAAAAGTAAAGGTATTTTCTCCAATGAATATTTCCCATTCTTCCATAGCAACCTTGTCCCCACTACAAAAAGCAGAACTTGCCTAATGTCAAGTTTTGTTTGGTTAATGGGCAACTTGTGTTAACAACCAACTTGTGCCAACTCTGACCTTTATTTGTAATAGAGATATAGATGTTTCCTTTCAGGTTAAGTGTAGATTGCTCTCCCTTCTTTCTTTTGTAAAGCATTGTTGTCTAAATATGGGGAAAAGAAAATTAAAGCAGTTCACCTGTGTGTGATTCATTTTATTCCCAATTAATGTGGGGAGTGGGGAGTGGCAAGATATGGTCCCAGGGGAAAAGAAAAATGAAGAAAGGTGACCTGGACCTTGGGCAATCAGACCAGAAGCATTTGCTGGGGACAGACTCCTTACCTATGCAGTGCTTTGAGCCGGGCATCCCTGGTTGAGAATCACTTATAGCACAAATCCATGTACTTATGAGGTGATATCCTGGAGAATGTCATATAAGCTGTTCAACACTAAGATAGGCAGGAGAGATGTTACCTAGCTTAAATGCTCCCTGCTGTGTGAGATAACGAGCATATCTTACAGAGACTTTGTATAACATATGTAAATAGGTATGTGTTATATATGTCATATATTATTCTGAGACAGAAAGCACATATCCAGTGTGGAAGAAAAACCTTGGGGGAGCCATACAAATCGTTCCAGACCTCTTCCCACTTTATTTGTGCTTCTTAATTGCTTGAATTTAAAAAACAAAACAAAACACAACACATTAGTAACATTTGATACCAGCTAAGAATCAGATCCCTGGTTTTAGCTCAGAATACATTATGAAGAAATTTGTACTTCCATTATTGCTTTATCTTGTGTATATGAATTAGGAAAATAAAAGTGAACCCTTTCCACAAACTTAATCAGATCAGCATTGGATTTTAATGAGGCCTTATTTCTGCTTTATAACAAAGAGGGCACTATCTCTATTCCCTGGAGGAGAGAAGGTTAAAACAATAGGACTCCACAGCTCTAACCTGAGCCTGTTGTCATGATTGTGTAAAATGAGTTGTGTGCTTCTTTAAATAATCTGCCATGAAATACCATTTCCACACATGTAATTTACTCCTCACTTCAGTACTCATCCAATGTATGTGATACATAGTTGCCCTTGGTATGAAAACATTAAAGTGAACACATTTGATTTGGTATTTTCAAATTTTTCAATGTAAAAGAAATTGTAACTAAGATTTAAGATAAAAACCATTACAAAGTAATATGACAGGGCACCTGGGTGGCTCAGTAGGTTGAGCATTGGGCACTTTTCGATTTTGGTTCAGGTCATGGTCTCCTGGTTGTGAGGTTGAGCATCTCGCGTTCAGTGGGGAATCTGCTTGAGATTCTCTCTCCCTCTCCCAGCTCTCTCTCTCTCAAATAAATAAATAAAATCTTAAAAAAAGAAAAAGGTGACATGACAAATAAGCGCATACTGAGGAAATATTGCAGTCAGGGGACCAATGCCTAGCTCTACTACTACACTTTTGTCAGCAAAGACTTGTAGGGCAGTGAGTTCTATATTCTCAAAGATCTGCCTGCTTTTGATGGCTATGATCGTGTATCTGGAGTATATGTCCCTTTCTAGAGTATGTTAATAGCTTTTATAAATAGAAATAAAATCTATAATCTAATATGGGTATGGAGCTATATTGCTTGGATGACCAAGAAAGAAGTATTAGGGGTAGTGGGAAAGTAGGAAGAAACAGGACCCATCAGTATGGATCAAGACCGGTACCTAAGAAAAAAAGCCAATAAAGAACAGAGGAAAAAATAGCAATAATAACAAGGAAGGCTTTTTTTTTTTTTTTTCTTCCTTCAGTCTTCTCTTTCTCTCTCTTTCTTTCCTCTTTTCCTTCTTTCATTGTTCCCTTCCTCCTTCCTTCCCTTTCCTCCCTTCTTATCTTCTTAAACTAACAAAATGTAAAAACAGGTTTTGGAACCTAGTGAACTCTTAACCCATTTATGATTTTTTTTTAATCATGGTAAATCCCATTGCCATGTTTTGCTTGGATCTGTACAGCCTTTGTAGCTCTTCTTTAACAACATATTTTGGATAGTCCTTGTGTTTTTATATTAATTTTCAAAAGCCTCATTTTGCTCACAAATGCTAGATATAATTCCATCTCCGTGTCTCAACTCTCCCACTCCCTGATTATTATCCCTCTTTACTTGAAATATTTTCTCTCTTCCTTACTCAAATCTTATCCTTCTTCAAGGTCTAATTTGTACCTTGGGACAGAGTACACTTCAGAAACAAGAATCACTTCTTCTTGGAGTGAGTCTTGAAAATAGATCTTCCATTTGAGTAGTACCATGATACTTCTGGTTTAACAACATTAATATGAGTCCCAGTCCAATAACTCTGGGTAACTCTAAACCCAAGCACATGTGCTTACCAGACTCTGCACATCATATATGAACATGGAAACACAGAAAGAGTACTGATGGACAGGTTGGTTTTAAATATTACAAAGTAAATTTGATTATATCCTTCCATTACTTAAAACCCTCTATGATCTACCCCCTCCTTCCCAGTGCCAAAAAACAACAAAAACCACAACTTATTATAGTGCACCTCAGGGCCCTCCCTGGCCCCAGAGAACTTGTTCTTGCCCACCTCTCTAACCTCATCTTCTACTGTGTTCCCCTTGCTGAGTCTACAACAACTATACTGGCCCCCTCCACCCTGATCTTTGAAAGTGCCTGGAAATTTCCATCTCAAGGTCTTAGCCTTTACACTCATTATTCATATGCCTGAAATACTCTTCGCATGGCTGACTTTTTCTCCTCATTTACATCAAATGTTGCCTCTTCGAGGAGCCCTCTCAGAATCAATCTGTATGACATTTCTTCTGTGATTACTATTTATACCATTACTGTTTCATTTGCTTCATATCACTTATCTCTGATATTATCTTTGCTAGTTTTTTTTTTTTTTTTTGCCTTTTAATTGCCTGTATCCCCTCGCTAAAATCCAGTGAAGGACCTTAACTTTAATTATGTCAGAAAAACTGGATTCAGCTGCTGATATAGGAAGGAACGGCCGGGATGAAGAAGTGTTGCTGGGTCATGCTCATGGGACCAGAAACAAACAAACAAAAAAAATGAATATGATTCATTTTTCTTCTACTTCTTAAAAAAGTACAAAAATCAGAAACAAGATAGTATTAAAAAGTTTATAGAAAAATGACTTTTACCCCTTGAAAAGTCTTCTAATTTCTTTGTCATCATGGTTCTTTGTCATGTTAAAGGATATGTCTGCATTCGTTAGCTATTTTAACAAAATTCTGTAGACTGAATGACTTACAAACAACAGAAATTTCTTTCTCTCAGTTCTGGGTTCTGGGAAGTCCAAGACTAAGGTGCTGGTAGATTTGATGTCTGGTGAGGTCCTGTTTCCTGGTTCATAGCCATTTCTCACTGTGTCCTCACCATGGCTGAGGAGGCAAGGGAGCTCCCTGGAACCTTTTTTATAAGGTCACTAGTCCTATTCATGAGGACTCTATTCTCATGATCTAATTACCTCCCAAAGGTTCCCACCTCCAGATACTATCACACTGGGGTTTAGGTTTCAACCTATGAATTTTAGGGGGACACAAACATTCAGACTCTCGCAGGGTGTTAGCTGCTTCCTGCAGTTGTTACCACGTGTTACCCTTGTGTTCTCTGTTTTTGGCTTTTCAGTTATATGGTTAATAATTTCATAGATAGTTAACAATGCTCTACATAAAAATCTCTCTATTAAAATAACTGATTTGATCTCTGTCTCTCCAGTGGACTCTATTCATCAATATCTATATTTACATCTCAAGATGAAGATGGAGATAAAGATATGGAGATTTACATGGATATTTACATATATTCCCTAGTTGGATTGGTTGATATCTAACATCTTTCCTAGAACGTTTTTTTTTGTTTTTGTTTTTTATAGCTCCTTCAGCTTAGTTAACTGACAGTTGGCATTCAATTGTAAGTTAGCTTTCTTATAGATAGGAAATAATACTTGTGTTTGGTTTTTCAGACTGTGTTACTCTTAGAATTCCCAAATATGACTACAGACTTAAGTTCTAAAAAGGAAGCAATGTTCGTATTTTATATAGTCAGTATTTTGCCCCCACAGGTCACTGAGTACCAACAGACTGGGGGTAGTTGGGTACTAACCCTCACTGAGAAGGCTTTTGTTCTTTTGATATTGAAAAGATGATGTTGGAGTATATGATTCCAGGATTTTAAATTATTTCTTTGAGATTGGTAGCTCAATACATGAACATTACATTCCCATCTCCAGAAAAGATACCCAGCCACAAAAACACATGCTTGCAGGGGGGTAGTAAATAGACTCCTACATTCTGAAGGG
Source organism: Halichoerus grypus (assembly GCF_964656455.1). Taxonomy (NCBI): domain Eukaryota; kingdom Metazoa; phylum Chordata; class Mammalia; order Carnivora; family Phocidae; genus Halichoerus; species Halichoerus grypus. The sequence goes on from NC_135715.1 coordinate 111,352,105, forward strand.
ATTTTCTAGTGTTACGTCACAATTCCTTTTTAACAGGAAACTCTCCAGAGAGAGGATTTTTGGTAAGTTTAAGGATAGAAAAGGGCTATCTTGTTCGGAGAGCACGTAATAAGAACAGTATAGGGAAATACTTAAATTCCAAGTGGAGAGAAGTGAATAGTGATAGAAAAGAGATCATTCTGAGTCAAATAATTCAGAAGAAAATGGGAGAAGAGAAAAGAATGGACATGGCGAGAATAAGCCATTGCTTGTTGTCCAAATTTATGGAACACAAAAAAGGAGAATTCTAGTGAAAGTGCAGCTCATATGTGTATGCTTTAGTCTTTTGTTGTTCGATTTGGCTTTTTTTTTTTCTTTTTGCTAAATGAGATTAATTCTCTAAGTCTATGAAGTACTTTCTTGTGCCTTTGGCTATTTTCCTAATTCAGAGTTATTTTAAGTGAGTGTACTGAGGTTTGAGAACAGTTATTTAAGGTAAAAGTTCAACCCCATTCTCTCCAGGGAAAACAGTTTAGATAGATCACTTGGTAATTCAGGAGAAAAAGATTTCTTTTCTTGCTAATTTTGTAGATTTGATTCCCTATGCAGGTTTAACAATTTATTAGGATAAACAAATGCAATTCAGAATTACTCTCAGAAAGAACCTTTAACACGCCAAAGACTCATGATGACAAAAAAAAATTTTTAAAAAACAAAAAAGGTTGGCAAGGGGTAAAAGCGTTCAAGAAAAAAAAAATTTTTTCCCACAAAGCTTTTTAATGCTGTTGTTTCTGGTTTAAGTACTTTTTCAAAAGTATAAGAAAACTGAGTCAAATTCAATTTTTTCTCAAAATAGAAAATGAGTATATTACCTACTTGGATGCCCAGTGTATGGCTAGGAATCAAATTAATCATTCTCATGAGGATTAAAAAATAACCTCTCTGCCATGCATTTAATTCCTAAATCTCTGATTTAGGACACTGACTTGTGTTTTTAAATGCCCTTAATGACACATCATTTAACTTTTCAGAGATTAACTTAATCTATCTTTTTGTAAAGATGAAAATAGCAAAGAAAGTCATTAGTGTTCAAATTTCAGAGTGTAGTGTATCTACCCCAAAGTATGATTATTTCACCAGGGGATTTAAACCAGCAATCAAGGTTGTATTGTATGTAGAGAAGGAATAGCAATGTAACAATTGGGGGAAAAGGAGAAGTTGAGAAATTGGCCTCTGGGTAAAATGTAAGTGGGGAAACAGCATGATTTATTGCCATGTATGTGGTATTAGCGTGTATGTGAGTATAACAAATTAAACTTATGTTTCTACTAATTAGTAAACCAGCAAATGACAGTATCTAGAGAATGAGTCTCTAAGAAAATCTACCTGATAGTTTTGTGGTTTCTAAATTAGCCTTTTAAATTTTAATGATGATGTCATAGAAGGAACATATTTCAAAGCTTTGGAAATACAATGCAACTTCAGAAACACCACAAGCTTTCTAAGAAATTCTTTGCTCTCTGTAAATAAGTATTTCAAAAGTTCTGTTAGGAAAGCATTTTTGTTATTTCTATTTGTTGGCAGAGTATATATTCCTATGTTGCCCCAAAGGACTCATCTATCCCAAAACACTTTTAAATAAAAATTATTGGATTCAAATTAAAATTTGTTTGATGTTTTTGTTGTGAATTACTCCCAATCTACTTTGAAATTTATTTTTCCTTTCAGTTTAACATACCATGTATTTGGGGAAAAAAATGTTTTCTACCTTTTAAATCAAAACTTTGGATTGCATTACAGGAAAAACAAATCTTGTAACAGAGGCAAAGTAAGGTTGAATAGCAAATAAATTAGATTCAGCCCTGAGATAACAGAAATAGCTGTAATCAGAAGATATGTTTTATTATTACAGATGGAGATAATGGTGAGAAAAGTGTGGGAGAACGCCTAAGGCTTATTTTAAGACAAATGTAACAATATATTACCTACATGGCTTATTTTCACATATGTATTTTTTAAAAGTGCCTTTTTCTGGAATTTATTTTAAGCAAATTTCATCATTACAGAAGTAAGATTAAAACTGACAAGCACAGTTGAGTGCTTTTGATGTAGAATATCCGTAAGGCCATATGCTCTCTACAGAGGGATAATCAAACCAAATACAGCTTAATTCCTGCCTTCAAGAAGCTTGTAATCTTTTCTGAAAATAGTATGCACTCGAGAAAAAAAAATTGAGGTTAGTTAGTATCAAATGATTCAGTAACAGATTTATAAGTTAAAGAAGAACAAATATTAAAAAATAGTAAATGTACTTATTGGACACTGAGGAATCAAGTCTGTGAAGTATTTCAGGGAGAATGAATACTGAGTTTTAATAGAAAATAGTTGGGAGTATATTGTAGAATAAAGGAAAAAAGAAGGGTAGCTGGAACTTTTTTGATTTGAATTTTTGATTCTGACTCAGGGTAATTAAATTTGACAAAAGATCTGAACTCATGGCCTAATTTAGAAAATTTTTATAACATTTCTAGATCTTACTTTTCTCATGTATTAAATGAAACATATCATATACACATACATACATATACACACATAGCATTAGTCAGGGAAAGAAAATCAATAGGAGGCATTTATCTATCTATCTATCATCTATCATCTATCTATCATCTATCTATCTATTAATGAGGAATTGAGCCATGTGACCATGGAGGCAGAGAAATCCCATGATCTGCCATCTGCAAGCTGGAGACCCAGGAAAGATAAGGATGTAACTCAGCCCCACTCTAGTGGCCTGAGAACCAGGGGAAGAAATGAGGTGAATCCGAGAGGAGAGTAGGAAGAGGTGAAATGGGTGAGGCAAAAAGAGAAGGGATGAATTCCTCCTCACTCCACCTTTTTTCTATTCAGGCCTACAACAGATTAGATTACATCCGGCCACGTTGGGGAGCGCAATCTACTTTACTGAATCCACCAAGTCAAATGCTAATCTCATCCAGAAACACACTCACAGACACACCCAGAAACGTTTAATCTAGTTACCTTGTAGCCCACTGAAGTTGACAGGTAAAATTAGCCACTGGATTTAGCGTTCTCAGATAAAATACAAGATTTTTTGTTTTAAAGATTTATTTATTTATTTAAGAGAGAGAGAGAGAGAGAGAGAGTATGAGAGAGAGAGCAGCGCTAATGGGAGGAGGGCCAGAGGGAGAGGGAGAGAGAGAGAGAATCCTGGAGCCGACTCTGTGCTGAGTGTGGAGCCCAACATGGGGCTTGATCCCAGGACCCTGAGATCATGACCTGAACCAAGATCAAGAGCTGGTCTCTTGACTGACTAAGCCACTCAGGCGCCCCTAAAATAAAAGATTTTTATTTGCAAGTCTGGCAATCCTGACTGTGATGTGGTTTTGGAATATAGGTGAGGTTTGGTGGAGTGAGGTCCGGAGCCCACGACCAAGAAAGAATTCTTGAGACGTCTTTGGTGGAAAATGGTGGTTTATTAAAGCACGAGGACAGGACCCGTGGGCAGAGAGCTGCTGCACCGGGGTGTTGAGGAGTGGTGATAATATACTCTGGAGTTAGGGTTAAGTAAGGAAAAGGGAGGTTTCAAAAGAACTTTCATTTGCTAAAGAGGACTGACCTACAAGATACCTACAAGGTAACCGGAGGCCTTGCCATTGTCAAGTTAAGGTTGTTTTCCCCTCTAGCAAGGTATTGACATTTAGTTGGGAGATTCCTGGAAGAATGTCACACATGTCCCACCCGAGAGTGGGGAGTAGAGGGAGGTTGCAGGGTGTTAGTTTATGCTTTATCTTCAGCTAGCCTTCTGCTCCCTCATCCACTGGACTAGATTTCTCTTCACTGATTTCACAGAAGTCTAAAAGAAATGTGCTTGAAACCTTACCAGTTCCTTTAAAATGATGTTCAAAAATCTTAATTTAAAAAAAAAAAAGTTTATGAAGTGAGAAATGTTATATTCTCCTACCAAGTTATGATAACAAAAGCAGAGTGAAGAAATTCAGCTGAAAGGTGTATAGAACAGATGGTAAAGTCTATGCATCTATAGTAATAATACTAGTTTTATGGCTTTTTCAATTCGTGCAGATGAGAAAGTCAGTATTAGAACTCATAACGATATTATACGATTGACCACGCATGCTTCTATATGTGTATGGGTCTCTACCTAACAGTGGAGTCCTCAATGTTGTTGCTATAGAATGTGTTTGTGCCCTAATAGCTGTTTAATCACATGGAGCTGAAACTTACGGAACAATCTGCAAGGAACACATACTTATTTTTTTAAGTAGTGTCTCATTTTGGTGCCAGAATCTTCCTCTTTCCTTTGGGAATAGATCACAGCCCTTTTAATTATTTAATATGCCTTTTATTATCATACATAAAAATTTATTTTTTTATTGGTGCACAGTTCTATGAATTTTAATGGGAGTATCAATGTATTTAACCACCAAAACAATCAGGAGACAGAGCAGTTCTAACAGTCCCCCAGACTCCCTCATCCTTTCTTTAATAGTCACACTCAATTCCATTTCCCCCAATTCCCACCCAACCCCTAGCACCACTGATGTGTTCTCTCTGTAGCTCATAGTTCGGCCTTTTGAAGGATGGAATCAGGTAGTATGTAACGTTTTGAGATTGGCATCCTTCAGTCAAAATACTGACTTTGAGAGTCACCCTAGTTTTTGTATCAGTGTTTTTTTCCTTTGCATTGCCTGACTGCGCCATAGTTTGTTTATCCATTCACCTGATGAAAGATATTTGGTCCTTTCCAGTTTAGGGTGATTATGAATAGAGCCACTATACATATTTGTTTACAGTTTTTTGTGGGTACATAAGTTTTTATTTCTCTAGGGCAAGTAACTAGAGTGGGTTTTTGTGGGTCTTACCATAAGTGAATGTTTACTGTCAAACCATTTTCCCGGGCATTTCCTGGAAAGCATTTTCCTTTCCCATTAGCAATATATGAGTTCTGGTTTCTCTGCATCCTTGCCAGCACTCGATATTACCAGTATTATTTTAATCGTCATTCTAATAGGTGTGTATCTGTATCTTATTGATTTTGATTTGCATTTTCCTAATGACCGATAATATTGAATATCTTTTTATTTATGTATTTTTTATTTGCATATTCTCTTTGCTAAAGTACCTGTTGAAGTATCTTGCACAGGTTTTTTGTTTTTTTTTTCTTTTTAAGATTTTATTTATTTGAGAGAGACAGAGTACAAACAAGCAGGGGGAGATGGAAGAGCAGAGGAAGAAGGAGAGGGAGAAGCAGACTCCCCGCTGAGCAGGGAGCCCGATGCGGGGTTCCATCCCAGGACCCTGAGATCATGACCTGAGCCAAAGGCAGACACTTAACTGACTGAGCTACCCAGGCGCCCCTCTTGCCCAGTTTTTAATTGAGTTGTTTGTGTTCCTACAGTTGAACTTTATTATTATGAATAAAAGTCCTTTGGTGAACATGTGATTTGTAAATATTTTCTTCCAGTCAATTGTTTATGTTTTCATTCATTAAGCAGTATTTTATATGTACATATTGTATATGTATATCTCATATATATATATAACCAAGAGTTATATATAACTCTATCTGAAATTGTTTTGGGATTCTAAATAGAATTGCATTAAATCTATAAATTACTCAAGGAAAATTGACATTAATACTATGTCGACTCTTCCAATCCATTAACATTATATATCTCTCAATTTATTTAACTCTTATTTGATTTATTTCAAGATTTATAGTTTCCAGCCACAGATCCTGTATATATTTGTTACATTGATAAATTAATATTACTAATTTGGGCATTGATAATTTAATTTGGGTTTCAATTATACATTTTGCTTCATTTAATTCTTTAATGAATTTTATACATATACATTTTTATGTATGATAATAAAAGAAATTTACTTGATTTTTGTTGTTGATCTTTTATCCTGCAAAGATGTTAATTCGTTTATTAGCTCTAGGAATATTTTTGTGGTTTTCATGGAATTTGACATGTAGACCATTATGTTGCCTATGAATAAGAATAGGTTTACTCTTTCCTTCTAATCATGAGACCTTTTTATTTCTTTCAACACCAGCTGGGACTTCCAGTGTGCTGTTGAATGGGAGTAGACAGAGTGGAGAACATCTTTGTCTGTTCCTGATCTTAGCAAGGAAGCATTCATCTTTAAACAAGATGTTACCTGTGAGTTTTTGTAGATGTCCTTTATCAAATTCAGGATTCTCTTCCATTCCTAATTGACTGAGAGTTTTTATCATAAAAGGATAATTAATTTTAAAAATATTTTACCTGCACCAATCTATATGATCATTTGGGCTTTCTAATTTAGATTATTACTATGGTGGATTACATTGATTGTCTGAGAATTTAACCAGCCTTGCATTTCCAGGATAAACTTCATTTGGTCAGGGATTGGTGAGGGATTGGCCTATAGTTTTTTTTGTTTTGTTTTGTTTTTAAGATTTTATTTATTTTATTTGTCAGAGAGACAGAAAAGAGAGAGAGCACAAGCAGGGGGAGCGGCAGGCAGAGGGAGAAGCAGACTCTCCGCCGAGCAGGGAGCCCGATGTGGGTCTCGATCCCAGGACTCTGGGATCGTGACCCGAGCCCAAGGCAGGTGCTTAATGGACTGAGGCCACCCAGGCATCCCTGTTTTTTGGGGTTTTTTTTTTTTTTAAAAAAGGTTTTATCTGATTTGGGTATCAGGGTAATGAAACTTCATAAAATAAGTTGGGAAATGTTCTTTCTTTTATTTTCTGGAAGACGTTGTGTAGAATTTGTGTTACTTCTTTTTAAAAATCTGTTCAGATTTACCAGCAAAATTATTTAGGCCTGGTGATAGCTGTTTTTGGAAAGTTTTAATGTATAAATACAATTTCTGTAATAGTTCTGGAAATATTATGATTACCTATTTCATATTGTGTGAGTTTTTGGTAAATTGTGTTTCTTGAGAAATCAGTAAATCTTATACTAAGTGGATGTATTTATATCTTTAAAGTTTTTCACAGTAGTTTCTTATGTTCCTTTAATGTCTGTGGAAATAGTAATGATGTCATCTCTTTAATTTTTGATATAGGTAAATTGTATCTTTTCTCTTTTTTCACAGTCAATATTGCTAGAGATTTATTTTTTTTTAAGAGGTAGGTTTTATCTTTATTATTTGCTTAATCTGCTTAATTTATGTTTGCTTTGTTTCTCTCTTTTTTTTTTTTAACGTGGAAGCCTAGATAATTAACATGAAATCAATGTTCTTTTTATAAAGAAAATATTCACTACTACAAATTTCCTTCCAAACTTTGATCAGCATCACAAAAATTTTTCTGTTATTTTTCCATATTCTTTTAGTTCGAAATAGTTTTAATTTTTCTTTGGATTTCTCTTTAACCCATGGATTTTCTTTTTTTTTTAGTTACCCACGACAAGGTTCATCTTCGTTAATTCTACATACATATTTGTAAATATGTGTGTGTGCGTGTGTGTCTGTCTATTCTACTGTTGAAAAGAAAAATCTATAAATGTTTATTAGATACAGTTGGTTGATGGTTCAGTTCTTATGTATCCTTTGCTGAGTTTCTGTTTACTATTTTTATCTGTTGCTGAGAGTGGAATTGTTATGGGTTCAGTTGTATTCCACCAAAATGCTATGTTGGATGCCTAACCCCCAGTGCTACAGAACATGATGTTATTCAGAAACAGGGTCACGGTAGATGTAACTAATTCTGATGATGTCATACTGGATAGGGTGAGACCCTAATCCAATATGAATAGTATTCTTATAAAAGGAGAAATTTGGACAGACGCATACACAGAGAGAAGGCCATGTGAAGAGACTGAAAGCCAAGGGATGGCAAAGATTGCCAGCAAATTCATAGAAGCTTAGAAAAGAGGCATGAACCAAATTCTCCCTCATAGCCAAGAGAAGGAAGCAAACCTGCTGACACCTTGGTCTTAGACTTCTTTATTCCAGAATTGTGAGACAATACATTTTTGTTGTTTAAATCACCCAATTTGTGGTACTTTGTTATGGTAACCCTAGGAAAATAATACAGAAGTGTTGATGTCTTTAACTATAATTGTAGATATTTATATCTCTTCTTTCAGTTCTGTAAGTCATTGTTTCATGTATTTTGAAGGTCTGTTGTTACAAATATACACATTTAGAATTGCTGTATCTTCTTAGTGAATTAACCCTGGTCATCTGTAAGTGTTGAATTGCTTCTCACTTGTTGTTTTCAAAGTTCTCTCTTCGTCTTCGTCTTTCAGCAGTTTGATTTGGTATGTCTTCACTTCCTGCTTGAGCGGAGCCTCAAGTTTAACTCAAAGTGAGGGCTTAGGGCCTTCTCAGATATTTTCTGCAGATGCATTTAGACCTGAGCATGTACTCCTATGCTTGCACATGGTCTTCTAGATTCCCAGTAATATCTTGGAGCTACAAAGCCACTGTGGTCATCTCATTGTCCAGCTTCTTCTTTAAAGCTTTTTTGGGTAGCCTATCCTGTGCTCCTACTGTTATCCACTTCCTCAGGCAGCCATGCATTCCATCAATTGCATCTAATTGCTTTCAACAAATGCCCCTGGAAAAAAGGCTGTTCACACTAGGAGATCTGAGTCAGGTCAAATTAAAACAACCTTGCAAATGGAGACTTCCAGGGTATCACCTGACAGGTCAAATTATGACATTTTCTGGGAATGAGGTGTGGAAAGAGCTCCAGCCCATTTCTCCCTCCTCAGTGTTTGCCAGGATGCTGTTTTCTTTGTGATTGCCACTGTCAGTTTTCAAGACAACCGCCAAGCTGGAGAGAGGTGATCGGGAATAGGACAAGTTAAAATATCACCAAGCTTGCTAATCTCAATGAGATTCAGCCATTTTTTCTTAAGTAAATACCCCCTCGGTTGCTATAGCTTTTGGCTAATTTCTAGCATTCTGAAAAGTTAATTTTTACAGTTTTGTCACTTTTCTCATTGCTTTTATGAAGTACATAATTTTTGGAGGTGTTTATTCTGCCATTTTTACTGATGTCACCTCCAGCTTTTTTAAATTAATATTTGCATAGTATAATTTCATCCATGATTTTATGTTTACCCAACTTATATCATTATATTTAAAGTAAATTTGATGTAGATTGCAAATATTTAACCCATTACTTTTAATCCATTCTGACAATCTATGTCTTTTAATTGGTTTGTTTAGAACATTTACATTTATTATTAATATATTTGAAATTAAACCTACCATTTTATTATTTGTTTTCTAAATGTTCCCTCTGTATTCTGAAACTTTTTCCCCATTTCTTGTGTTTTTTTTTTTTTAAAGATTTTATTTATTTATTTGAGAGAGAGAGAGAATGAGAGACAGAGAGCATGAGAGGGAGGAGGGTCAGAGGGAGAAGCAGACTCCCTGCCGAGCAGGGAGCCCGATGCGGGACTCGATCCCGGGACTCCAGGATCATGACCCGAGCCGAAGGCAGTTGCTTAACCAACTGAGCCACCCAGGTGCCCTCCCCATTTCTTGTGTTTTTACATGTTATTTGAACATTATATAGGATTGCAATTTATCTTCTTTTTTTTTTTTTTACTAAGTTTCTTTGTATATTTGCATCTATGTGGGTAAGTGTTGAGTTCTACACTCACCTCAAATTGAATATAGAAAACTTATCACAATATATAGATGTCTTTTTCCCTGTCCCTTCATGTTATAATTACACACACACACACACACACACACACACACACACTATCAGTGGTCAAATGCCTTATTAAAAATTTAAGAGAAAAACAATATATTATATTATCTGGAATCTTACTATTTGTGAGACTTGTTTTCTACTTGATGTTCCAGACATTCTTCTGTTACCATTTTCCTTCTGTATAAAGATGTTTCTTTACCAATACTTTAAGAGCAGGCTTAGCTTCCTTTATCTGAGAATGGTTTTATTTTATCTTCCTTCATGAATAATATTTTTGCTGGCTATAGAATTCTCAGTTGACAGTTCGGTTTTGTTTTTAGCACTTTAAAAATATTGTTTCACTTCTTTCTGGCCCTCTTGATTTCTTTTTTTTTTTTTTTTTAAGATTTTATTTATTTATTTGACAGAATGAGATAGAGAGAGAGCACAAGCAGGGGCAGAGGGAGAGGGAGGAGCAAGCTCCCCAGGGAGCAGAGAGCCTAATGCAGGGCTGGATCCCAGGACCCTGGGATCATAACCTGAGCTGAAGGCAGACGCTTACTCCACTGAACCACCCAGGTGCCCCGACCCTCTTGATTTCTAATGAGAAACCCATAATTATGTGTATTGTTGTTCCCTTTATGGATAATGTCATTTTTCTCTGATTACTGTCAATATTTTTTGTTTGTCTTCAGTTTTAACAGTTTTATTATGTTTCTGGGAATATATCTTTTTGTCTTTGTCCTGTTTAGGCTTTCATTAGCTTCTGCTATCTGTAGCTTTAAATCTTGCGCCAAACTTTGGAATAGTTAACGATTATTTCTTTAAATGATTTGTTAGCATCACATTCTTTTTTTTTTTTTTTTCCCTCTTTTCTGGGATTCTGATGACATGAATATTGGATCTTTCAGGAATTGTTCAATTTTTTCCATGATTTTTTTTTTTTCATTTGTTCATACTAGGTAATTTCTACTGATCCATCATCATGTCCACTGGGTCATCTCTAATTCATTCAGATATTCATATATCTTATTTATTTATTTATTTGTTTCTGAGGTTTTCTATTTTCCCATTGATTTTAAGATATTTGCAATTGGAGTTTGTTGGAGTACTTTTATAATAGCCCTTTTAAAACTTTTGTAGCTTAATTCCAAAATTTGTTTCATTTTACCATTGGTATCTGTTAATTTTTTCCCGTATGAGTGGAGATTGTCCTGGTTCTCCGCATGCCAACTGATTTGGGATTATACCTGGATCTTTCAAATATTGTTACAAGTCTCTGAAGCTTGTTTAAATCCTGTGGCAAATACTATTTTTTTTTTTTTCTTTAAAGAAGTTGATATGGTTAGTTTAAGGCTATAAGTTCCATACTGTCTTCTATAGGCAGTGGTTCCAATTTCAGTATAGTTTTCAAATCTTTTCAAATTCTGTTTGGAGTTGTCTCAAGTGTCTGCCACTCATTGGGCAGTCTGGGCCCAGCTCTGGTCTGTTAATTGACTTCTCACGTATTTTTTTATGCTGATTAGAATTAGATTCACTTGTGTTCAACTTGGAGGTGAGCCCAAGGGTTTATAAAGAATTTTACAGTATTCCTTTTCTGAGCTCCTCCCTCATCGTGATCTCCTCAATACTCTCTAGGTGTCTAGGGTCCCCTGTTTGATCCTCTGACCAGTAATCTAGGGATTTGATAGCTCTGTTCTACTGTGCCCATTCAGGGCTGTACCCACATCTGGGTCCAAGAGGCAAGAGGAGAGACAGAGAGAAAGAAAAAAAACAAAAAACAAAAAAAACACGTCAGAGGTGTGCTACCTCCTTGGGATCACAGCTCCCTTAATCAGAGAAGAAGATTCCCCTCCTTCTGAGTTGTGGCCCCACTGGGCCTCCCTCACTGCCATTGTCATGATTGGATTGATTTGGGCTGGTACACAATAGAATGTTTTTTTTTTTTTTTTTTTTTAATGGAAGAAAGAAAAGACAAAAGAAAGCTGAGGGATATCCACACTCTTCTGCGTGTTAGGCATCCCCTTTCCTGCTTTTCAAACCAGAACCAGAAGCCTTCTTCTAGAGCTTCTCCCTCTCTACGGCCTAGTGCTCACTTCTGGCTTTGACTGCATTAAGATCAGGTTGGGGGATACCAGAGGAAAAAAAATGAAATGGTAAATTCACTGTTAGTTCTTTGATATTTCAATTTTCCCCCTAATCTTCCCAGTACTCTTTACTTTGTAGAATTACCCATAGCGGTTCCATACATTCTGTGCAGATTTTATAGTTTGTCTATGTCACATTCAGGGTATCCACAGCACCTTACCTAGAACAAGAACCCGAATAGACTCCACTTTAGTGCAGCTGTATAATCCTTAAGTATTTACTGAGAGACAACAGAATGATTTTTACGTACATGAGTTTCTAAGCCAGATTGCCCTAGTTCAAATGCTAAGTCTGCCACTTACTAGCTCTGGACCATGTACAGGTTATTTGAACTCTTTCTGCCTGTTTTCTTATCTTTTCAAAGGCAACAATGATAATAATGGTATTTCCCTTTCAGTTAGTTATTTAGTTAATATATATGAATGCTTAGAATAGTTCTTGACACATAGGGAGCATCATAGAAGCATTGCTATTATAATTTTGAATAAAAATACAGTTTTGGTACAATCTTTGTTGTACAATCTCAATACTACTAATTAATAGTAGAAATATTAGGATATATGATAAATTACTTTGTTCATTTCAGACTTTGTAAAAATGTGGATTATCGCTTTCTAGTTTAGGTTGCTGCTTACCCTTTTATCCTCATTCTTTCTTTCAGTACATTTTATCAGATTGTCCTGTGAAGATGCAGTGTTCATGACCTGGTCTGACCACTGTAGCAATTAAATCACAAAATCAGAAAGCTAATTTCATAGCACTTTGAGAGGGTTATTAATTGTTGATACATATATTTTGGAGCTAGTCAAATATTGGGCAAAGGGCATAGGCTGATAGTCATGCATCAGCCAGGATTTAAAGGGAAACTTAAAACCAAGTTTCCTCAAGATGAAGATAACAATCAGATGACTGATGCTATAACAGACCATCTCTCACTACTCTGGGTAGGTCACTAAGAGCATGCTTTAGAGGTTGCAGAGAATTATTACCGGATTTTTTCCCAATAATATCAAAAAAAACCTTAAAGCTAAAAATCAAAATGGAACACACTTCTGTTTTTGATGCCTAGACAAAACAAGAACACAGCATAATTTCATTTGAAGGATATTCTTAATGATGTCTAGCCTAGAGGAAAGTTTATAGTGGTCTTAGAAAGTTTATAGACTCTGATCAAAAGTCAGACCCTCTGTGTGTACGTGTACATATGTATATATGTGTGTGTGTTATTATTAGTTGAATGTGTGTGTCAATGTTTGTTTTGGAACAGTTTGCTGTCCAATGAGATGAAATGGATTAAAAGTAACTGTTTATGTACGTTCTTAAGATTAAAGGAACTTTAATATATAAGAACAATGTTCCAGGCAATAGCTACAAGATATTTCTAATAAAAGGCATAATCATGTGTTCTATACCTGAAATGCCAGTTTTCTAGTAACCGCTATATATATAAACATTGTAAAATGAGGTTATGAGTGGTTAACAATCATTAAATCATATATCAATAAATTTGATACCAAAAGTTTTAATTTAAAATAGGAAACAAACAAAAAAATAACCTTTGGATTCATGTGTTTGAAAAATGGACCCAAACTGGCTTAAGCGGAAAGGAAATTTTGGTTCTCATGCAACAGAACATCCAGAGGCAAGGCTGATTTTTGGCATGGCCAGAATCAGAGCTGCATGATATTAAGGCTAGAGTACTTTTATTCTTGGCCTTTGTCTGGAAGTCTCAGGCTCTGTATGGAAGAAGCAGTGGGTACCAAGAAGGTGGGGTGGAGGATGGGGGCACAAGAGGAGCTGTCTACCCTCCGTGGGAAGATTATTCTATCTTTGCCATTGTTCAGAATTGCTGGCAAACTGTGATAATAAGAAACACTCTTTTAGTAGGTTTTAGAATTAATTTTAAGTCTCTACATACAATGCATACCCCACTGCCTGGATACAGGGTCCAACTACTGCCCTCATCATTCCCACATTATGTGGAAGGGAGATGAGGGATGGCAGCAATTCCATCCTCTATATTCTTTCAGGAAGAAAGACACCTGCTTCCCTCTCAGGCATTTCAGAAAACTCCCCACTGTCTTGATCCCACTGGCGTGGAACCTACACATCTTTGAACCAATGCTGTGGGTGGGGAATGCTCCTCAGTGATCGGCTTAAGCCAATCAGGGTATATGCTAACTCTATCCATACCATAGTGGTAAGAATAAGCAAGGGGTGCCTTCCCAAAGGATATTTAGTGTTGTCTTTTACCCAAAGAAAGATGGATGGATGCTGGAAAGTTTAGTAAATTTTCCTTTGATTTCTTTACATACTTTATCCATGTCATGATTTGTTAGAAAGGTGGAAGTGTTGATTATTACATGTGGCTAGAGTTGCAAGGTGGAATTTTTGACCCTCCTTCATTTTAGCTCTCTTTCATACCATGACATACACTAGAGGATCACTCATTTGAACCACACTTCTTTTTTTTAAAGATTTTTTTTTTTTTTTATTTATTTATTTGAGAGAGAGAGAATGAGAGAGAGCAAGCACATGAGAGGGGGAGGGTCAGAGGGAGAAGCAGACTCCCTGCCGAGCAGGGAGCCCGATGCGGGACTCGATCCAGGGACTCCAGGATCATGACCTGAGCCGAAGGCAGTCGCTTAACCAACTGAGCCACCCAGGCGCCCTGAACCACACTTCTGTCAACAGAAACAGAGACAAAATAACCCAGTTGTCAGAACATGTGTCAGTTATTACATCGATCTATGCTAACTCTATGAGTAACTTTGTTCATTTCAGACTTTGTAAAAATGTGGACTATCGCTTTCTAGTTTAGGTTGCCACTTACCCTTTTATCCTCATTCTTTCTTTCAGTACATTTTATCAGATTGTCCTGTGAAGACGCAGTGTTCATGACCTGGTCTGACCACTATAGCAATTAAATCACAAAATCAGAAAGCTGATATGCATAGAATTTTAAGTGAAGTCCATGTTTGCATCTGTATTTTTTAATTTTTTTGATCTTCTGTTCCTTGTTTATTTGTCTTGACAGGTTAAATAGGCAACCATAAAACACAGTTGAATACATCCTTGAGAAGTAATGACATGACTGACATTAGCCTTTTGTATGTATACTGTCAAGGTATCCATTTTTTCCATATGGGTTTCTGCAGAAAAAAACGAAGGAATTGTATTTACCATTTTACCACTTGGTTAATTCTAGCAAGACTGATTTGCTAGTTATGGACTGCATTACAAATTGACAAACTATTGTCCACGGATAAAATCTACCCCACTGATTATTTTTGTAAATCAGGTTTTATTGAAACATAGCCCCTTCATTTGCTCATCGTCTATGGCTGCTTGTCAATGGCTTGGAAAGTCTAAACTACCTACAGTCTTGCCTTTTACAGAAAAAGTTTTCCAACACCTCGGCTATACGAATGGCTTACATTTATTAAGCACTTGCCATTTGCCAGGCACTGAGGTAAAAGCCTTACTCCAATCATTCTAGAGATGAAAAAAAAAAAATTAGCTCTAAGGATAAAGAAATCACTTCAAATTTCCTGTCATCAGCTTTTCCCTCGATGAAAAGAGGCAGTACTGTGAGGTGACCACTGAGGCCTCTTTCAGTTCTAAATATCGAAGATGCTAAACTATCAAAAAGAAAAAGCACTCTCCTATTTCTACAGAATAAAGTAGATTTAATACAATCTAAACAAAATTAGCTTAGGGCACCTGGGTGGCTCAGTAGGTTAAGCATCTGCCTTCAAGGTCATGATCCCAGCGACGTGGGATTGAGCCCCATGTCCGGCTCCCTGATCAGTGGGGGGGAGCCTGCTTCTCCCTCTCCCCACGGCTTGTGTTCACTCTCGCTATCTCTCTCTCAATCTGATAAGTAAATAAAATCTTTAAAAAAATTTAAAAAGTAAACAAACAAAATTAGCTCAAAAAAAGTCTATATGAAGGAAATAATTACATCCCAAGAAAGAATATTAACTAAAATTTAACAGGCTTTGTTATGGATATTGATTGTTTTGTAAGTTGACATAAAAACAGATCTGAACAATTGATTTGGGGACAAAACTAAGGCCAATGTTAAAATCATATAGTGTAAATATTTAATAAAAATTGTTCTTTCCACCTGTAGTCCTCTACCCTTACTGGATTCTACATATGATCATAGGTATTTGTTTACATTTTCAAATCATATAACATGAAAAATTCAGTTAATTGCCTATAAGGTTAAATTAGAAAATGAAACTCCTTCTTAAAATAATGGCATGTAATTCCTGCAGGCATCACTGAAAATGCAAACTCCTCCGGTTTAGCTCCCTAAGTTTCAGGGAAGTCTGTGCAACTATAGAAGAGCACATTTTTCATACAATGTAACCTGGTCTTTTCTTTTGAGGAGCATGACGAAGTTTGCCCTCACAACACCCACATTTCCTCTTAAAGCTTCTCATACCCTATAGCTAACTGCAATACATGTTGAGTAGAATTGTCATCACAGAGGGTAACCAACTAATGCCGAGGGCCCCAAATTAGAGGAGTTTGACATATGTATTTGTCTTACTTTATCAAAGGCTACATATACAGATGAGAGAAACCACAGGGTTTTAAAGGAACATGAGTCTCTCTGTGGCATAAGAAAATCTATAAGTTAATCAGACTGGAATAAACATCCCTATGTCAGTGATATAAAGGGGAGATGTTAAATGACAACTTTAAAGACAGTGACAGTATTAGGGAACCAGCCCTCCTGCTGCTTGCACACCAAATTGGCACTCTGAAATTTACAGAGCTCCTTCAGTGGAGTGTGGTTAAGGTTCATACATGCAGACAGATGACACATTTTATTTCTAAGACATAAACATTTGGGTGTATGTGTGTGCATACATCACACATGTGCATTCTTGTGTAGATGAATGAGCCATTTATTTTTCATACATACAGGACTCAAGAGACACATGTTTTAGAAATCTGGAAAGGTAGGGGTGCTTGAGTGGCTCAGTTGGTTAAGCCTATTGATTTTGGCTCAGGTCATGATCTCAGGGAGGTGAGATTGAGCCCCTCGTTGGGCTCTGCACTCAGCGGGGAGTCTGCTTGAGATTCTCTCCCTCTGCTGCATCCCCTGCTCACACTCTCCCTCTCTCTCTCAAATACATAAATACATCTTTTGAGATTTTATTTATTTATTGGAGAGAGAGCGCATGAGACAGAGAGAGAGAGAGAGAGAACAAGCATGGGCAGAGGGAGAGGGAGAAACAGATTCTCCGCTAAGCAGGGAGCCCTATGCAGGCTCGATCCCAGGACCCCTGGATCACGACCTGAGCCGAAGGCAGATGCTTAACTGACTGAGTCACCCAGGCACCCCAAATAAATAAATCTTTAATAAAATAAAATAAAAATTAGGAATCTAGAAAGGTAAAGCTGAAAAATGTCTGTGCAAGTTAGTCATTCTCCTCAACCCAGCTTAACTTCACCACACAGAAAGCATCATAGAAACTCCTAGCAAGAAAAGACTTGCTGGCCATATTGTTTGGTAAAAGCCGGCTCCTTATCTCTAATCAGCCTGTATAATTATTTAAAAAATTTTGATTTATTCAAATACTAACATTTTTTTAATATAGTGGCGGTTGTACATGTTTGTGTGGCATGGGTGGTGTGTGTGCGTGTGTTTGTGTGTATATAGTTAAGGGACACACGGAATCACAGTGTAGTGGCTGAGATCAGAGCAACTTGTGCAGCACAGGTCAAATGACATGACTGGAAATAAACGAAAATTCTGAAGTAATTAATGTGTTGTTCTCTGACTCAATGTTTGTGTGTGTGTATCAATTGTCTTAGTTGATACCATTTTATCAATCTACTATTAAGTCTCTTAATAGTAAGAATACTATCTTGTAAGTACTGTTCTTCAAAAGAAGTATTATTTTCTAAGACTTCTAATGAACACTTATTTTTAGAAAGGATTTTATTTTTTCAAACTTATGAAACATTTATATAATAAATCATCAAAAGATGTAAAATTACATCATCTGGTTACATTTATGTTCATGAATATAATGTGACTTTTTTCACTTCACATAGGTCTGTGCTGCTGTCAACCTCAACCTTTCAAAGTGACATTTTCATTTAGAATCTTATCATTTTATAATTATTACTTTTCAGAACTCCCAGGGAGTGAACAAAAGCTTCCTCTTTGTATTTCCATTGTTATGTTTCTTTGAAGAACAAATTAAATTTCAACTCCAGCCAAAATAAACTTCTAAATGGCAAAAATAAATCTAGAATTATGTGAAAAAGAAAATCTCGGCAAAGCTTGACTCTGGCTATCATAAGTTCAGGTGTATTTAAGATAATTTACTACCATGTTTTCTTTTCTTTGTGCAAGGCTGTGGCGCCATATGCTCTCTTTGTAGTAGGGAAGGGAGGAAAGAGCTAAGGTCTGAAAAACATTACTACAGAATGAGCTGAGGAAACTAGTTAGTATATCATTCTATCCTGTCCTGAGAACAAAGACACAAAGCTGAGTTTTCTTTCCCAGCCCAACTCCCATCTATCTCTTTTACGTACCCTTTCCCTCTTAACGTCAATGATATGAGGGTGCATAGGAGTCTATAGTCTGAATCTGTATGGTTAACTGCATTAGCTCAATGTACCAATAAAAATATTAACAACCCCCTTGGTGTTTGGGGCAATTTACCTAATCTTCTCCCCCAAGTATCTTGACCCTATGGAAGCAAAACAGACAATTTCATTTGCCATACACAGTTGATATGCCAAATGGACTTCAGTGCTTTAAATTTATTAAAGTCATGATTTGACTTTCACACAAAGTGACTCAGTAAGCTCACTTGGCTCTGTCCCTGCAAGTTGCCATATTTGAGTGTTTTTTTTTCCCCCACAGTTCACCATATTGCTAAAATAAATTGCCTTCTCTGTTTCTTTGTTTTGGCTTCCCCTGTGTTTTCCTTTGAGATATATATATATATATATATATCTGTTGTTGTTGTTGTTCATTTCTTCTCTCCTCATTCTTGCTTCTGGATTCTTACCTTTCCTTCTGCTGAGTATAAATACACCTTAAGGCAGTACTACTGATCAATTAAAGAAAGAAAGAAAAGCAGAGCTATTTAGGTAAAGAAGCTATATTGCATCTTTAAGAATAATGGAAACGCCGTGCATGAACACATATTTTCACATGTACTCAAAATACTCTGAACAGTCAGTTACTACGTTGTGAAGGACTTTTTTGAAATGATACTTGGTAAATTTTCCCTATAAGGAGACTGGTGTTCCCTAATTTGGTAAGATTCCTCATTTCTCAGCTTTATCACAGTGTTTGACATAGTATGATTTTGGTTTTTAACTGGCTCGTTGCTTTACTAAACACTAACATTTGATCTGTTCTATAGTATTTATTGCTTTTTGAAGATTTTTTTTTCTTTGTTTCGGTGGTTTTTTTGCAGTTTATTTGTTTTACCCATTTGGTCCTGTTCTTGCTTTCCTTACTTTTTTTTTTCCCATAACTTTTTAGATCCTCAATTTTTAACATGTTAAATGGGCATGCACAAGCACACACAAAAATTTAATCTGAAGGATTAAGGAAAACATTGGTGCTATCCCAAAGCTGCTATGCTGATAAAATGTTCCAGCGTTCCCTGTCTTAATATCGATAACTAAAAAAGGGTTGTGTTGACACTGGGTACCATAACTAAGTTCTTCTGATACAAGAGTTATTTTAATGTTCAACATCCCAGGACATTTTGTAGTCAGTGGAAGAAAGAGCCCAGCATATGACTTCTAATCTGGAAAATAACAAAATAAAAATGATGCTTTAATTTTCATATGTTGACATATTTTTATCTTTATATCAAGATTATTGACAGCTCTTTTCTCTATAGAGAATCTGGAACTAAAAGAGGGAAGTGAGCTGCTCAAGGGCATTTGGTTGGTAGCTTTTAAAACTTGATTGAAGTTTAAGAGTCTTGACATCAAGTCCTTGACTTTTCTTACCCTACTTTGTTGACTTTTGGGCTTTGGTGCTCTGAGTTGCAATATAGTTTAGTGACTAAGCACCAAGTCTCTGAGGTCAGATAGGTTTGAATTAACATTTCATTTCCCCTACCATGTAGCTGTGTAACATTGTAACAACTAATGTCTCAGTTTTCAAGTGGGGAAAAAACATAGTATATATTCTCTCTATATAAGATTAAGAGAGGGAGATTTAGTTTAAGAAATTGGCTTAATAATTGTGGGAGCTGGCCAGTTTAAATGCAGACTCGCTGCAAAGAGACTCAGGAAAGAGGTCAAGACACGGTCTTGAGCACCAAATCCACAGGGTAGGCTAGCAAATTGGAAACCTAGGCAGGGTGTCTATGGTACTGTCCTGAGGCAGAATTCTTTCTTATCTGAGAAATCTCGGTTTTGCTCTTAAGGCCTTCAACTGATTGGATAAGACTCACCACACATTGGGGCACCTGGGTGGCTCAGTCCATTAAACATCTGCCTTCAGCTCAGGTCATGATCCCAGGGTCCTGGGGTGGAGTCTGGCATCAGGCTCCCTGCTCAGTGTGGAGTCTGCTTCTCCCTCCCCTCCCCACACCTCTCCCCTGCTCATGTTCTCTTTATCTCACTTTCTCCCTCTCAAATAGATAAATAAAATCTTTGGGAAAAAAATAAAAAGACTCATCCACATTATGGAGGGTAATTTCATTCACTTAAAGTCAATTGATCATAAATGTTAATCACATCTACAAAATACCTTCCCAGCAACATGTAAAGTAGTGTTTGATCCAATAACTGGGCACCATAGCCTGGCTAAGCTGACATAACTATCACATGTTTTGGTGTAGAATGCTAGTTAATATGTGGGGAAATTGAAGCACTTTGGAGGGGCAGAGATGAGATGATTCTCTCTTTGCAAGTGGCGGGGGTGGTGGTCTTGATCCACTGTCCTTAGATTCTTGTTATAAATTGTCATGGCCAGACGCCCGGAGCCAGCGCAGGTGAGGACCATGTTGCTTCCGAACATCCTGCTCACCGGTACACCAGGGGTTGGAAAAACCATGCTAGGCAGAGAACTTGCATCAAGATCAGGACTGAAATACATTAATGTGGGTGATTTAGCTCGAGAAGTCTGATCAACAGATATCATGGAGTCTGGCAAGATGGCTTCTCCCAAGAGCATGCCAAAAGATGCACAGATGATGGCACAAATCCTGAAGGATATGGGGATTACAGAATATGAGCCAAGAGTTATAAATCAGATGTTGGAGTTTGCCTTCCGATATGTGACCACAATTCTAGATGATGCAAAAATTTATTCAAGCCATGCTAAGAAAGCCATTGGTGATGCAGATGATGTGCGATTGGCCATCCAGTGTCATGCTGATCAGTCTTTTACCTCTCCTCCCCCAAGAGATTTTTTATTAGATATTGCAAGGCAAAGAAATCAAACTCCTTTGCCATTAATCAAGCCATATTCAGGCCCCAGGTTGCCACCTGATAGAGACTGCTTGACTGATCCAAACTATAGACTTAAGTCTTTACAAAAAAAGGCATCTACTTCTGCGGGAAGAATAACAGTCCCACGGTTAAGTGTTGGTTCAGTTACTAGCAGACCAAGTACTCCCACACTTGGCACACCAACCCCACAAACCATGTCTGTGTCAACTAAAGTAGGGACTCCAATGTCCCTCACAGGGCAAAGGTTTACAGTACAGATGCCCACTTCACAGTCCCCAACTGTAAAAGCATCAATTCCTGCAACATCCGCAGTTCAGAATGTTCTGATTAATCCATCATTAATTGGGTCTAAAAACATTCTTATTACCACTAACATGGTGTCGTCACAAAATACTGCCAATGAATCATCAAATGCATTGAAAAGAAAATGAGAAGATGATGATGATGACGATGATGATGACGATGACGACTATGATAATTTGTAATCTAGCCTTGATGCTTGTAACATGTATACTTGGTCTTGAAACCATTGTACTGAGATTAAACATGCATGCTGGGTATTTTCATAAATAAATAAATAAATAAATAAATAAATAAATAAATAAATTGTCATGGCCATTAAGACCTCTGCTTTTCAGATGCTCTGCTCTGTCACTTACAACCTGGTGGACTTTGGCAAGTTGCTAATTCCCATGTGGCTCCTCAGGTTCCTTATCAAAGAGGATGCTAGTGATAATTCCCTTATGATGGGAGGCTGTTTGCTAGGAGTAAATAAAGTGATACATTAAATCTTATAGGACAATGCCTAGCATATACTAGTATTTGGTAAAAATTAGCTGGTTTGTTTTTTTTTTTTTTTTAATTTCACCTGATCTTTGATTTCATGTGATTGGCTTATTACTAGGGTAAAAGATAATTTTGCAAAAGTGGGACATATTTGAGAATGAAAGACGGGTTTCTGAATGTTTACTCTGGTAAAGCAAACATAGACCAGAGTGTCCAGGGGAAATCAGACGATATGGTGAACCTAGCTATACTGAAATTTGCTGTGCATTTCCTTTCAGAGTTGAAAGTGCTTAATACATTAAGTTTCTTAACTGTCTGAAGTTTTTTTGTTTTGTTTTTGTTTGTTTTTTTTTTTTCTTCACAACTAGTTAGTCATCACATATAGTTTGATTCTGGCAGCTAGGATGGACACAGTTGCCTTAGGCAGACTCTGTTCATTCCTTGTGGGTAGGTGGTTTTAGATAAGATTTAATTTTTCCTGAGGGTCCCTGCAGCTGGAATTTAGCTAGCTTTATGGCATCAAATTCAATGTCTTGCTGCTATTATTCAATATGTAGGTATACCCACACGAAGGCTGGTGTGCCAGCCAAGTTCAAATCACTGAAGAAATGGTACTTATAGTTACCTTTACTTTTCTATGAGCAAGACGATTTCCACCTCAGGAATTCCATGTTTCTATAACAAAACTATGGCATGCTTAAACCATGTAACATGTGGATTAGGGATAGTGTCGGGGAAGTAAAACCCACTTTATAAATGCCAAATAATATATTTTATTTAATTGCTCATATATTGCATGCCCTTTGCTTTGGTTGCACTCTCCCTCCTCCCCACTCCAATTTTAAGGAAGTAATACATTTTCTCACCTTTGCCTTTTCTGCCATGATAGGCTATCACTGATAGCATCTGTAGCCTCAAATCCACAAGGTATAAATGGTTTGCTGGTCAGGGTTCAATCAGAAGAGCAGATACAGAATAAAGAATTAGTAAAATGATTACACAATTCTCGTTGAGCAAATCTATATAAGCCTGCCATACCTGCATCTGGTGATAAGCCTAATGTCATCAAGGACTTCAGCTGGGAAGGGCAGATAGATATAAAGGAGTGGAGACCAAAGAACGACAGGAGCCTGTGAGGGCAAACTGGAACCACTCCTGTCCCTCACTGCCTCCAGCATCAATGATGCAGGTGATTTGCAGGGAAATGTGGCACTCCTTGTGCACATGTGCAGAGCTCAGGGCTCTGTGTAGTTGAAGGAAGACGTCCTTTAGGTCTGATTACACCCCCAAGATGAATGAGAATATCAGCAATTACATAAGTAAGTGAGTGACAACAAGACCCACTCGGGTGACTTAGACCATAATAGTGTCTGCTTCTTCACTACTGCCTTGCAAATCTCACACAAATTTCTCTGGTGGCCCACTCTGACCCAGGAACCTATGGGAAAAGGAATTCTGGGAAATGTAGTTCTAGCTAAGCTGACACAGGCTAAAGATACCACAAACAGTTTCAAGAAGCTTCTGATGGCAAAATGTAATTTGAGAAGTGCTTAGCTAGTCACATTTCCAAAACTGTTCTTGTTCCCCAGTCTTAGGAAGCCCTCTGCTCCAATGGAGTCTTCTGTGGCTACTCTTGGTGACCTGCACATTGTTTGAGAACTATATTCTGGCAAAATTGAATGATATGAGGACAAGACCACCACCCAATTTCAAGACCTCACCCTCCTTTCCTTTAGTAGTACTATAAAAACAAAAATTGTAAAGAAATTATTTAGGATGTTATGTTCAGAAAGCAGAGTGTGGTCAATGGTTAAGAATGTTGACTCTGGGGTTAGCCTTGGTTTAAACCCTGGCCCTCCTACCAGTTAGTTAGATGCTCTGGGGCAATCTCTGTTTGAGCTTTATCATCTGTGAAATGGGGATAATAACAACAATGGCCGCCTCTCGAGTGGGCCTTAAATATTTCAAACATATGAAGTGCTTCAGTCACTGCTGTGCTTACTAAATCTTGGCTAATATAACTACACCAGAAATCCACTTTAATAATAATTTGTTGTACAATATTTCAAAGTCTCCGTGACTAGAAAAAGTGATCTGCCTTTATCTTTTTAAAGATAGCCTGATCTTGGGCGCCTGGGTGGCTCAGTTGGTTAAGCGACTGCCTTCGGCTCAGGTCATGATCCTGGAGTCCCTGGATCGAGTCCCACATCGGGCTCCCTGCTCAGCAGGGAGTCTGCTTCTCCCTCTGACCCTCCTCCCTCTCATGCTCTCTGTCTCTCATTCTCTCTCAAATAAATAAATAAATAAATCTTTTAAAAAAAAAAAAAAGATAGCCTGATCTTCAAAAGAAAACACTATGCTGGATATGGTTCTCTATTTTGATACTACACCTTGTTATTTATGTTCCTATGAGAGAAACCTGTCCTGAACTGATTTTATTAAGGCACTTGGCTTTGCCATCTGCTTTAATCTGAACGCCCATGACCTAAATTAAGGTGTTCATCATTCTCTTCTCTTCCCTTATCTCATGGATTTGGACAAGGAGGTTTGCCCTTAAAAAATGTGAGAGGGACCAATGCATATATCAACAACTACTTAAAGCTTTTCTTTTTCTTTTTTTCAGTTATGTTCACTCAAAGCTATTGACATAGGAAGTATTTCCATTGAGTCTGGGAACCACCAGTAGCCCCAAAGTGTTGATCACTTGATGTGTGAGTAGATCCTGCTCATCCTGGAAACCCATTCTATGGAATATTACTCTGCCCCACACTTCACGGTAATCAGTTAACAGAAGGTGGCTAGAATACTAGGCAGCTGTCTTTCTGAGCTCTCAAGGGGAGCAGACTGAAATTTAGAGCCAAGTTTGTCCATATTTGACCATTTTCACCTTGTGAAGTTGTGAATGGAATTTCCCACCATGCATGAGGTGGAAAATGTGAGTAATTGCATTTGAATGGAATTTCCCACCATGCATTAGGTGGAAAATGTGAGTAATTGCATTGTGAGTAAAATATATATTTTATTATCATTCTTAGAGTTGAGGAAATTATGTTTTCTAGCTTTGTTGTACATAGATCAAAGACGAGACTCTCATTTATGCCAGATTTCACTATATCTTAAACGAGCTATTTTTGGTGAGATTATGAGGTAACCAAAACTCTTTCTAGTTTAATTTTACCTTTAACTGGATTCAGATTGCTTTAACTGAAGAGTCAAAGGGCCTGACCTCTAATTCATTAACATAATCAGAAGCACATGTAAGCTACTGGCTGCCAATCTGCTTGCAAGTCAGTGACTACGGGATACACACAGCAGTCTTAGAGGGTTTACTCAGTGGTACTCTGAGGGGGTATTTTTAGGTACATGGCAGAGGGGAAAAATAGAAAGGGAAAGAAAGAAATACCATATAGTATGTAAAAGTTTGCATATAAATTGGCATCCAACTTTTCCAAAAGTGTAAGTCAATCATTTTTCAGATGGAAGAATCATGGAAATAACCCCTCCTTGCCCCCACAAATATTCATCCCTAAGTTTTATTTATTCTCTAATTCCTGAAAATTCCAGTGGCAGGTGATTGTAATAGTTCCTTACAAGACAAACTCTCTTGTGGAGTATTAGTTCTCAAAGCAAATTAACTTTTGGTAAGAATTTAAATAGCAGAGGAGGAGAATATAAGGCTGAAAATGTGCCTCCTGACACACATAGAGGTTAGGAGAGCAGAAAGAAAACCCTTTGTTGAGCTGAAACAAGAGCACAATAATGTGGGTGATAGCTGAGCACTGCCTGACCCTTAGGGATTCTACCCTAGGAGAATGTTTGCAAATGCCCTCCTTCTCCAGCTTTCTGTTTTACTTCTAAAACATCTCATTTTTGTAGAAACATTCTCATTTTTTGTGAACACCTTAGAGAAATAAATTAGATAAGGTAAAATTCAGGCTTTTATTTTCTTTTCCTGCCATCTGGCAAAAGGAACAAAAATATATGGGATATTTCCTAAAGTGCCATAATAAGAAGTAGTTTATCTCTTTAGTTTTGGTATCATACCCTACCCTACCTCTTTATGCTGGAGTCATCCTATCTGATTAACTCACCTGTACGTGGTGGAGTCATCAGAACTGATTAACTCTGGTTATTGTAGTCCTCATTGCCTTACTCATATCTTTAACTAGGCAGAGAGATTTGTCCCTGGAGACAAATTTCATGTCTCTTGGTTGTTCTTGAATTTATGTTGCTTTCGTTTTACAATTTAATTCTCCAAATCATATTTCTGTATTGTACACAAAACTTATGTCTTTGTCTCATAAGTCTGGGGCACGAGAAATATTGATATTTTTGTGATCCAGAAACACCCTTCATCCGTAAACTGATCTGAGAGAACGATTTAATTACTTTATTGTTAAGCATTCATTGTGAAGCTATTTTAATCTCACCAAGATTCTCTTTGCTAACTGTTTTCTCCCACAAATATATTTTGATGAACCAAAAAAAATTTTTCGTTAACTCAGTCCCTGATACAGTAACTGGTAGATAGTAATTACTCAATAATTTGAATGGACTGGTCTGATATTTTATATAAAGCAGCTGAGATTAAATGAGAACGTACCTAATGGCCCAGATCTGAAAAGCTAGCACTAAACCTCCTATAATTAACTCTCAGTAACCAGTGTGTGTTATCCATTTTGCAGAACATTTACTATTCCACGCCCATTTCCTACTACTCATCACTTACTCCATGGTCACCTGTCTTTCCTACCACCCTTCTCAGGTGGACTTTCTATAACACTGCTCAAAACTCTTATGTGGCTTGAGGTCTCAGTTTTTCTCAAAGCACTGTTGGTATCAGCTGCTTCTGTAACTCCTACATCATTTTTTCTTTAATCTGTCCTATTTTTGAGAGAATTATGGTAGACAGAGCAACTTTCAAGCCAGAAGGAATTGGGTTAGAATCTCCTGCAGGTATTACCTGCCTTCACATCAATGAGGCGACTAATCCCATGGGGACTCACTGTCCTCGCCTATAAATGGATAAATGGATGCAATGGCTGTGTCATAAGGTGCTTTTTGTAGAGTAATAGTTTCAATAAATTTTCCTTCTTTATACTTTGCTTAATTTCTTTTGCCTCCCTAGTTCGGGACTTTGTGGTTTGTTTGCTGGCATCTTTTATTTCTTTGCTAATGAAAATTATGTTTCCTTCCACTTAACACCAGCGTTATTGCCCAGATGTGGCAAGCATTCCCCTCTCAGGTGTGTTTCCCTGAAAAGCACCTCACCCGTCATTATTATGGACCATGTTATTGGAAAACGGAAAGCGATTTTTCACAAGCGTGTTCTGTTTGGATTAGCATCCCCGACCTCTTTTGGATGACTTGGCATTGGATGGACAGAAATACATGTTTAGTCTTTAGTTCTATACTTTAAATAGAACATCCGGACTCTATGACCTTGTTTTCCATCATTATTTTGCCTAATGATTGGACAACAAATATTTTCATGTTTGTCTCTATTCTTACATGGATGGGAAAGGAAACATTTAGCTCTTAAAGTAAAACAACAACAACAACAAACAGACAAACAAAAAACTGTTTGCTCTTCAAGACTAGCATTTCTTTCTTCAGTGCCTTGCTATTCAAGGTATGGTTATTGGATCATTAACATAAGTATTCCTCCGAGAGCATGTTAGAAATGCAGAACCTCAGGCCCTGCCTAGACCTAATAAATCGGAATCTGCATTTCCTCAAGATACCCAAGTCATTTCTATGCACAGTAGAGCTTGAGAACGCCTTTGAAACATATTGATTTAAAAAAAAAAAAAAATGAAAGCCATTTTTAGCCTGGAAAAAAGACCAGAAAAATAGAGGCAGCATTAAAATATCACTCACAAACTAGCAAATGGGGGCTGATAGAAAGTCTTACTTTTTAAGCCTGCCATAATAGAAATGATAAACTAATTCCCAGTAGAAGTGACAGCCCACAATGTCACTCATGACAAAGGAGAGGGTAGGGTAGGATTTTCTGCTTAGTGCTGAATGAAGCCATGGAAAATGTTGTTCGTAACCACCCCGATGTTTTAAAGAAAAAATTACCAAGTGACATATTTCTAGATTAAAAGGAAATATTTAAACTGGCTTTCAATATTTAAAGCTTACTTAACTAGTAACACTTCGCCTGACACTGACTCGTGTCATTTTATTTCATTCTTCTTTTGATCCATGCAAATAGTTACAAGGTTTAAAATATATCATCATGTCACCTTTTTGAATAGATGAGATGAAAGAAGTTTTTAATACTGGGTGATGAACCCTATGGCCAAGCCTTGATGAGACAATGCTGGCAATAAAGCAGTGATTCTAGGCAAGAAGAAAGCCCTTTTCCCCTTTTTACAAATAATGAAAATGCATTATTTATACCTCCTTTTTCAGTATTGTTCTCACTGGTAACTGATGAGAAGTTTTGTGACCATTTATTCGAGGTGCTTCTCTGAATGTCGGAGTCGTCTGTCTCGATTTTGTTTGTGGCATCAAAACATGGCAAATCATCAGTATCGTTTGGTTTGGTCCATGATTGGAAAAGATGCAAAGGGTATCACAAGAAGCGTTAACATAAAATAAAATGATTTCTGTTCTGCTTTCTTTTAAACGGACTCGGGCTATTATTATTATTATCATTACTTTCCTTTGCTTCCCATGTCAAGAGCTGGGTTCCTTTCCCATACTTGGTATGTAGTACATCTTTTTTCTCGGAGTTAATTCTCCCAGTCTGGTGTGTCAGCCAGGATAAACAACACTTGATGAATGAGACTCAAGGTGTTTAGTCACCTGAAACAGCTGTTTGAAGTAACTCTACACACAGCCTGAGGCCTGTGTTTTCACAGCTGTGAGAACTCTTCAAAAGCTTTCCCTCTTGGCCTCACTCTTTGCTGTGGCTTTAAACTCTTAGCACAAAATCTGGACTATTTCAAAAGAGCAGAATGAAACTAGAGACAGTAATTTTGCATGATTTTGAGCCAAAAATGGCCTAAAATAAATAAATGAAGTACATTTGAAAGTGCTTTACCTAGGTGGGCTATATATCTGAGAATTGTGCTCCCTCTCTACATCCCCATATACTCTCTTAAAAGGGAGATGTGTGGCTGAAACACTACGCTTTGTTTATATGGCAGTATTTTCATTTTCTGTTCTGATCCTCTGACACCAAGGCTAAAATCTTATGAGCTTTGGAACTATATGTACCTGAATTAAGCTCAGGGAGTTGCTGGATGTTTGAGAGAGTTCCAGGCTCATAAATCGACCTAAGGTGATTAAAAATGGCATTCTTTGCCAGCCTGCTTAGGTGATTCAGGCTTTTGAAGTTCCTCTGATGTCTTCTATTGGCCTGGCATACTTAACTCATAGAGCAAACTTAAATGTGACCACTACATTTGTTATAAGGCCCAGACTTCCTTGGGTCTGTTTCAACAGCAGCTGTTTTTCTTCCTCTTGTATATAATGAAAAGGACATAGTTGCTTCTCACAAAGAATCCCGTTACTTCTTGCTAAAGAGATGTAAGGATCTCATTTTTGTTCAGAATGACAATTTCTCTTTTTTTTCTTTAATTTAGAGATTTTATTTCTGAATTTTGGAAGTAAAGTATACTTACCTTTTGTAAAATTTTTGTATGATTCATAATAATTATGCTTCCAACCACTCTCCTGTATTTAATTAAACAGAATCATTGCTATGGTTTATCCATTCACTTTACGAATATGAATTTAGTGTCTGATAGGTGCCAAGAATTGGGTTAAGTGCTGAGAATATAGAAGTAAAATAGACAAGGTTCTGCCACCACATGGCTTACTTAACAGCTTAATATCTAATTGGGAAACATGCATTAAATAAGGAACAAAACAAATAATGAGTATTTTACAAGCACAGTGAGGGCCACAAAGGAAGGGCCAGGATGGAATGAGAGCACAGAATCTTTAATGGTAACTATCTCACTTTCTCTGAAGCCTTTGATTTGAAGATAATGTTAAAATCAACATTGATAATGATTTTTTATTATAGTATTATCTTAGTGCATTAGTTATTATAAGAAAGTCCTTTTTTATTATTATATATTTCATGTTGACTCACGCAGTACTTCGACCATTACATGTTTCTGAATCTCAGTGTTCATAAATATGTTAAATTTAAATACATTTCTATTATCCTCAAATATTTATGTAAAATATTCAGCATACTTGACACATGGCATTGGGGAACTATGGAGTTTATGCTGTTTTGTTTAGTCAGGTCTTCTTCTCTGAATGATTTCCAATGACAAAGATAGAGTCAAGTTAAATACATTTATTTATTCATTCACTGCACAATTTACTGACTACCTAATATGTGCCATGTTTGTTCCTGGGAATACAAACTGAATAAATTACAGCTCTTGTATTTGTAAGCTAACAATTATTTCTGTGACTAATAAACTCTGAAGTTTCAGTGGCCAAACAGGAGTGGGCATATTGCAGCACCAAGGGTCCCTGCCTGGGTCTTACACCCCTTGAAGTAAGAGTGGTGGTTTCTTTTCTGGATGGTTGAAAAAAAAAAAAAATCAAAACGAGAATATTATTTCATGATACCTGAAAACTATATGAAATTCAAACTTCAGTACCAGAAATAAAGTTTTAATGGAACACAGCCACATCCATTCACCTACATATTGTCTTTAGCTGCTTTTGCTCTACAATATCAGAGTTGAGGAGTGGCAACAAAGATCATAGGGCCCACAAAGCTGGAAATATTTACTATCTGGCCCTTTATAGAAAAAGTTTAGATCAGCAGATCCTTGGTCTAATATAATCAAAGTATATTTCTTATTAATAAAATGGTTTTTCCTGATCCATAAGCATCCCTCCTCAAAAGAGTGATTCAGGGACTCAGAGTGCCTCTGTTTCTGGTCTCTGGGAGCCATCTTTAACATGGTGTCGCATAGTGGCTGTGCTTATCTGCAGCATGCTGGAAGGACAAAAGCATAGTGGATAATGTATGAGCAGGGTTTTTTAGAATGAGGTCTGGTTGTATAATACACATTGATTCAGCTCACAATAGTTTAGCTGGAATGCAATCTTATAGCCACACTTAACTATAAATAAGACAGGGGACTTATGACAAGGAATAGAGGAAAAGGCCTTAGAAATCAGCCACCAGCGTCTGCTATAATTTTTCCCCCAAAATCATTAACCATATGAGGTAAACATATAAAATGATAATTACCTTATTCTGTAATGATTTAATTCATGGAGTTATATCAAAGGTAGAGCAAAAGCAGGAAGAAATATATTAAAGATTTCAGCTAATGGTAAACTCAAGAAAGCTGCTACAAAGAAAAGAGAGTAGCATGCAAAGGTTATAACATAAATATTGTAACTTCCATGACAGCAATTTATATAGAGTGCTAATGAAACTCTGAGATGCTAGTGGGAGAATCTAACTTTGCATGGGTGAATCAGGAAACTATTTACAGAGGGACTGTCATTTTCATGATAAAATAATAATAGCTACTGTTTATTGAGCACATATTATGTTTAAGACACAATAGGAAATCGTCATGTATTAAATACTTTTATTTATCAATCACCAAAAACATATAAGGTAGGTTTTATCACCATTTTATCAATGGAAATAGTAAAACTAGGATAGATCAATTTTTTTGTTTCCTCAAGGTCACATTTCTAGCAAATTGGGACTTTAAGCCACATCTTTCTGAAGACAAAACCTGTGCCCTTGACTCTCTGTCACACTGTACACACAGGATACCAGATGGATAACAGGACAGGGCCACTCCTTGTAGAGTGCTATTTATATGCAAATCACGGGGCTGGGTAAAGCAGAACACATGGAGAACAATAAATAAGTCTAGATGACGAGAATACGTGGTAAACATGGAAGAAAGTTAGACGATGAGGATAGAAGGCAGGTTGGACATCAGTCTAGAGTTATGGGGATCCAGGAAATATTTTATGTGGGACACTAACAAGATCAAATTTGGGTTTCCAAGAAATAACTTGGATATCTAGTGAAGGCAAATTGGACTGGAGAGATAACGGAATTTTTGAACAGACAGATAAAACAAGTATATTTCTAGGGGGTAAATTTTCTTAGAATAGATCATTTGTAAAACAGAAAGTGGATGAGAATTTCCCCGATCAACCAAATTTTTAATGTAACTTATTTCAGTAGAGAAATAGTAGGAATTTTTAAAAGTCACCTCATGTTTTGTTTTGTTTTCACTTTGTTTTGCTTTGATTTTTAGTACGTGATAGACTTAGATTAACAAAGTTGCCATGGACAAACTTGTGAAGTAGCTTTGATTCACAAAACATTTAAGGAAGACTAGGATCTTCATTATTTTCTTAGGTGGAACTTTTATAGGCTGAAAACAGCAAAAATGAAACCCCTTATGGACACTAATGCAAACATTACCTGGCATTTGTACAAAAATTTTATGAGTTCTTTCTCACCATAAAGGGCAGTGCTCTTTTATTACTCAATTTAATTAAAACTTGTTCTAGAGACCACCTATGCAACACAACCTCTTCTCACTTCCATAATTCTAGCAGAGAAGGGCACCTCAGATCTTTGTTTTGGGGATCTTCAGTGTTTTCCTTCACTCTCCTTTCTAGGCTTGTGGAATGGACTATTGGTTTTCTTGATAATAATCAAAATCTTTTTCCCTGGTCAATTAATATTTTGGCTTATAGATTTCATGATTCTAAGACTTAGTATTTCTTTGTGCAATTGACTAGTTTATAAGTAAATGATTTTATAGAGAGCCTAAATTTTATATTTGCTATACTTTTTAAGCATAAACACACTTTAGACATTAAATCAATAATATGAAATTTGAATTTGTTTTACTCTAAAGCTATTCTATTGCAATAGGACCCCAGGGTATATGTATATTTCTGAGCTACATAGTTGAATTTTGTTATTGTCAGAATCATGTTTTCTCTTAAAATGGTCTCTTATGACCAGGGATTTGCCGAAGTTCTATCCTTCTTTACTGTCATTGCCATTGATCAATATACTGCTTGATATATAATAAGCAAACAGTACATGCTAGCTAATATTATTTAAGGTAATAATAATGTTATATTTTTTTAAATAAAAATCATCCTGACTATACAAAGAGGGTTCTTTTGGAGGGCGCCTGGGTGGCTTAGTCAGTTGAGCATCAGACTCTTGATTTTGACTCAGGTCCTGATCTCAGGGTCCTGGGATTGAGTCCCACTTTGGGCTCCACACAACCGGGGAGCCTGCTTGAGGATTTCTCTCCCTCTCTTTCTGCCCCTCCTCCTGCTTGTGCTTGCTCTCTCTCTAAAATAAATAAATCTTAAAAAAAAAAAAAAAGAGGGTTCTGTTGGGGATAAAAACCTAACCCAATCTTAGAAGGAGTCCTGGAGCCAGGATATTCCTGCAGAGTTGTCCCAAATAGAGGGGGATGTCATGAACTTTTGTAGCTCCCCATTGCCTAGTCATTGAATGTGAACTGCTCTTGGGGTTAAGGTATAAACTTAGGTGGAACAGGCTCCTCATCTAAGGACAACTCAGCTTAAGCCATCATCAGCCAACACTCCTGGCAGTTTGGGAAATGAGTGCTTAGTCTTGAAGTGAGGAAGGAGATATTGATAGTGAACCCAAAATTTCACTAACCTAAAACATTGTATCTACTAAAAATAGCTTAAATTCTTTCTTGAATTGCACTAAAAAGCACTATAAAATAGTTTGGGTAATTGTTCTTAAGAAATGTTGGCTATAAGATTGATGGAAGAATTATATGTTGTTTAGTTGTTTGTTCCACCAAAGGTGATAGTCAAGTAACAAGTAAGCATACACACAGACAGAATGAGAGAAATATGAGATAGAAAGAAGGGACTATTTCGTCTATCTCCATCAACTTTCATCCATATCTAGGAGACTACATATAAATGCAAGATTACATGTTCAGTGTACTTGAGGACCTAGGGATCTTCCTTTCTGTTAATCATTTTTCAAAATAGTAATAAAGGAATAGTGTCCACTATTTTAACTATGGAAAATCACATGGTAATCCACCTTGAGTCTTTTCTAAACAAATTCTCTAGGCTTTTGTTAACCATATAACTATAAAATAAGACATGTTACAGCCAAATGAAGACAAACAGAGAGTAAATAAAATAAATGAATATAGGGGCACCTGGGTGGCTCAGTCGGTTGAGAGTCCAACTCTTGATTTCGACTTAGGTCATGATCTCAGGGTGGTGAGATCGAGCCCCTCATCAGGCTCTACACTGAGCATGGAGTCTGCTTTCCCTCCCTCTCTACTTCTCCCCCTGCTCTCTCTTTCTCTCTCAAATAAATAAATAAAATCTTTAAAAAATAAAAAGTAAATGAATATAAAACATGATTGCCCAGTGATTTCATGGCAATGATTGCTGGTGATGAGTTCTGCAATAAGAAAATTAGGTAGAGAAAAGACACAGAGACTGTTGGCATGGTAGCATTATAGATAGTGAGGATCCTTCCCCAAAAATGTACCATTTCAGTATAGGCCTGAAGGAGATGAGAGTGTAGTCTTCGCAGATATCAATGATGAAGAGTGCCCCAGGAAAAGAGAATAGCAAATGCGAAAGACCCTAGGTGAGGGTACATGCCTGTGTGTTCAAGGAATAGTAAAGAGTGAAGAGAGGAGAGAGGGTGTGAGTATGGGAAATAGTTTTAAGCCATTAATAAAGACTTCAACTTTTATTCTTAGTGAAATGAGAAGCCATTGGAGTAGAAGAGTAACAAGATCTGGTTTTGTTTTATTTTGTTTTCAAACATTTTATTTATTTTAAAGATAGGTAGAGAGAGAGAACACAAGTGGAGGAAAGAACAGAGAGAGAAGGACAAGCAGACTCCGCACTGAGCTCAGAGCCCGAGGTGGGGCTTGATCCCACAACCCTGAAATCATGACTTGAGCTGAAATCAAGAGGTGAAAGCTTAATTGACTGAGCCACCCAGGCACTCCAAGATCTGATTTTGTTTTAAAAGGATCACACTTATTGTTGTGCTGAGAATAGACTTAGGAAGGCAAGGGCAGAAGTGGAAAAATCAGTTAGGGGTCTAGTATAATAGTTCAGGCAAGAGATCATGGCAGGTGGGATATGATGGTATCTGTGGAATGTTTGAAAAATAGTCAGATTATGGTTGTATTCTGAAGGTAGAGCTGCCCGAATATTTTGTAGATTGTGAACGAAAAAGAGTTAGAGATGGCTCAATTTTTTTAGATTGAGTATTTGGAAGGATGGCGATGTCATTTCTGAGAGCGGAAAGACAGTGGAAGGGAGAAGTAGGTGTTGAGAAAAGACCAGAAACTCAGTTTGGGCATTGCTCTTAGATATCCAAGTAGAGGCAACACATCAGCAGCTGAATACGTGAGCGTGGAATTCAGGGGACAGGTCTAAACTGAAAATGTACATTTGGGGCATGACTACATGAAAGAGCTCTGGGAATACAGGTGAACAAACAAAAAACAGTACTGAAAAAGAGCAGGCTAAAAGGGAGGAGAAAAGCCAGGAGAGGGTTATGGCTTGGAAGACAGTGAAGAAAACATTTTGAAGATTTTTTTAGATCGTAACATGCAGAATATCCTTTAAACTATAAACCAATTTTGAAGAAGTATTTGGCTATAAAGCAGTAATCCAATAAACCCATAAATATTTTCTTAATCTATTAGGTGCAGGTTATGTGGTCAATATCTGCCAAAGTAAGACAGTTCTAGGTTTGTTGAAAGTTCAGATTCCTATAAGATTGTGAGTATATTATTTTATCAATAGTATTTGTTTAAAAGAGGATCAGTATTTGCATTGTTTTTTTCAATTTCTGTGTAAAATGGTCATATTGATATTGCTCTTAACAATGAAGTAACAGTGCAGGAAAAAAACAAAACAAAACATCGGGTCATGATCATATAAAAGTTTAGAAATACTCAACTTTTTAGGACCTAGAATACAGAATAGATGATGGTCCCTAGAATTTAAGCTCTTATATAAGCAAATATAATACTCACTTTGTATTAAACAAAATAGTGTCTCTCTAGCCCCTTGATTAATTTGGGCAACTGTCTTACAGATCTCATTCCTCTCATTTTTGACTTTCATGTTGTTAAACTATAATGCTGTTAACATCTATTTTAAGTAATCTCCCTCCCCTGGTGATTGATGTTAGATACAACAATTATGATGCCAATGCTGGGAATAATTCTTCACAGATGTTGTCAAATTACAGGTTAAATGGGGAAAAGAGTTTCTTTTTTCCGGCCACCCACTCTTGAAATAGGTGCATGGTGCCGTGCATCCTGTGCTGTAGGTATGCCAATTCCCCATCCTGTTGCTCATCTGGTTTAAATGACTTCCATTTGCTATTTCAAAGAATGACAGAATTTTATGTACAGAGTGCTTTGCAGGTAACAAAATGCAATAATCCAGCCTTGAATTTTAACTGGCAAAGGGAAGTCCATTGGGTCTGGCACAGTCATGCTGATTTTTCCCTTATTATAAAACACCATTTGCCATTACTAATAAAAAAATTGAATAATATGATGACTATGATTTACTTCAAACTATTGCAGAGAAGGAAAGTGGTCTTGAGTTGGTAGTTGTTGAGGCTGGGTGAGAGATAACACTGAGTTTGGTTCTTGATCTGTTTAACATTACATTAACAACAACAACAACAAAAACATTAAGAATAAAAGCAGAGTTAATGTTATTTTAACCCTTCATAAACTGTTATGTTCTCATTGGAAGGAAATACAGAAATTCCACAGGTAATTCTCCTCTTGGTTATTTAAAGGAATGAAGTCATATTTTCTTGGCCATTCAGTTTGGACCAGTAGATTATTGTATGCATTCCTTTAGTTTTGCATTTATTTTTTTAAGTGAGTTCATCGCAATTCTCAGCAGGAAAAGAGGGAAAGATATGAGATGAAGAACAGAAGAAAGAAAAGGAAAATTGGGTTGCCAAGTAAACAAGTAAGGTCAGAAAAAAGATTTGGGGATTTACGTTTTAGCCCCACCTCATACCTGACATAATTGTAAGCCAAGAAAATTTGATCTATGTTTTAGCTGAAATTCCTCTACCTGCATAAACTGAGGCTGATTATTTGAGGTATTCCCATAGAGGTGTCAGGAGGCTCTATTAGTAAATGTTGGTCCAGAATATAAACTTAAAGATGCTCCATATCTCCCATTGGAGTGGGAGTAATGACAAGTAATTTTTGTTCTATGGCATAATTTATTTTAAATACAGTCTCCCTACTCAAGGTAGAAATATTTTAAGTGGAAAATTTCTTTTGTCTCTTTGAACTACAAATTGTCAAATGTTCACCTGCTCTAATATTGCCAATATATATTGGCAATATTTCATTGAAGGCATTCCACCAATAGTCTGTTTTTTTGTGTGTGATAAATCTCTAAAGAGAACATTACTTTCCTTTACATCACCTGCCAATATCTCAAACTATAATAATCAGGAAGTATTTCTAAGTGTCTACTTAAAATCCTTACAACTGCAATTTAATATCATTAATCTTGAATTTTCAAGGCATTTCCACCAATCTTATTTCATCATTCTTATTATTTTCTGAAAGACTCAAATATACTTTTGCTTATAATAACTTGAATAGGCTTAACTATAAGGCTTCCCAGGCAAGAAACTGAAAGAGAGAGGAAGATGGAAGTGGAAGAATCCAGAGATACGGGGACTTAACTGATGGTTTGACTATTCTCTGATGAAGTGCATACAACCCAGGTTTGACTGTCTTAAAAAGAAGGATAAATCCAAGCTCGGCCAATACCTGTATTCAAGGCAATACAATCTTAAAGGAGGTATGGCAACTGAGGTCTTCAAGCAGTTGTGAAACTGTACATTTAGTTTGTATTAGTGACTAGGAGTATAAAGAAAGGAAGAGGTGCGTGGGGGTTGGGTGTGTGGTTATAGGATTCTGAAGAGCTAAATAAGATTGTGGTAGATCAATTACAACCATTGAGAGTCCCCAACTCTCCACCTTACCTTATATCCACATCCTTTATAATATGACTTTGCAACTTTTCTCATTGAGCAAGTAGATAGAATCTGTTGTTCTATCCTTTGTATCTGGATTGGCCTTGTAACTTGTTTTGGTGGATGGAAAGCATACTTCCATGCTCTATCCCAGACCTCTGCCAACATGTTCTGTGTAAGAATGGGCTAATTTGCTCAAGGGTGAGAAATAAATGGAGGTAAACTGAAGTACCCAACCAACCCCAGAAAGAGCCATTAACTAAATATAACTGAGAGAGCCAGCAGAGACCAGAACGACTGACCAGCTAAGCCCAGTCTCAACCATAAATTAAAGAAATAGGTGTTGTTTTAAGTCACTAAATTTTGGAATTATTTGTGACACAGCAATGGATAGCAGATATTTGGAAAATAAAATAACATTTAATAGCTAAACAAGTAAATAATGCAAATTTAAGTGGGAAAAATGTTCCAAATACAATTTTATGCCATGAAGTTGGAGGCCTTTCAGACAAGATTTCTAGGGATGGCCTCTCTGAGGTTGATATTTGAGCAGGAATCTGAATTATGTGGGGTCACTAGCAATGGGGAGAGGTAAATAAGGGAGTAGATAACCCATATAAAGTGGTTATATAAAGATCAATAGAGAGCACTATCTATAAATACTCTATCAATGTACAGATTTGATTAAGCTATTCCTTGTGTTTTTGAATCACCATGCCAAATATATTCACCTTCTGCACTCAAAAATCAGAATGAATATAGATTTAAATATCTACTGTTATGCTACACAT
This sequence comes from Halichoerus grypus, assembly GCF_964656455.1. Classification (NCBI taxonomy): domain Eukaryota; kingdom Metazoa; phylum Chordata; class Mammalia; order Carnivora; family Phocidae; genus Halichoerus; species Halichoerus grypus. The sequence continues at coordinate 111,391,007 of NC_135715.1, forward strand.
CTTCAAAAATAGTAACACATTTTTAAACATGAATTAAACATGATTAAGTAGATTTCATCATTCATTAAGAAAGCAGATTCAGATCTGTCATTAAGTTACCTCAGATTAGGAAGCCTATTTAGTTTTTAGTATGGAAACAAAACCAAATAGAACTTTGGAAGACAAAGATAAGGAATACAAGAACCAAATTTGCTATTTGTCTGGAGTTGAGAGAAAGACACAAGTGAAACAACAATTAAAGTATGCATGGTCTCTCCAAAGAGAGAAACATGGTTTTTAGCATCAAGAAAGGCATTTCAAACAGGGTCAGTAATAGCTTCCTGTCCAATGTGAAGGCTGTCCAATGATGAATTTTTTTTTTTTTCCTGTAAAGGAGGTAAATGTCACATAACATAAAATTAGCCATTTAAAGTGTGAAATTCAGTGGCATTTAGTACATTGGGTGAGTAAAATTCCTTTGTACAGATATACCATATTTTGTTCATCCATTCATCCACTCTTGGAAATTGAGTTGTTTCTGTGTTTTGGCTATTGTGGATAGTGCTGCTATGAACTTTCACATTTCAGGATTTGTTTGAAGACCTGTTTACAATTCTTTGGGGTATAAACCTAGGAGTGGAATTGCTAGGTCACATCATAATTCTACTTTCTAGATGAATTCTTGATGTGGGTGTTCATAAGTTGAAGAAGATACAAAAAGGGCACTCTTGGGGACAGGCATTATCTGATATGGTAGCAACAAAGGGCAAGTATAAGGAAGAGGTAGGGTAGGATACTAGAGATTTACATAGGAATTTGATCACAAAGGACCTTATGGATGATAACCCTTCAATTTCACCCTATAGGGATCTTTCATGATAAAAATTCCAACTTGCAGACTCAAATCCACCTAGTCTATGAGTGAACCGAAATAAAAACAAGCAGTATATATCAGACACAGTTGTGTACACAGAGATTTATTTACATTTCAAAGCCTAAGTGTAAATACACATACCCACATACATGTAGATACACATATAATGCAAATACATATATTCAGTGATGACCTGTAGTGGAGATTAAATTGCAACCAGTACAGAGAGACATATGATGAGTTCTGTAGATTAGAAAAGTTACCATGACAACAAACAGGTGAAGAATTTTATGGCAGCGATGGACATGAGGTTGCACCTGAAGGCAAAAAGAGAGGAAGCTAGTCAGGCACAATGTGCTGAAAGCTTCAACAAAAGCAACACTCCTGGGGATTCTGTGTAAGAACCATATTGTAGAGATTTTAAAGGATGGAATTCATAGTTCGATTTGGTGTTTGGGCAAGTAAGGGGTATCAAGGATGACCTCTTATTTTCATATCGAAATGCTACGGAGACACTTTATGAATAGCTTTCAGTAAGCCTGCATTATGAAAGCCAACATAAAGATCGTAGTCCATAAAAAAAAATTCTGTGAAAAGCAAACAAACAAATAGCTTCTTTCTTCCTCATAAATAACTTGGAAAACTCCTTCCCAAACTGTCAGAGATACTTTGGGGAATGCCTACATTATTTCCTTTTGACAAGCTCTGTGTAAATTTTTCCAATGTGAGCATATAAATGTGTTGCTAAGTATCATAGTCATGGTTCTCTGGTATCATTCTGTACTCAGAAAAAAAAAAAAAAAAGGGTTTTTAAGTTTGTTGCTTACATGAACAGAGGAAGGTGAGATAAACATTAGAGGCCAAAGAAACGGTGAAATAAACAAAGCAATGTCTTTCAAATGAAGTGTAAGTCCATCGTTTACCCAGGGTTTCTCAGCTTTGACACTATTAATATTTGGGAACAGATAATTCTTTGTTGTGAGGGAATTACCTGCTGAGCATTATAGGATGTTTACAAGCATCCCCAGCCTCTACACAGTGGAAGACCCCTCAAGTTGTGACATTCAAAAATGTCTTAGATATTGCCAAATGTCCGATAGGGTATAAAGTCATCCTGGGTTGAGAATCTCTAATCAATTACAAGTAGTTAAAATGGGAAGTGTTCACTCACACAAAACCTTCTTTTTATATACAATATCAGTCAATTAATTTGTAAGATTTGTTCTGCTTCTTTTCTCTCTGATTCGATGCTTTGAATTTATAAGTTGATATTATAACTACAGTCAGTATAAATTGTGACCATGTATAGTATCAACATACATGTTTTCAAAAAATCGTTCAACAAGTTATTATTATTATTAATTATTAATTACCTGCTGCTTACATTACATTGTACTGAGCTCCTTGGAGGTTACAAAATAAGTTCCGTTCTTTCAAACAGTTAATAATGTCTTTGAATTGGCCAGTGATAGCCCCAAAATATCTACATAAGAATTGTTATTTACATGGTGATTTGCTGTTGTGTGCAATCAAATTTGCTGTAAAGTTACCAATAGAGCAAGCAAAATAATTTTATTTGTACAAATATTTATTCTTCCCTTTTCATGACCACTTCTATGTGGTTCTACTAGAGTAGGAATAATTTTGATGAAACACCAAAGCATAGTTTTAATAAATATCAAAATGAGAACAAAAAACAAGGGCAGATTTAATTGGAGAATATCCCTTAGAAACATCAAGTCTTGAAAAATTTTATGGCTATTGACTGGAAAACAGTTTGTGGCAGAATGTCAGGGTAAGTGACAGTATATGACTGAAAATAATAAGGATTATCTGTATAATAATTTGAGATTAGCTTGGTAAAGCTGATAGAACTTTTTTAACATGGTACTTTTGACCAAACAGCTTGAATTCTGAACTGTGGAGTTTATATTTAAATTCCTACATAATAATATGTAGGATATTCACATGAAAGCTTATCTTGTACTTTTGACTATCATTCATTCACTCAAAATAATTTAGCCAGCTCAAGGCAAAAACTGGATTCTATTCATCTTTTGGCCTGTTATGTGCCATATTCTATGGTAGATGTTTTGGATCAAAGAAGCCTATCACATAATTCATAAGATTAAGAATCTCCTAGTCCTAGAAAAGAGATAGAAGAATAAACTAATAGTCATGGGCGTGTGTAAGTACTACAAATGGTGGAATATTTACCTTATTTATAAGGAAAAAAAAACAAGACTTCCTGGAAAGTCAATAAAAATTTAGCAGAGAGTTAAGATTTTAACTTAAAGGATGAGTGGAAAAGCTGAAAGGGCCAGAATGAAATGATCATCTAGAAAGGACTATGGAAATGGCTGTGCCAATCAACCGTAGGGGCATGTTAAATAGCCCTGTAGCAGAGACTTACTCTCTGGTCACAAACCCGTCTCCTCCCTTCCTAAACACAGGTCCATTTAGACCTAGGCTGAATTTTGCAGCTTCCTTTCCAGTTTTGGTGGTCATGTGACCGAGTTCTAGTCAGTGGAATGAGAGGAATAGTAATGTGTGTCCCTTCCAGACCAGGCCCCTGTATCTTCCGCGTTGTTTCCCCTCTCACAAAGTGGACAGAGACTATCGCGGTGACCTTGGAAGCCACCTACTGAAGAGGTACAAGAATGCAAGATATACAAAGACTAAGGCCCTGAACTATCACTTGGGGAAAAAACTGCCCCCGATTAGGAATATTCGATTTTTCCCTTACATCAGTGAAACATAAATTTGGGGTTTGTTTGTTTGGGCGTCTAACAGCACCTTAACTAATATAAGGCCTTATTTGAAGAAAGTTCACCATGATATTATCGCGTTTTTCCTTTCATAGTTATTATAATATATATTTCTGTAGCTATAGGCACCCGCACTTACAGTACAGAAACACAGTAGGTAGCAGTTACGTTTATATTATAGTTAACACAACTTGTGTTTAAAAGTGACCAGTATTGACTTTGTAGGACAATTATTTAGAAACCGTGACCAAAAAAAAAAAAAAAAATTCAAGTTCACTGGTGTACAATATAACAAGAAGGCTAGGCCTCTGTAACAGTAGAGAGATGTTCCAAACCTTTGTTTAGATAAAGTCATTTACTTATTCAAATTTATGGCAGGATTTATATTGCTATCTACAAATAGATATCAATAGTTAAAGAGATTTTATAGCTTTTTGACATTCAATATATTATGCAGGTTTAAAGGGCTCTGGAAAATGGATGAACTATCTAAGCTGAATAACTTTCCACTTGTAAAAACGTTTCTTAAAGTACAGAGCCCTCAGATTTAATACTTAGTCTTGCTTGTTGAAGCACATGGTAAAATGTAGACAGGTTTTTCATTTGACAGAACGATCCTGATGGAACAAGGGCTCACACCAAACTGAAAAAAATGACAGGCACAACTTATTAGGGAAGTAATTTCAGAAATGCTTAGTTTCAATGCTTCTTTCACACAATACTATTTTATTTCTCTTTTTACATGAAGTCCTCTTTTTTTTTTTTTTTTTACTGACGGCAACTTTAATTTTTACATGATCTGGGTATATTCTTAGCCCTGAAATTAGGATACTTTTGAGCCCATCCAAGTGCCCGAGATACTGCAGAAGCTCCCCTGTATTACTCTGCATATACCATAGCTTGTTTTATTCTGCATTAGGTTCTTACAAGACTAATTTCAATTTACCAGTTAGTAGTTTAGATAAAAGCCTGAAATCCTGTGGCCAACCAGGCCTCCAAGGCAGGCATTAGCTATTTGATAAAACCATTGAAAACGCAAGAGGATGTACATCTTTTGGGTAATGCAAATAATAGGAAATCTTCTCAATAATGTTTGGTCCTGGGCTGCTTCCAAAGTAGTAATTCACAAAATATGACTTTTTTCATTGGGGAGGTTATAAAAATTTGTTTGTTGGAGGTAGGGAAGGAAATGTAATTAAAGGCTAAATTCAGACTCACATTTCGTCTTAACCAAAAGAATATGTGTGATTTGGACACCAGTCACCTAGGCACTTCCTATTTTAAGGCAGAGCACATTGTCAGCAAATCAAATTATCCAATAGCAAAACTACATCCGGCAGAGCTAGCTATGCCAGGTAACCTTAAATAGAAGCTCGGGGGTAGTTAGCTGTGTCGCTATGCTGGGTTTTGCTGGTAAGAGTTACCTAAAGTTCCTCTATGTAGCATTGTTATTAAAAGAATAAAACGAGAAGAGGTGAAATGAAAACATTAAACTTGTGGGTATATGTGTGTGTTTTAATGTCCCCTTTGCATTTGAAAGTGCTAACAACAACACATTTAAAATAAATCAACTCTGGGGGTTCATTTTATATATTAAAAAGTTGTTTTGGGGTTTTTGTTTGTTTGTTTGTTTCTTGCTTTTGCATATGGTCCTTATACAAAGAAGCTTTAGATCATAGATGCTTTGGGGAAGGCCTATTACACATAATTTACATTTGGAAAATCAAGGAGCTTTGATTTGGATTGACTTCGGGTACCAATCTAATCTAAACACACCCAATGAATTATTTTTGTTGTTGTATTAACAATCTGAAGGGAAGCTTTAGTTTGTAATCTTGTCAAAGTAGTGTGTAAAGTTCTGTTTATTATTAAAAAAAATTTTAAATGTGTTACACTTTTGGAAAGCTGATTTAAACTACATCTGTGAAGTGAACAACACACACACACACACATACACACTCTCTCTCTGAAAGTCTGGTCAATTCAGACCTGGTAATACCCATTTTTTTTCTTTTTCTTGTCTTATGAGTAGTGATATCACTTATATATGAGATCCAAAGGGGTCTGGCATCTCCATTAAGGCTATGAATCTATTGGCTGTCTCTGAGGTTTGTTTTACTGCAAACATTAAATAAAAAACACACTCTTTCCTGTATACAATGTTCGAAGCAAATTTGTTCATTTGTATGATAGCCAAATCATCCTATTGGCTCTCTAACAGTTATGATGTTTCAGGAGGGGCATGATGTATCTTTGAAGAAAAAAAGGAATAAAAAACCTTCTGGGTGCATCATTAGAAATATAATAGCTTAGAATTTAAAAATTTCCTAAAATGTTCAGGGTCTGCAAGAACAAGCTAAGCTTTCCTTCCAATAAAGTTAGGTCAGTGCTGTCCCAAGAATGAGTTGGCTTGGAGTATTTGAAGTCTTTAACTCTTACCCAAATATTTTGAGATCAAGTTTAATTTATTCAAATTTATTTGTTCCCTGAAACACAGTAATTGTCTTCAGTTTTAGCCAAAATCTGGGAACAAAGATGGAAAAAAGAGAAATGCAGAGAGTGGGATTAAGAATTTTATAAAGTTGTGAATCAACTTCTAAATAGCCTGCATATGATACCCAAACATATTAATTTATTCACCCTAAGACTGTCTATCCTGTAACTCAAAACCTTTTGTCAGGTCTGAGAAATGGTTTGTTTTCTTAACCTGATGTTGTTTTAAAGGGCAATACCCAGATGTTCTGGGTTTGTGATAAAGAGAGAATTAATGAGTCTGTCTGTCCAGCTAGAGCCTACTTACAAATCTGTACAGATGCCAATTGTAGGGTGAAATGTGATGTTCCTGGTGTAGAGGACTCACAAACATTTTGAGAAAATAAAATGTTTTAATTAATCTTTCCTTTAAATACTTTTCTTCCTTGTAGTTTACCAACAGATTCAGGCATGTTCTGGGATCACTTCAAAAACTAGATCTGTTATTTCTTCTTCTTCGTTTATAAAACCTTAAAGCAATTGCTTCTGTTGGTGGAAGTTGGGTTTTGCTATGTTTTGTTGCTTTAACCTTAAGCTTTACTGTAAGCTGTGTAAACTAAAATTAAAGATCTCTCTTCATTTTCCAAGTTGTTTCCCTCTAAGAAATCCCTTCTGTCTTTTTCCTAAGTAAAAAGACTAAAAATGTGTTTGAATAGAAACTATAACAATAATGACCTTGGCTAAAGTTTGGGCCGAGCATATCACACATGAACCAAGAAGAAAACTCTACCTAAGATAAGCTGAAGGTCACTAGAACCTTCTGAAAGTATTTTCAATAAAGCGATTTCATTTCATTTTTTCTTTATTTTGTCTAAGTGTTAACATAAGAAATCATGGTATAAGCGTGTTCTATACCCATTGTCTCGACATGTGGAATATTGACATTCTCTAGCTTATGGTAGTCTGATCACTGATTTCTGTCTAAAAACTTGAAATGATTTTATTGAGTTAGGTTTCCCTTTAGCTACTAAAAGAAGTTTGTATGTAACTCTTACTTATAATAATGGAGCAGTGTGTAAATTACTATACAGGTAGGTGAGACTCTGCCTCTAAAGTCTGCCTCTAAATCAGAAGATTTAGAAATTGCAATGTATATCATGTCTCTTATCCTGTAGAACATAATAAATTTATAGTGCAATTAACTAATCCCAACCTAGTGACTATATTCAGATGAAGGTGCTGTCTTTTATTCATATTCACCCATCTACCTTAGGAAAACATGAATGCCCATATATTTAACTATTTGAAGGCCAGTCTTCTTTAGGCCTATTATGTTTCCTGAAACACTCATGAATGTGTTCAGCAAAAATTATTATAGAAATTCTAGATATCTGACAAAGAGTATTTTTAAAAATGAGCCTTGGAGGTATTTGGGGTCAAGAAGTGGGAAATCAAGAAATTTCGTGCCTGTCCTGATTTTTTTATTTTTATTTTTTTTAAAGATTTCATTTATTTATTTGACAGAGAGAGAGAGCAAGAAAGGGAACACAAGCAGGGGGAGTGGGAGAGGGAGAAGCAGGCTCCCCGCCGAACAGGGAGCCCTTTGCGGGGCTCGATCCCTGGACCCTGGGATCATGACCTGAGCCGAAGGCAGACGCTTAACGACTGAGCCACCCAGGCGCCCCTGTCCTGATTTTGTTAAAGGAGTTATTTAAAATTATTTTCTTTTCTGAAACAGAACAGATTTCTAATACTTGCCAATAAGCACTTTTACTCTAATTTTTGTGTGTGTGAGTTTTAAGGTCTATTTGATTTAATTTATTTTCATCTTATGGCACCTGACGGTGCTTATAGATTAACTGTAAAGAGTAGGAAGGTTGCAGGAGGGGATTCAGTATTCACTTTTTATAGGAATATTTTTCTATAGGAATATTTTTCTATAAGGTTTAATTTTATGCTGTGTGATCATAATAGTTTTTGAGTATACTACCATGGAAATAAATGTTCAGAAAAAAATAACATTTTTGCTTTCTATCATGAGTTTAATTTAATTTAATTTAAATTTGTACAGGTTTTTGTCCCAATGTATTGTAGGGAATAGTTCTAATATCACCTGAGTGTGTATGGAAATCATGTTTGAAGTTCTAATCCAAATTACTTTTGAGCTAAAACTAAAGAAAAATGAGATCTAATATCCTGCTTTGGGTGGTATAAGTAATCTAACTTGTAATTTTAATTCATACAATTCAATTAAAAAAATTATGTCTCTACCTATTGCAAAAGTAATTTGAGCCATTATTGCACAAAATTGGAAAAAATTCATCTTGACTGTCTTTCATAATTTTCTTCATCCATATTTTTATTTTCTTCCTTTGAAACAGGAAAAAAGCAAAATTATTTTTAAAGTTTGTGCTGTCATGATTTCCAATCCAATTCCGTCTGTCTCAAAGCTTGAGACTTCCAAAGGAGTATCTGAAAATGTAGGCTAAAAGCCAAAATTCTAATCATTAACACATCTTTATAAAAAGAGACCAGAAGTAGAGAATATAAAATAAAGAAGAGAAAAATGATACCATTCACAGATTTTGTTGCCAGAATGGTCAATGTCCATGTTGCGTGGTTGATTTGTGATCTTTCTTATAAAGCATCAATCATTTAAATATATTCAGGGAGCTCCTCATCTCCCACTGTTCATTCTGTTCTGGACTGTACTTTAGCAACACGGGCCTTCTTTTATTTCCTCAAATATATTGAGCTCTTTCCCACCTCAGGACCTTTGCCCAGGACATTTCTTCTGGAAAGCTCATCTTCTGGCTAGCTTTTTTTTTTTTTTTTTTTTTTATCCTTATTGAAGTTAAATCTCACCCCCTCTGAGACCTTTTCTGACAACTCAATCTAAAATTGTTCCTATCTCTGATATCATCTTGTTCTATTGCCTTCAGAGTACTGATCACAGTATATAATTGATCTTTATTTGTTTACCTGCTTGTTTATTTTATTTATTTATTTATTTTTTTAAAGATTTTATTTATTTATTTGACAGAGAGAGCGAGAGAGCACAAGCAGGGAGAGTAGAGGGAGAGGGAGAAGCAGGCTCCCCGTCGAGCAGGGAGCCCGATGTGGGGCTCGATCCCAGGACCCTGAGATCATGACCTGAGCCGAAGGCAGACGCTTAACCATCTGAGCCACCCAGGCGCCCTACCTGCTTGTTTAATGTCATTTTCTTTCACTAGCCTGTAAGCTCTGAGAATGAGGTCTATTTTATCAGCCACTGTGCACCCAGAGGCTAGCATAGGCTCTGGTACATAGTAGATGATTAATAAATATATTTTTAATTAGAGGATAATCAAGTCCTGTGATATAACAAAAGAAGTAAAACCTTCTTCTAAGAACCCCAGATCTGAGTGAGACAAAATATACACATGTCAAAATTGAAAACAATATTATAAGGTATTCTATCACTGATAAAATTTGATAAAATGAAAAATCATAGAGTTCTGGAATGGTCAAGAAAGTCTTAATGGAGTTCGCAAGACTTGAGCTTTGATGAAAAACTGAATGCTGATAGATCCACAGAGACTAAGCCAATCTCTTATTTTTGAATACTTACAATGTTTTAGAAAATGGAGTCACAGGGGCAAAAAAACAGATAACTCCTTCCCCTCAGGGAGAAACAACACTTATTGATTGATCTTTAAGGAATTATTTACTCTCAGTCTCCTTTACCTCATCTCTAATACTGGGGTAAAAATAGTCCTTTGTAGTGAATACTGTGTGTCCTACACAGATATTTTTGATTTTCTTTTACCAACTCTATGAGACCCTCCCCTCAGTTTCTGCATACTTTGCTGCTAAGTGCTCCCAGCTTTTTCAAATTTTATGGACCACTGTATTGGTGCTGGTTGCAGCATATTGAAAAGTATTCTTGGGACGCCTGGGTGGCTCAGTCGGTTAAGTGTTTGCTTTCGGCTCGAGTCATGATCCCGGGGTCCTGGGATCGAGTCCTGCATCTGGCTCCTTGCTCAGCAGGGAGTCTGCTTCTCCCTCTGCCTGCAGCTCTGCCTGTTGTGCTCTCTCTCTCTGTCTCTTCTGACAAATAAATAAATAAAATCTTAAAAAAAAAAGAAAAATATTCTTCAGCTGAAAGTCATGATTAATTTGTGATGTACTTGGGCACAAGAAGGAGGAGTTCCATTATGAGGTTATGTATCTTCACATATGCCAACTGGAGGCAAAGAGCTGACTTCAGTGAGGCTTTTCTAATGATGCAAATTCCGGAGTGAGCTCTGGACTGGGTTGGAGACAGTTTACAGGGAGAGCGGGGAATAAATGTTAGTAACCTTAGAATCAGCATGCTTTTTTAGCTACCTGAATGAGGGTCATTGGCAAATATAGTGGAGGGAGGGGAAACAAGACAAAAGACCCATGCTAATATGGACATCTGAAACCCTTTGGCTAGGAAAAATATTATCATTGACAGAAATAGGTAGGTAAATACATTAAGCATGGAAGCCAATTTTGAGGGAAAAGGAGATACATTGAGTGTACGCAAGTCTGATAAGATAAACTTGAAAGCATACTAACAGCTGGAGATGATGTTCAGACTGGAGAGGAAGAATAAGTATCATTGGGGATACTGGTGGGAATAGTGTGCTAACATAATTAGGCCAGGGACTCAGCAACATACATGTCCTAGCTTGGTTCACTCCTCTTACCTGTAAGGTCTCCAAGATATATATGTCTTACTGGTAAAGAAAGTAAAACAGCATTTTTTTTAGTGCCAGGAACTTGCAATCCAAACCCTAATGCAGAAGCTAGATTGGAATCCATAATAGATACCTTTACTTAAGCTAACCTTGTTTAGTATATGTGCTGCCGAAGAGAGCACAAGGTAACCTTTATCTAACCTTTACTTTACCTAAGTTAATCCCTACTTAGCCTTTATCCTGTTTCTTCTTGCTACCCTAAAACTTACCAAATACAGATATTCATTGCTAACAGAGCTAATTAGATCCAGAGAGTCTAATTAGTCCATTTCTTAGACTTCCAAACTGAAATGTCTAATCTTATTATAATACCAAGGAAAACTGTCCCAGGTACAGGAAAAAGGAGGCAGAGACAAAGATTATGAAAGAGTTCAGCCACAATGCTAAAGGCAGAGCCAGCCAATCTGAGTATTCAACACAGGGATGGGGTAAAGGAAGCTATGAAAACCAACCTTAAGGGCTTACCATTTCAAATGCAATGAAGAGAAAAGCAATTGCACACTCTTATTATTCTGACCTTCCGAAAACTCCACCCCTAGGAAACATAGACTATTCTTTGTCTTTCAACTTAGCCTCAGCCCCCTCACTGGGGAAGAGAAGGAAAAGGAGAGAAAGGACGGACATTGAGTTCTCCTAAAGAAAACTCATAAAGAGAGTAAGAATTTGGAGAACACGGAGAGTAAATCTTTAGTCTTAATTCTTCAAAATAGAGAATGTGAATAAATAAGAGGTAAGTCAACAAAGAAATCAACAGTTGGGCAAAGTCATACTTTGCTAAGGGAAGGATATCACTTCAACAGGTTTATGCCAACAGTGTCACATGATGCAAAGGTAAAGGAGAAAGAGGTCTAAGGAACCACCTTTGGACCTTTGTATGTGACAATCTTGAAGTGATGGTGACTTGACTGGCAGTTTTCCTGGAGATAGCATTTCTTAAAAAGTATTAAGTACAAGTATAGCTGGATGATAAATACTGTGAAACTATTTAATGTCTATATTAAATATAACTGTATAATCAATGTTATTTTAAATATATAAAATAAGAGTGGGACTCCTTGATCAAGTATTTTTGAGAAACTAAGAGTTTCCTCCCTCAATTTCTTCTCAGAGCTGTTAGTATGCCAATTAGGTTCTGGAGCTCACAGTGCAGAGCATAGAGCGGAAATAGATTTCTGTCTTTCCATTACTTGTTTGCCACTAACCTTTTTATATTGAGTGTCTTGTGGGGCCACAATGTTGAGGAACACACTTTATGAAATGCCTAATTAGCATATTTAATTCAGAAACCAGATTACAGAGAGTTAAAAGGCGTAAGCTAGAAGAGGTGAAGAAGTGGGGGTTATTGTGTAAACTATTTGTGAGAGATTGAATACACAGAAGAGACAATGGTCAACTTACCCAGGAAACTAACCCCTTTATCTACAGTCAACAGCCTATGAAGCCTTACTGCTAATGCCAGACTTGCAGTTGGGCTGATTATTATCTCTGGTGACAGTCCTGGAAGCTGAATAATAACTTCCATAACAATCAGCCCCAAATGGCCAGGACTTGGTTAACAATTGAGAGCCTCCCTAATTTTTGTCCCTACTTCCAATTTAGAACCGACTACAGAAAGTCAAATCGTACTCTTAATCACATAGGATGTGTTTCTTCTACTTAGCTATCCTAGAGCTTTCTTGTGCCAACAGCCTCCAGTCAGGGCATACCTAAAGCCTTCCCTTTTTTTCCAGTAGAAAGCTTTCCCACTCTTCTGTCTGCTTTTCAATCTCTGTCAAAACACAAGTGACGGCGGCTGAGTCCCTTGTTATTGTGAACTCAGACTAAGTAGCCTTTCTTTGCTTTTCTCATTTGGTGGGCATTCATTTCTTCCCACATTTGTAAATGCTGGCTTTTATTGAAAGACATAAATTAATTAGTGTGTAAACCCAAGGAATGAGCATATTTGGGTAAAAGGTTAAATGTTTAAGACTATCTATGTTTGGGAGGAAAAATACTGGAAGTCAGTGAGAAAAAAAAGATGGAAGGTACTGTGGACAGTGACAGAGGGAGAAAGAGAGAGATTGAGAGAGAGAGAAAACACTTGACAGGGTTAATCCCAAAGGAAATAGAGAAAGATAAATGGGGATAGGAACCCCTAGAACATAAAGGGGTGGAGAGACCTCTTTTTACTTCCTCACCCTCATTCTTTGACTTCTAGAAACAGACTGAAGCCCCCCGAAGCAAAGCTCCTTCATTCCATCCAGCACAGTGAAGCAAATAAGCTGAAAACAAGAGCCTGGCCTTTTAATTTTGTGTAGTTGCTTTAAACTATCAACCAATTACTTGACCACACAACAATTTTTGTTTCCTCAATAATAAAAATAACAATAATGGCTTGGAATTCAGGAAAAATGATTCACATGGAACAGTTTCAGGCTCTCTATTAGATTACTTGAAGGTCAGCATGAATCAGCCGAACCTGTTCTTAATGTAATGCTAACTCGGACTCTCCACCCTGTCTCCCTGTTATTTTCTTCTCCTCCCTGGTCTCTTTTGCCAAGAAATCTTCCACATCTCCACCTCTGCTGTTGATAAGTCTAAACCAGCCTCCTGGTAGCTTCTGAGCAAAAATATTCTCTTAAAACTTTGACTTATCCTTGTTCTTTCCAAATATAGGACTTTTTAAAGAATCAAATGCTCTTGCTAAAATGAGGTGGATGTTTGAAACTACCACGTTATTTTGCCTGGCATGTGGAACAGATGGAATCCACCTAGGAGCTTCTCCGAGAGATGCAAATTACCGGGTCCTGCCCTAGACCTTCAGTATCAGAAATTTTGCAAATGAGGTCCAGTAATCTGTGTTTAAACATGCCCTCCAGGTGATTTTGAATTTTGAGAACTGTTTTAGGGAAGGGATTGGCAAACCACAGCCCTTGGGCTAAATCCTGTCCACTGTTTATTTTGGTACAGCCCAGGGAGCTAAGAATGCTTTTTGCATTTTTAAATGATTTTTTTTAACATCACATGAAAATTATATGAAATTCAAATTCCAGTGTCAATAAACAAAGTTTTATTAGAGCCCAGCTACACCTATGTGTTCACCACATATTGTTCATTGCTGCTTTTACAGAACTGAGTAATTGTGGCCATGACTGAATAGCCCACAAAGCCTAAAATATTTACTATCTTGTCATAAGCTCTAGGTCATAAGCTTCTTAGGAACGACTATATTTGTTGGTGATAAGAACTAAAAATTTACTTTTCCTTTTGGCCTCTTCTACTTCAGATGGTTCATTCCACGGGTCTGGAAATCCAATGGCATTTCCTCTGTCAGACTCCTTTTATCCCCCAAAGGCAACCTCATCAAGGTTGCTTCCCAGCGAGGAAAATGTCATAACAAAGGGATTTCTCTACCTTAGATGTAATCATTATAGTCGCTTGGCTAAGATTCGAAGCATAGTTGGAGATATTTTCTGGAAATATCTTACTGCTGGCTTAGTAGAAGTTCTCAAACTCTGCTGTGCATAAAATTGCCTTACAGGGCTTAATGAAAGTGTAGATTCTTGAGGTAAATTCCAGAAGTCCTGAATCAAGAATTCTGGGTCGAGTACCCAGAATTCACAAGCACCTCAGGTGATTCCGACTCTGGTAATCTGAAAGACATACTTTTGAGAAACATTGAAAATAATTGACTTCTGTAAGAGTTCCCCATTGTCACTGAATAGAGAGAAACTGACTTTCAGGCTGAGACATGGGATTTGGGGTTAGAAAGTTAGTAAAAGTGAAACTGTGAGTATGTGAAAATTTAATTGGATTATAAGGTGATCCAAAGCAGACTAGATTTTCGGGACTCTGAAGCTACTCTAGCTAGGGGTGTCTTCCTGAAGTCAGAGAGATGCCCAGTATATCTTTTTATTCTTATTATATCTTAGTTATCTAAGACGTCTTTATAATATAGCCATTTTCAATACTTCACTTCTTAATTCATTTAAGGTTTCTTTGTGGAAAAAAGACACCAGCCACCTTATTTGTAGTATTACGTACGATTTGACTCAAGTCTACTCAGTGGACCGTACATGGCTCTCTTCTCACTATCGACTCCCTTCTTTCTATTTTATACCTCATTTCTCTAAATTTGGTAGAACAGGGACTTTTTGTGTACTTTCTGCCTGAGGCCTTTCATATGAAGAGTGAAAATTGCAAATTAAAGAACTATGAACCTAAAAAATAAGTATAGACCTTAAAATACTTAACTTTTCTCACTTCTCTATATTTCTAATTATATTTACCTTTCTACAATATGACTCAAACTTTTCAAGACACCTTTTAGTAGAAAGCCTGTTATTAAAGGTCTGTATACATCATGCATCTGATCGTACAACATTTAATTGTAGAAGAGAAATGTCATTCTTAAAAGTTTTCCCTCCCTTTCTGAGGATGGTTTGATAATTTCAGGTGACATTTTGCTTTTTCCGTTTTTATCATTCAGTGAGCTTTTTAATGATCATCATAGTAAAAAAACACACTAATTCATTTTCTTTTTACCCAAATCCCAGAAACAATTGCACTGCACAGGACGACTGAGTAAATATTTTCAGGTCTGGATCAGAATTTCCAGCCAGGATTTGAGCATTATTTGGTTCTAGAGAATCCCAAGTAAATAAAAGGGTGACCCCAAACTGTCCAATCTTGGGGTCAATGAGCCTGATGTGAAGTGAAGAAGGCCCTGCTTGTCCCTCTCCTGCTAGGCAAACTTTCAACACATCACAAACCCCACCCGAAAGAGTAAACTGTTCTTTTATTTCCTTCCCTCACACTCTCCTGCTCACCCCTCTGCCAGCAAATCTGAGGGAGATGAATCATGTGAGAAAGGTGGGGGCAAATCAGCTCTCTGCACTGGCCTGCCTTGCACTGACTCATCTCAGAGGAAGCAGCACACTTCTATGGCAGAGGGCAGCTATTTATTTATTTATTTGTTTCGTGCATGTGCTTTTCCAGACTCATAACATACACCATCAGCCTCCTGAGTGAGTTCCAGAAATGAAAAAAATTATAAATTGAATGCACATGGAGAAACCAAGTCTCCATCCAAGACCGCACAGGCTCCCCACCCCAGTGCTCCAAGTCCACACCCTCATGGTTTACATAGCACCTTTCTTCCAAGGATCCCAGAGAGAGCTGCTCCAGCACAAAGGAATTAGACTAAGGGAAGGATGTGTTTGAGTTTCCTTCTAGACTAGTAAAAGGAACTACTAGGCCCTCTAGAGTTTAAGGCCACACAGGCAGGCTATGTATATAGCAGGGAATGAAATCTTAAGCCTTTAGGTGTTCATTTTTCCATTTTAGAAAGTCCAGATCACTCCTGATTTTTTATTATTATTGTTATTATTATTATTATTATTATTTTATTCTTGGGGGGGAAGTATGAAGTGAGAAGATTTTTGCCTTTGGAAATATATTCCCTGGCACCCCGTTTCTGCTTCATTTCTTCTCATTTATCATACTTTCCCCCCAAATATCAAATGCTCTCATACTGCTTTTCTCCAGAAGAGCAATCTAATCCAATCATTTATATTAAGGTGTTTGTGGTGTGTACTGCTCATCTCATGTATATCCATATATTCTTTTTTACAAGGGCTAGACCCTAAAGAATTACTGCAGAGCCAAAAGAAATTATTGCAAATGAAGGAATTTGATGTATTTTTAGGACACAATTAGCAGTGTATATGATAGGTCTTCGCAACAACCTGTATGCAGGTAACCTACCAACTTCTCTGCCTAGTATAAGGCTTGCTTCACTCCAAGCAAGGCTGAGACCATCCAGTACAACTCATTGACTTGGCAGGGCCAGCCTGGTAAAAGCGGCCGCTTCTCCCTATACGCACCGTCCTCAACCTCACTCATTTAAATTACTGGTATAAGAGACTTAAGCATTTAGTTCAAACTTTGATGGCTAACAGAAAATATATTAAAATCTGGGATCTGAGACAAGTTCAGCTTAGTATGTAGTTAAGGCTAAGTTCTGAGTGGCCCATTATCTCTTTCACTTTCTTTGTTGTGACTTGAGGCAAGTCTTGGCTCCTTTCTGCCTTCAGTTCCTGGGTTTAATCCACCAGACTCTGGCCACCAGGACTGTTATCTGCCCCTCTTCTGATGCCTGGTTTTATTGCATTGAGTCTTATTGCTACAGGAACCAGACGGCCTGGTGTCTGCTTTCCCCATCTACTATCTTCACCCTTCGTTCACAGTTTGCTGCTTCTCACCTTCAAGAATGACTCAGGGTGGGGCCGAGATAGCTCGGTTGGGAGAGTGCTAGACTGAAAGAATGACTCAGCCTCATGTGTAGAGCATCCCATGTGAGCCTGAGAGAGCACAGAGCACGAAAGCCCCAATACCTGGAAATCACTGTGCCAGGACCTTTGAATAATCAATCAAGCCATTCCTTTACCAGACTGCAATCTGCTTGGTAGAAGAGGCAAATGCCAAGAGGACAACCTAATATTATTAAGGATTCATAATGATTGATGAATGAACCCTAGATAGGTACAAACATTGGCTATTGACATAGGATCTTAGATATCATGAATTCTTCTTTCTAGTCAATAATACTGAAACTCCCATAAGTGAAATTAAGTTGTCCAAGATCATAAAGCAATTTACAAACTGGACCAGGATTAGACATTGATCTCTTGAGTTTTAAGACAGTACTCTTCTTATTATACTATCTGCCCTGCTCGTTTCTTATAATACTAATTAAAACAAACAAACAAAAGAATCCTTGCACAGCACGGATACTGTTTTGAAGTGAGCCTCCTGGCTCCATGGCACCATTCTCAGCAGGCCTTGCCGATGCCTAAGCAAGCAATGGTAAATGGGCCTCTGGACAGAGACTTAAGGTTTTTGCTTGTATTATATAAACAGAACGAAATCCACCAAAATTAAGATTTTCCCAACCCTTCCCACTTCTGTCTATATGTTGGTCATATTTGACATTTTCACTTTATATTGTAAAAACACTTTTCATTCCATTATTTCAGCTTTCTAAAATTCCAGTTGGTGTTCCCATACTTTATATTTGTTCCCCTTTGAGTAATTGTGTTTCCAGCAGCAAAGTGTCCCCTCATTTACTATAGATACGTCTCTACTGAAGATGCACCAGAGTCCTACCCTCTACTGTGATGCTCACGATAATGGCACATTACCACAGCCAATGTGTAAACTTGCCAGAGAAGGGTTCCATTTTCTCCATAAGACTTTCCATAAGCTGATCAAAATAAAAGCTCAAGGGATCATCACCCTATATTTTACAGAAGAAGCTTATGTTACTATGCCGGCTAGAAACACCCATGAACTAGAACACAGTTCTCTACCTAACTGGAAAGTGAAAGATGCTTTTGGGAAAATTTTCAAGAAGAATTGAAAGAAAAATGGTCTTAACATTAACATCAGAAATTCACTCCCTTTATTCTCTGATCATTACAATTAATCATCATTTTGGAATCAATCACATTTGGGGAATGGCAAACTTTTATATAAAAATAGCAAAGCACGCCTTACCCTCAAGAGTATTAGGCTCTATTTGTCATGGCAGGACGTTGGGCAGGAACAAGATTTGCAGACCAGAATGAACGAATATATGATTGTTGTTGAAGTACCCAACGTAGAAGGTAAAGTATGGTTCATTTGGGTTGTAATATTAGAATGTTCATAATATTCACATATTGTTGCTTTCCTTCTGAAGGAACTTAATTATTTCTGCTGCTTGGAGAATGGAATTTTTACAAATGACACATATTATCTTGTCATGGTCAAAAACAATTAGTAATTTATCTGTCCTTTTCTTAGATGCCTCCTTAAATCTGCATGCTAGCCATTTTCTTCTGTCTGCTAATACCACAGATTTACTGTTCACCGCCCACTCAAATGCTGGAAAGCAGGCCACATGTGCATACACATTTTTTTTTTTTTTTAATGTGTTAGGGCTGAGTAACGAATAAGGATTTTGCAATGAAATGAAAACAAAGGGTAGCTGCTTTCACATAAATATCATGTGTCTCTTACCTATGAATAAAAGGACAAATAAAACACTCCTTTTTTCTTCCTCCACACAGACAGTGTTGTTTCCTACTGTAGAAAGTCCCAGGTAAGCATATACTGACATTGCATTCCTTCACAACACTGGTATTGTCTATCAAATATTTTTTGTAGAGCAATTCCATGTACCAAGAAAGCAGAGATGAAGTTCTGCGTTTTCATACAACAGTACCCCAGCAGGCAAAAATTTGCAATGGTCTCAAAAACAGATAAAGAAAGAAAAGAAAATTTAAAGTCTTTTAAAAATGTACTTCAAGTTGTGAAATTAGAGCGAATAAAAGTTTTGGATATTGTTCTATCGCAGAGTTCGTATTTTTAAAGGTCTTTCTCTTTACAGAATTAATCTAGTCATGCTAGTCTTAGAGATGTTTAAAAATAAAACAAAAATAACAACAAAAAAATTACTTTAAACCACCAAGCATTCCTATTCTTTTAAGTAATAAAGACCTTTTACTTAGAATGAATTATGTATTAAACTTTTTTCATGTCTTTGCTAGCTCAGCAAACCTTTGTTCTGAATGCTTTGTGACCATTAGTGCCTTTGATTATAGATTACACCACCATTTGATTTATTTTTTTCTCATGGGCAACATATTTCTTTCATTGAGCAACATTCTGAAACTTGGAAATCTAACCTGTGTTTTAGTCTTAGGAAAGGAACATTCATATGGTAAATCCTCCCCAGTTGGACTTGGTATTCATTCAACTCTTATATGGTTGATTTTAGGCCAGGTTTAATTATGCAATCACTCTCAACTCAAAGAAGATAGTAGAATACAAAAGCACTTGGATTTAATACAGTGCCAGTTTCTTGAAGAAGAACAAGTAGGGAAATGATAATATTTAACAATGGAGTAATAATCTCTCAATGCAAGTCTAGAGGGCAAAAACATAAACCGATTGTGTAAATTAGAGCTAGATTAGGCCTGAAACCTAGGCAAACTGTGTGCGTTTCTGCTAGCACTCAGAAAAAATAAGATACTGTTTTTAGTTCTTCTTTTTATGAGGAAGAACAAGGAAATCAGGCACCTGACCTGAATGTTTTATGATTAGAAACAATTTAAACATGCCAATACCGCCTCTGAGCTCAGTCTTTTTTTTTTTTTTTTTCTTCCAGAAAATTGTGGTTGCCTTAAACACAGTTTCCAGGGAAGTATTTTTTTTACACATTCTGAATTGCTTGTCCAGTCATTTTCTTATATTACATTACTCACATCCCCTTGCTGGAGGAAATTCCCTCTTACAAATGCTGTATCACTGGGATCTATGTATATTTATGTAACCCTGGTAGTTCTGTTTCTTCTTAGACAAACTCAATGGCACTATTTCCTGAACTGAGCTCCGTTGTCTCCATTAATATTAAATTCACACTCACAAAAGGTGAAATGCACTCAAATCTCCCAGGCCTTTTCTTCAGGATATTTATAGCTAACAAGCTCTGCTCTGATTTGGGGGTTTACTAGAGAGTCCTTGAACTTGCTCGAAAACAGCATTGCAATGCATTGGTTCAATGCTTGCGAGCCAACTCTTCCTTCCATATCGGCATGCATTTCCTATTAATGATCCAGAACAAGGATAAATCAGAGATCCTTAGCCCTAGCTTAAAGAAGCACATTTTCCAAATAAACAAACAGAAGCGTTGAGCACTCCAGAGTGGAGACCCTCAGGATCGTCTGGCTCATTTGAATGACCCAGAAAGGTTATGCAGACTTCTTGTCTTACAAGAGCCTAGGAGGCCCCCTGGGAACAGCTACAGGTTTGCTTGCCATAAATGAGCAACACAGCCAGAGTTTTGCCCTCTAGGTGATAATACTTAGGGACCGCACATGTTATGGGGCCTATACCCGGGAGCCTAGAGGCCATAGATTGCAGTATATGATCTCATGGTGACATAAGTCCTGTCTCTGTTTCTTAAAAAATGAGGAGGATATGGAGTAAGATTGAAGACTTAACTGAGAACTAGCATTAAGTGCGCTTTCTCTGTACTTAGACCCTCACACGAAAGTGAGTGATATTTATATACACCCCAGCATTGCTTTGGCTTTGGCCTGGGAATAAATTGGAAGGGTATTGTACCCTTAAATAATGACAGCAATCCTTTTGCAAAAGGTTGAGGCTCACATCCAGGTTAAGTAATGTGACTGCTGGGTTTTTCTTCTCTTTGCTGGAAATTTGGATACAGATTCCTTCATAACCATGTATTTTGAGATTTTTCTGAATGGTTCCCTTAATTCGTATGTAAACTAAACAG
The DNA here is from genome assembly GCF_964656455.1 of Halichoerus grypus. Taxonomy (NCBI): domain Eukaryota; kingdom Metazoa; phylum Chordata; class Mammalia; order Carnivora; family Phocidae; genus Halichoerus; species Halichoerus grypus. The sequence goes on from NC_135715.1 coordinate 111,412,190, forward strand.
GATATTTGCTAGTTTTTTTTTTTTTTTAAAGGTACAAGTGTCCCTGTCCTAGTTACTGTCTAAATATTGTATCACTCATACTTTTACATGTGTTTCTGTGGTCATAAAAGTACATTTTCCTAAATATTTAAGTGAGAATAATTCATGCTGTTACTCTTCACCAATTTTCTTAAAAATGTTTTCTTTAAAGGTATAGGGCTGATTTCTTAGGGTTTGTTTGTTTTGTTTTGTTTTGTTTTTAATTTGTGATCTCAATACTGAAAGAATCCTCCTGAATCCCTTTTCATTACTCACATGTAGTTGATCACGTTAAGAGGCTTAGAATTATTTGGCAGATGTTCCATGTCTCATGATTTCATGCAGGGCAGCAAAAAAGCAATTATTGTGGTATTTCTTTAAAAAAAAATAGAAAGTTCTCATCTGATCTGAGAACTGGGTGGAGCTCAGGGTGTGTCCCTTCTGTCTCTTCTGGTTTTTGGTGGAGTTAATTTTTTCAGAGGAAGTCCATTTGTTAGATACCGACAAGGAGAAAAGTACCCAGATTATTTGTGTATCATCAACTTTTCAGAGGGCAACCATACATTTCAGCTTTAATCTAGAGTCGGAGTCAGGAAATAAGCGATTTTCAGAACTTTTACAAGATTAATAGTGAAGGTAATAGACAGTAGGGTTCTGGAGGTTGGTGGTGATGAGGTACTAGGAGTCTGGCTGCTGGTGGATTGCCAGCTGTGTCTGCACTTATAACTATGGCTTCAGGGGGCCCCCATTAGATTCCATTAACCTTTCAGCCTATTTCTTGCAGACACTACCTGGGTGGCCAGGATAGCAAGAACCAACATAATCGGGGCTTGAAAAATAAGTCAATGCGGAAGTTCTGGTGTTGGGGTCAAGATATTACTTTGTCATTGACAGAAGAAATGTGGCTTAGAAATCAGGACATAAACTGGTACCTTTTGTTTTTAATCCCTTGTAACCAGCAGCATAACTTGCAGAAAGAATGCATCATTTCTCACAGTTCCACAATTTACTACCTTAGAAGTATACATTGAAAGAAGTTTATTATTTTTTAAATTTTTAAAAATTTTTTGAGAGGAATTTAGAACCATTCACACATGTATAAAAAGCACGACACTATCAAAAATTGTGAATTTGAAAACTTTTCTATACCAGGGATCAAAATTTCATTTGGGAGTCATATATTAATAAGTCCAAAAGGAGATACTGGCCTTATTTAATTACTACCATTATGGTCTCCTTCTGTTTTTTCTTTGTTGTTGTTGTTTGTTTGTTTCTTTTTGTGTTTGTGTTTTTGGTTTTATTATTTCCTTTTCTTTTCTCCCCAAAAGGTGGCACAATTGAATCCATCCCATTGCAAGGTCTGGCCTTAAACAGGCTTCTGTGATGGCCCCTCGACCTGAACCTACTTTCTTTTCAGTGCATCCTAGGGAGTGGAACTGGAACACTGACCTCCCCAAATTAAAGATGGTCCTTCCAGAGGATGCAGGCTCTCCTTAGCCCTCCACTCTGGCATACTGCAGCTTCTCCTTTTCTCTGATGCCATCCTGTAGCCCTGGCCCAAAGCTTTCCTGTACCACTGCAAGGCTAAGGGACATCCTGTGTGCTTCATCTGTATCTCATTTACTTGTGATACCCTGAATCTGAAAGCCCAGATCATTAAGCACACAGATAATTCAAACTCTTTGTGATAGGCATAATCTTCATTCTCCATCCCCCAAATTTTATAAGAGCTGCAAATGAATCCTATCATCTGAGGGATTTAAATTTCATGTTTTTCTGTTTCCCTCATTGTACATCTGGCAGAAGTCCTAAAGAATCTTAGGATGGCCAAAGTGCATACACTAGGAATAGAAGAAAAAAGAACAGAATCTGGATAACCTGTTAATGAGTAACCTGTTTGCGAATCCTTTTTTTAAAAAAATCACAAACTTAAAAACCCTAACTGTGAGAAGAGGTTTTTTCCCTGTAATATGACTATTTTCTTATACGTTTTACAAAATCAATCATCTCATTCAGTTAAAAATAGTGACATTCCAATAAAATAAAAAAAGTCTCTCCCAAACACACACACACACACACACACGCACACATTCACATACACACTTCTTCAGTACGTTTATGCGCAACATCCATCAGCACAGTTCCACATTTACAGCCACCACTATAGCTGACCCCTCATTCATGAAAGCTTCTGCTGCTTAGCCTTGAGCTACTGGGCTCCTGTCATTTCCCACTGAGCACACTGGGGTAGATTTGGGTGTCTTGCCCTCATTTACAATCTGAACAAAAGAAACCCAAGCCAAGAAAGCAGCTGGCTCCATAAAAACAGTAAAAACTCTGGCTGGCATCTCTGGGCGCCACTGACTAGCCAAATATCCACAGGCAGTGGTGCCAATATAGATTTCTGGGACAAAACAACAAAATAGATTTTAGTCAATAAACATTGATTTGACAAGAAATCACACAAATCCGTCCATACCAAAGGACACGTACATCCACAGAGTTCCAAACCAATGAGCACATTATGGACAAATTGAAAACCTGCCTAGGCCGGATTCATATGTGGCACATGGTCTCCAAGGTCTTCATCTGCCAAATACGGTTCTATGTTAGGTGTCAATGTTGCTCGCTGATTGTGCTACCAGCTGACAACAGAAACCACGGACACTGACAAAACAAACACATACCGTCACTCTGAGGGTGGCATTTTTCAAACTTTTTTGAAATGAAATGAAAGAGATGTTTCTCAGTGCGGCCTAGTATATACACAGACATGCAAACAGCACATGACAAAATCTCATGAAACAATACGTAACCCTACTATGAATGACCAGTTTTATTACTTCTATTTTATTCTGTTATATTTCATGGTTTTAATATTGTTAAGCTATTGTTATGACCATGGAATTGATTGTAATCTGTTAATGAGTCATGGCAATCGTTCTAAATATACCCATCAGGATGATAAAAACTTCTCATCTTTTAGGACTTGCTTTCATTTCTTAATAGGTATTTTGGAGTGGGGGGATAGTTTTCCTTTTTCTTTTTTTCTTTTTCTTTTTCTCGTTTCTTTTGTCTTCTTTTTCTTCTCTTCTCTTCCCTTCCCTTTCTTGTCTGTTCTTTTCGAGTTACATACAAACATATAGCTATTTCTTGAACAATTCCCAGCAGATATGTGGCTGAAGAAAATGATCCCATCAAATTTACCATCCATTGATTAACTGCTATGTGTATAAACCTAGGATGAGTGTTTTAAGGATCACTAAGGACTAACTCAAAAATTGTAGGTAACAATATTCATTGCATTTAAATAATTTAAACTTGCATTTAAAGAACTGCAATCAATTATGCAGTGTTCTTAGGGTTAATTATTCATATAGAATTGACCTCCTTAAGGAATATTAAAAGAATATATTGTTGTGCAAGGTAGAAATCTACCAAGTCAAATATTCTTTTCCTTACCTTACAATGAAAATTCCACTTAAGTATCCCCTGAACTTAGGGATTCTGGTGGTGTTTAGGGCTGGGAAATCATCAGTTTTTCAATTAACAAGGGACAGGAAGATTTCTGGGAATCCTCAGGCTCCCTTTCTTAGAGTACCCATTCACTGTGGATGCCTTCATTGCTTGGCTCCAGTAATAGGCATTTGAATCTGGCTCAGCCAATCAGGATATACAAATGACTTGGCCACCATAATTTGCTCAAGATTGGGCAGATAACCCAAATCACTGAGAATCAAGCCTAAATTATCTGGGAGAAACCGTACTTCTTAAACTTTCTTGTAGGCTTTGTTACCTGTGACAAAACACATAAATCTTTTTTTTTTTTTTAAAGATTTTATTTATTTATTTGAGAGAGAGAGAATGAGAGACAGAGAGCATGAGAGGGAGGAGGGTCAGAGGGAGAAGCAGACTCCCTGCCGAGCAGGGAGCCCGATGCGGGACTCGATCCCGGGACTCCAGGATCATGACCTGAGCCGAAGGCAGTCGCTTAACCAACTGAGCCACCCAGGCGCCCCAAAACACATAAATCTTGAACAAAAAGTGACCTAGGTAAAACCTACCTAAGAGTCAATCCATGTATTGCAAAGATTAATTTGTGCCCCGGATCTAGCTATGCTTAACAGTGAAATCACTTTAGCACCACTCAGTTAGAAGAACCAACTCTTTTTTTTTATTTTTTTAAGATTTTATTTGTCAGAGAGAGAGAGAGAATGAGAGAGCACAAGCAGGGGGAGTGGCAGGCAGAGGGAGAAGCAGGCTCCCCGCTGAGCAAGGAGTCTGGGATCATGACCTGAGCTGAAGGCAGATGCTTAACCAACTGAGCCACCCAGGCATCCCCAATTTGTTTCTTAAAAAAAAAAAAAAAAAGCTAATTTTAACTGGACTTCCAATAAGGACAACAGGAAAAAGACCTGAAAAATCCTCTACTGCATTCAAACATTTTTGAAGGATCTAGTCATTTCACTCCCTTGTGTATTTCTTTAACAATAATGGTTCTCTCATAAATGCTTGTGTAACTCTAAGCAAGTCACCACACCTCTCTGCCCTTGGTACATTATATGTGATATAAAGATGCTAATGATATTTTTATTTTATTGCCAATTCACTCATTTGGTTAGAGATTGTGATCAATAAGTACAAACTCTAGACTTAACCCAAGTGCAACTTGCAAACTTTTCTCTCCTTCCAGCCACTAAGTGCACCCCCAATTCTGATTCTTCATTTAGGATAGGATAAGCACTCACTTTTAACAGGCCTGGAAATATCTGCCTTGATGATTCAGTACAATTTTTCTTATTACCAAGTAACAAGCTAAAAGAATAAGTATTTCTTATAATGCAACATTTTACTCTCCTATAAGGCATCTCCAGTCCTCTGAAGTATTTCTTGCAATAGCCTCTCATCACTTTGATAATGGATATCTTAGGTGAGAGGTGATGTCATCTCATCATGATTTTGATTTGCATTTCCCTGATGATTAGCAATGCCGAGTACCCTCTCATGTGTCTGTTGCCATTTGCATATCTTCTTTGGAAAAATGTCCATTCAGGTCCTTTGCCCATTTTTAAATTTGTTGTTGCTGTTGCTGCTATTGAGGTGCAATGCATTCCTTCTGTATTTTGGATATCAACCCCATATTGGATATGAAGCTTGCAAATAATTTTTCCCCATTCCAGAGGCTGCCATTTCATTCTGCTGATGGTTTCCTTTGCTGTGCAGAAACTTTTTATTTTGATGTAGTCCCACTAGTTTATTTTTGTTTTTGTTGCCTTGGCTTTTGTTATCAAATCCAAAAAATCATTCCTAAGACTGATGTCAAAAAGCTTACCACCTATGTTTTTCTGTAGTAGTTTTATGGTTTCAGGTCTTAAGTTCAAGTCTTTGATCCATTTTGAGTTGATTTTTGTGTATGGTGTAAGTTAGTGGTCCAGTTTTATTCTTTCGTGTGTAGCTGTCCAGTTTTCCCAGCACCACTTATTGAAGAGACTGTCTTTATTCCCCGTTGTATATTCTTTTCTCCTTTGTCGTAAATTAATTGACCATATATGTATGGGTTTATTTCTGAGCTCTCTATTCTGTTCTATTGATTCATGCATCTGTTTTTATGCCAATATCATACCCTTGATCACTACAGCTTTGTAATATATTTTGAAATCAGAAAGTGTGATGCCTCCAGCTTTGTTCTTTCTCAAGTTTGCTTTGGCTGTTTGGGCTCTTTTGTGGTTCCACACAAATTTTAGGATTGTTTGTTCTATTTTTGTGAAAAATTACACTGGAATTTTAATAGGGATTGTACTGACTCTCTAGATTGCTTTAGGTAGTATGGGCATTTTAACAATATTAATAATTGTAATCCATGAACACGGAATACCTTTCCACTTATTTGTGTCTTCAATTTCTTTCATCAATGTCTTACAGTTTTCAGTGTATAGATCTTTTACCTCCTTGGTTAAGTTTATTCCTAAATATCTTATTCTTTTTGATGCAATTGTAAATAGAATTTTTTTCTTAGTTTCTCTTTCTGATATTCCATTTGTCTATAGATACATACCTGGTAGGATATTTATTATCAAGAAGACAAGAAAAAACAAATACTGGCAGGGATATGAAGGAAAGGGAGCCCATATACACTGTTGGTGGGAATACAAACTGGTACAGACACCATGAAAAACAGTATGTAGTTTCCTCAAGAAATTAAAAATAGAACTACCATATTATTAACAACCCTACTTCTGGGTACATATTCAAAGGAAATGAAATCATTATCTCAAAAAGAGATCTGTACTCTCATGTTCACAGTAGCATTATTCACAATAGCCAAGATATGGAAGCAACCTAAGTGTCTGTCAATAGATGAATAGACCAAGAAAATGTGATGTGTATAAAAAATGGATTATACAGCCTTTAACAAGAGGGAAATCCTGTCATTTACAACAATGTGGATGACCCTGGAGGACATTATGCTAAGTGAGATAAGTCAGAGAAAGACAAATACTCCATGGTATCATATGTGGAATTAAAAAAAAAAAAAGCCAAACTCATAGAAACAGATAGGGATTAAGCGGTGGGAAAATAAGGAGACACTAGTAAAAGGGTGCATACTTTCAGTTATAAGGTAAGTTCTGAGGATCTAATGTATAACATGGTAGTAACTATAGTTAACACTGTATTGTATAATTGAGATTTGCTAAGAAAATATAAATTAAATGTTCTCACACACAAAAAGGTAAATATGTGAGGTGATCGATCTGTTATTTAACTCAATGCAGGGAAATTTTTTTCACATCCTTTTATATCCTTTCTTTTTTTAAAAAGATTTTATTTATTTATTTGACAGAGAGAGACACAACAAGAGAGGGAGCACAAGCGGGGGAGTGGGAGAGGGAGAAGCAGGCCTCCCGCGGAGCAGGGAGCCTGATGTGGGGCTCGATCCCAGGACCCTGGGATCATGACCTGAGCCCAAGGTAGACGCTTAACAACTGAGCCACCCAGGCGCCCCATATCCTTTTATATCCTTGCGTATATATATCAAATCATAACATTTTATACTTGAACTATCTTATAATTTTATTTGTTAAATGTATCTCAGTAAAGCTGGATAATAAAAAAGGTAGCCTCCAAAATCAGTAGAGAAGTTTTTTACTAGATTCATTTTACACACACACACACAAAAGGCATTTGACTATTTTTCCAAAATCAAATGGCTAAGGAGTTCTACTCAATAGCATTTGGGAAAATCGAGCAAAGAGGATGTGAGAGAAGGGAGATCAGGAGAAATGAATAGGCTATGGCCAAAGCCAAAGGCATGGTGAGTGGAAGGATCAGAACAACCCCAAGTGTTTGGGATATCATTATGACTCCGGTCAAGTTTATAACCAGGTACATGTTTTATGTGAGAACAAGCAGACTGAAACATAGTAAGTATTCTCCAAAGAAGTATCATAAATAATAGAACTATGTAAACACACATTTATTCACATAGAACATCATTTGTTTTATCACCAGTGGTCTCTATTCTAGGTCTTATTTTTTTGAACAGTTTTGCCTATGTTTTCTCTTGATCAATCTACACATTGGCTGTTTTTCAGCATTTTCCTTCAGCAGTCAGAGGAGTGAGGACCTCCCACGTCTATGATGGACAGACCTTTAGCTCATCTGTCAAAACAACCTGCTTGTTCACTGAATGTCTAGTCACTGAAGAAAAATGCCCTTCTGTTATTTCCCATCTATTTTCCTCTCAAAATTAGGAAGAGAGCTTTCCTTTTCCACCCAAAAATAAACTTATGAGCAACAAGGTGGATGGTCAAAGCTAAAGAAGAGAAAGTACAAAACAGAATGAGTTAACCTGACATGTATTTCAGAGTCACATACAGATAGTTTTAGAAAGCTGAAATGTACCTTGTCCCCTTTATTTTATTTTGCAACATTTTGTCATTTGCCAAGGGACATTATATTTCTTATCTGTCTCCATTTTTAGTATAAACACATATAATAAGACAGGGTACAGATAGGTGGTTCACACACATTTTATGATTGAGGCCACAAAAACTTAATTATACGTGCAAAACAAATTGCATACAATGATAAGAATGCAAGTCCTGTTGTCCAATATTGTTAGCCATCAAAATACGTTTTATACGGCTTGAAGTTTAAAATAATTATTTGATCTGTTATATGGAAAACAATATTTTATTCCCCAAGTTCATTAACTCATTCATTCATTAATTTATTTGGCACAGATATTTTTAGGGCACATAGAATGTGGACAATATTTTGTAAGGTATTAATTACTTTTTAGTAGCCAAGTAACTATTACACCAAAACACTATCATAAAGGGAAAAATGTGTGTGTGTATAAATATATTTTGAAAACTGAGAGTAAATAAAATAATTCTCTATTCATTATCATGTATTTTTCTTCCTGGTCTGCCTGAGTATAAAACCTAGGTTTATCTTTATTTAGCTTCTTGAGGAAGTCACTTAACTTCCTAAGCCTTGGTTTCCACATTTGTAAATAGGTAAAATTGAATTAAATACAATTGAGGTTATGCTTATTCTGTGATACAAATTGTTCCTTTTTTGAAATTTGTATTCTCATTCAGAGTTAAGATTCCTTAAAGACTGGTACTCTCTTCTTGTGGTAGGTTATTCAAACTGATTTCAAGTAGACTGCTAGGCTACAGTAGGGATTCAAGAAAGCAAGAAGAATTGAATCAAAGAGAAAATGCAAAACACCACACATCATGTGCGATGCTTTCTGTAAGAAATCTACATGCTGACTTTTCCTGTCCCCCATTAGAATGTTTTCCTAGGAAAAGCCTAATATATCTCTTATGGAGTAGGGTGGTTTTATGTTAATAGAGTCTCCCAGTTACATTTTCATTTAAGCCTTACCACTAATGTCTCAAAGTGCTGCCTTATTAAATAGCTTTAGGTGTGAGAATATGGTCAAGGGGAGGTCTAGAAGAGAAAGAATATTGGGGAAGTTTTCTTGACTTCCTGAAACCATATAAAGTCCAACATCAATTCTGTAGGCAGCCTGGAAATACAAATTCAAGAGATTTGACCAAGAAAAAGACCTTCCTACATCTACTCCAACATTTTGCAAACTTTGAGTCTAGCTCTGCAGGTGTTGATCTTACTGGAAAACAAAGAGATTCTGCTTTATTCTGTTGTGTCAGTGTATCAGAGTTTTCAGTATGTTCTAAATCAGACCCTGTAATATTGATGTCCTAGAAGAAGTTTATTTTATGTGACTATCCCGGAATCAATTAGCTCTCAACCACGATTTTCAAGAACGTGTGTGTCACATTGTATAGTTTGTGGGCAGTTTATAGACCAGAAGACATAGTCTTCACTCAGAAAGCTGACAGTGTAATTGTTTTTAGGCCTGGTTATGACCTGGGGAAAGGTCAGATTTCCTAGGACTTTAGGTGCTTCAATGAGGAAATCTTGTTATAACCAAATTTCACACGTTATTTTAAAATGAGATGTTGTTTGTAAGGAGGACGCAGCGGTAAAGAAAATCTGTAAAAAAGGTGCTTACTTTACAGAAGAAAGGGCCTTAAAATGGTGTCAGGAGAAGAGCTGGCTTTATACCTTCTACAAGGAGCTAAGAGACCCATCAAGGACCCTGACAGTGTGGACCAGTTTGACGATGAGTAGCATCTTCAGAGCAAAAATTTGGACTATTATCTATTTATTTTATCTATATGTCAAATGTAGGTATTCAGAAGTACATAACATTAAACTTTCCTCATTTCTTCTAAATTCCTGGACCCAATAGATAATTGTCCTTTTTGTTGCTTGGTTCTGCTGAAAATTTCAAAGCTGAAGGGGTTTTATTTGTTTCTAACATTGAAAAGGAGAGGTCATTTCTACCTGGGCATTTCTGTGCATCTTTTTATAATTCAGTTATGAAATCGCATGACGGCCAGATGGTCAGGCTCCTTGGACTTTCAGTGGTTGAAAACTTTTTTGTTTTATTGGTCTAGATTTATTCCTTGCTCACCATGTCAACAAACTTCTCTGTTCCTCCTCTCAACTTTCACCATGTACCCCACTGGAACCCTATGTCAAGGAATTCACTGATCATGATGGGACTCTCCATATTTTTTTTGTAAAATAGTCTTTGGCCGGATGTTAGATCTTCTACAATTATTTCATGTTACATTGAAGTTGATCATTCTTTTTTTTTCTCTTAACCTATAGATGTATAAGCTTAAGATATTTCAGAAAGAGTTAAAAGCAATAAAAATAAAACACTTTTTGAAATGACTGAACTTTGCATCCAGAGTAAACTAACTTTTGGGATCTCCTCTTTCTCTATCTGTTTATCAGTATGACTGCTAGTTGCAGTGGAGAGAAAAAAATTCAGGAGAGTTCAGAGAACATGTTGTAATCCCACATCACCAGCATACTAGGCTCCATTCACAAATGGAAGTTGTGAGGGTGCACTGACCAATTGTTTTTTTCTTGTCACATTTGTTCCAGTACTTGTGAGTGTTACTGACTAATAAATGGAATGAGAAAAACCTGAATGGAATTTAAAAGTAAGATAAAGAGAAAGAAATTTACAAAAATTATTACAATTTACAAAAATCAACAAGGTGGAAGGACTGGAAGCATATTTTCTCAATTCTGTGTATGTTGAATTGTTTGAGGGGGAGCACATTTGAGAAGAAGAAAAAAAAAAGGTCATTATGAAGTCCCTCACATACAATTCTTCTAAGTTTTCTGTGTGAATGATGGAACCACCAGCATGTGTCCACCATCATTACATTTTAAATAGAATGACTAGAAACATAAGTGGCTTTCATTACATTTCATCTAATGCAATTTGTTCCTTAAATGTTAAAAAAGAAATTTCTTTACCACAACATGCAAATTGTCAGTTTTGAAGATACTGCTTTTTCTGAGTTTTTTTTTTTCATTCTGACCATCTTCAAACTAAAAAATGGAAAATATAAGCAGGTAATAGTTTAATTTGTTATTAAGAGTAATTACTGTCTGGTCTTTGAAGGTTATTTCTATGTAAGTTTTAAATAGAAAACCATTTAACATATACTTATCTTCGTAAGCTATTTTAAATGATCAGCAAATACCTTCTCATCACATAAAAGGAGCCATTTAAAACATTCTTATTCTGATAAAAAGAAAATTATAACCTATGAGACCATAGAAACTAAAGTAGTATTTAAGCTGTGATAGACACTATAAGGAGAAAAGACATATTTAGTCAGCACATGTTTCTTTGATTGTCCTCTTTTGATTATTGATAGATACAGTTTCTATTTTTGTACACTGTTGTTTACCTGAGTCCTAGTCATCTAATAAAAGAGAAAGGTAGACTGTAAGCTTTATTAAACAACTGAACTTAAAGACTTCTTGATGTCTTTTGATTTGAATCATTTATGGGCAAAAATCTAATACTCATAATGTAGAAGACTGCCTGTTGTTTTTGTCAAGAAAATATTATAATGTTATCTATATATTTTGCTTTGATTATTCTTCTATTCTTATTAAATGAAAATATTTGCTGACTCTCTACTATATGCAGAGCACCATTCTAGCTGCAAGGATATAATGAACAAAACAGACACAGTTACGGCCATCATGAATTTGACATCTAGAATGGCTAGACAGACAATAAGTAAGAGCAACCATAAATATATGTTTTGTTTGTTGGTTGGGTTTTAATGAATGTAATAGGGAAAATAAACCAAAATAAATAGGAAGAGTGCCAAGTTCAGGGTGGGGTGGTCATTGGGAATTTTATAAAGGTTATCAATGAGAAGGTGACATTTGAGTGAAGAACTGTAGAAAGTGAAGAAGGGAACCAGCTAGATATTTACATATTTCAAGAGAAGGAACAGAAAGTAAGAGGGCTTTGAAGTGAGGAGTCTTGGAATCCCAAGGGCCAGGACATAAGAAAGAGGCCAGTGTCCCTGCAGCAAGGTGAGAGTCATCATCGCAGGTGAAGTTAGAAATATAACAGGATAGGGGTTCCTGGGTGGCACAGTCACGTAAGCAACCCACTGTTGGTTTTGGCTCAGATAATGATCTCAGGGTCATGAGATCAAGGCCCTGTGTCGGGCTCTGCACTCAGAATGGAACCTGCTTAAGACTCTCTCTCCCTCTTCTTTTGCCTCTCCCCCTCTAAAAATAAATAAATAAATCTTTAAAAAAGAGAAAAAAATAAGTATAACATATAGGGCATTAAAAGGGCTTTGGCTTTTCCTATAACTGAGAGGAAAGTTATAGAAGAGTTTTAAAACAATGAGTGACATCTGAGTCATTTATAATAGTAGTACCCTGACTGCCATGTTGAGATGAGGCTATGGTGGGTGATGTTTGCATTAGGGAGACCAATTAGAAAACTTGTGCAAATGTATTGTGCAGACAAATATATAACCATGCAGGCAAATGATACTGATGGCTTAGACCAGGGTGGTAGTAATAGACATAGGGAGAAATGGTTGGGTTTGAATATTTAAAGTTTAAGCCAATAGGATTTGCTGGTGGATAAGGTTAGTATGACAGAAAGAAAGGACTACAGAAGAATTTTTGCATTTAGACCTACACAGCTGGAAACATTGAATTGCATTTTACTGATGGACAGTGTACATTTGGGATAGGTGAACAGGGATCAGGACTCTTTTTACATGTTAGATTTGATGTCCCATCAGCATCAAGTAGACATGCTAGGTAGAGTTGGATATATAAAACCAGAATTGAGATAAAATATAATTTGTGAAATTGTTGGCATGTAGAGGCTACTTAAAGCCATAACATTAGATCAAATCATCTGAAAAAACTGAGTAGATTAGGGAAAAAAAGTCTTAGGCTTGAGTCTTGTATGCCTCTAGTATTTATTTTTGGGTGTGAGGAGATAAGAAATAACTAAAAAAAAGAGACTGAAAAGCTATAAACAGTGAGGTAGGATGACTTCAAGGGAAAGTAGTGTCTTAGAAGCCACTTGTTGAGGGTATTTTAAGATGGAAGTAGTGATCAAACATGTGTCAACATATTCCTGACAGTTCAAATGACATGAGGACAGATAAGTGATCAGTTGGTTATGTAATAAGGAAAGTCCAAGTGACCTATATAAGAGTTTGTTTACATAAAGATGATCTAAAATATAGTTATCCTTTATATACTTTATTCATAAGCATTCTAATGTATTCCAAGCCCTCAGAACAGTGACAGCATGCAGTAAATGTTCAGCAAACATTTTTTGGAAAAAAATGAATAAATAAATGGGATTTGGGAGAGTTGTTAGAAAAAAAAAAAAAGAGGATGGGGAACAGAGTAAAATAAACTTCACCTGTGTTCTATGGCCTACCAAAGTATTGACTTTAACTAAATGGATGTATTTTAAAGTACATTTATTCTCTCCCTTTTCATTTTAATTACAAAAAACGATATTAAAAAAAGAATATATTCTATAAAACAGTTTAGAATCCCAGAAATTAATATTGTTACACAAAATTCTTGAGAACTTTTTTTTTTGGCATATGATGTCAGTGCCCTTTCATTAAGTGACAAAAATGGATCCCTTCAATAACAATTTTAAAATTAATTTTTTTATTCAAATTCTTCACTCTGCAAGGTTAAGAGAAAGGAAGTCTAAAACAAAGAGAATGCCTTTTATCTTACTAAAATTCTGTAAAAAGTAAAAGCAAAGCCAGGAACTATCACTTCAAAAAACTATGAGCCCTTGGTAAAAAGCAGACATATACTTTAGGGAATATTAAATTAGGAAGTATATAATTAAAAAAAAACCTAGATTTTGGTCATTTTGATTCCCATTTATCTAATAATTACTGAGCACCTAGTATGTATGTTGTAAGTATAATTCAGGGCACTGAAGATGGACTCTGTAGCAAACCCTGCTAGAGACCCACATCATCTGCCTTTCTTCTCTGCTACCCAAATCATTACTTTCTTAAGGGAAAAAAATACATCCAGTCCAAAATACACACCATCCCCAATTCTCTTGTAACAAGGGGGTAGATATGTGATGCAATTGTGGCAATGAGATGTAAGTGGAAGTCTTGTAGGTTTTTTAAGAAAATGTGTTGCCAACTCCAGGACCTTCTTCCTTTTCTTCCCTTCCTTTTTCTTACCAACTCTGTGGATGTGATATCTGGGGGTGAAGAAGCCATCTTGTGCTTACTCGGCAAATAGGATAATGAATAATAACACGTCCCCTCCCTATTGGTGTCATTGAGCTGCAGTACTCACTCTGGACTACCTATTGCTGGAATTCTGGTTTCAAGAGAAAAACAATCCCTTCACCTTCATCAGTTATCATTCTGAATGTGTGGGTTAAGCATACCCTGTTGTCAACATTGTCACCGTGCAGTAGAGGAAAAATGCAGATGAATGCATAATTATACTTCAAGGTTATAAGATCAACAAAAGAAATCAGCACAGACATGGGGCAGCCTAGAGGGAGTGTACACTTCTGCCTGGTGGGCACAAGAAAAGTTTCATTTAACTGTAATTTAAGCCAAGTCTTACAGCATCATTAAACTAAAGAAGGCAAGGAAGGACATTGTAGGTAGAGAAAACAGCATCACACAAAAGGATGAAGATGTAAACAGCATGGCCTATTACACAAATTGTTCTGGTGTGACTGGGATTGGAGTGGAAGTAGATTATTATTAAGAATTCAGGCAGAATGTCAGGCAGAGGCAAGATGAAAGGTCTCTCGGCCTATGTTATGAAGGTTGGGTTTAACTTTGGAGTCAGTGGGAAATCACTAGAGGATTTTAAGCAGGGACTGACATTATCAATTTGTGTTTTCGATAGAGCTGGCAGCAATGTGGAGTATGAAACATAAGTGCCATCTCCCTTTCCTCCACATCAACCAAAAAGATATTGAATAAAATCCAAACATGCGGAAACTAAGGGATAAATACTGTCGTCAAGTATATGAAACATTTATGAGAAGGATGCTCAGCAGTTGTTCTGGGTGTCTGTGACAGACCAAACACAAAGGAATGCACTCGAATAAAAGCAGTAGAGTTGAGTTGAACCTTTAGCAAAAACATCTCAATTGAGAACTGCTCTGGAAAGGGATACCACCAGAATAGACTGCAATGGGCAACTGGAAATTTTATTTCTTTAAATAGCTGGGAGAAAAGAAAAGAGCTATCAGTTCTGGAGGATTTTTATATATTCACTTCCTTGACAACAGGGGTGTGATAAACTATACTTTGAATGCACTTCAGTTCAGGTTCATTGTGTTATGATCCCTAAAGTCTAGAGATGAATTATCCCATCTATCCTACCCCACAAAAACCACTCAGCTACATAGAATATAGACAAATAAAATACTAATCATTTGCATTCATGACTACTGACTAATATCTCCAATTAACTTGTTATTTATACTAATAGAAATCAACATTGGAATAAGTCTCAGAATAGTTCCCACAATAATTTGGGATACATGATGTCTTTTTATTTTATTTGGCAAAAGAGTTCCATGATCTAATAGATTTGGCAGATGGAGTTACCAAAGTTTAAATAAATTTGTTTCAGAATACTTCAAAGCCTATAACAGGGTAATGTTCATTGTGAATCTTTAGTAAGTTTATCCAAGAGTTTATCCAAGATTGTCTTAGTCAGCTCTAGCTGCTATAACAAAAATACCATAGACTGTACTGTGTGGGTTAAACAACATATATTTATTTCTCACAACTCTGGAGGCTTAGAAGTGCAAGATCAAGGTGTGGGCCAATTCCTCACTTGAAGACTGCTATCTCCTCATTGTGTGCTCATGTGACCTTTTCTCGTAGATCTCTCTCTTTCCATGCCTATAAGAGCATTAATTCCATTATGCGTATCCCACCCTCAAGACATAATCTAAACTTAATTACTTCTCAAAGGCCTCACCTCCAAATATTATCACATTCAGGGTTAGGTCTTCAACATATGAATTTGGGGGGGTGGTGGACATAAACATTCAGGCCTAACAAAACACATGATAAAGTACAATTTTATCTAAATTTATTTGAGTATGGAATTCCATTTTTATAAATACAGAATTCCATTTCTATGAATTCAGTTACAAATATAGTTATTTAGAAAAAATATGCTATGTATTAAATGATTGTATTTCTGAATTTGAAAAATATTTGATAATAAGAACTTAAAGTTTTTTTTAATGAAAAGAAGGCAGAAAACTAATGTATGTTGAGTACAATATGTTCTACACATTTTATATTTAATTTCCAAGATGTGGTATAGGATATTAACCCATGAGGAAATAAGCTTAAAAAGGTTATTTTTTCATTTTATCACTCCTTTTCTTTTTTTTTAAACTTTTTTTTTAAAGATTTTATTTATTTATTTGAGAGAGAGAGAGAGTGCACGAGCAGGGGGAGCAGCAGGCAGAGGGAGAAGCAGAGTCCCAGCTGAGCAAGGAGCCAGATGCGGGACTGCATCCCAGGACCCTGGGATCATGACCTAAGCTGAAGGCAGATGCTTAACTGACTGAGCCCCTCAGGCATGCCGATTGTCTCACTCCTAATAAGTGATGATAGAAACACCTTTGCTAGTAGAGTTTTATGATTTATTTTCTAAGCAGCAACAGACCTATGAGCCAAATGAGGTACTAAAGCTATAAAAGTACATAAGTTTTAAAGTATTAATAATAAATTGGTTCTAATATTTGGTAGATTTATAAAGAAGTTCTATTTATAACTATTAGGAAATAACATTTTCAAATACTAAACCAGATAGGACAAGGTACGAGGTATAAAACAGGACAATCATGGGCCACACAGAATGTCTAGTCACCTTAATGCAAGACCTTTGACAAATGAGCTCAATCCTCCTCTCCAGCTTTACCTTCCTTTGCTCTGGATTCTTACACATCAGTTCAGTTGGATTCCTCATGCTGCCCATTGAGACCTCCGGCCTCTTCATTTTTATTAATGTCATTCTCTCCGGCCGAATTTTTTTTTAATCCAACAAAATCTTTCCAGTTCCTTAATGAACAATGCAAATGCTACCTTCTTGACATCTTTTTTCCCGCAAAGTCCCTACAAGCAATGATCCCTTCTTCTGAAATTCTCATGCTTAGTTTAAGCAGCTAGCATGACTCATCACATTGGCTTTGTTGCAACTATTTATGCAATTATCTTAAATTCTAAGTTAAATCAAGGAATGCTGGAGAATAAGTACTTTTTATGTGCTTAGTATATCAAGACATTCTTGTTATCCATATGGTATCTTGTGTCCTAAGTGCTAAATATTTGATTTTTGAGTGTATTAGTATACAAATGAATGAATGAATTCAAGCATTCAAATGAATATTATAACTGAATTATGCCTTATTATTGATTTCTACGAGTTCCAATCTTTAAGTGTTAGCATGGGGTTAAGGGAAAGAATGGAACAAATTCAGAAACAAAGCTTTTTTTTAAAATTTTCTTAAAGATTTTATTTATTTATTTGACAGACAGACAGACAGAGAGGGAACACAAGCAGGGGGAGTGGGAGAGGGAGAAGCAGGTTTCCCGCGGAGCAGGGAGCCTGACGCGGGGCTCAATCCCAGGACCTTAGGATCATGACCTGAGCTGAAGACAGACGCTTAATGACTGAGCCACCCAGGCGCCCCTAGAAACAAAGTTTTAAAAAAGGAGATAAACTGAGTAATAGACATATGAGATAGATCATTGTCATTTTTGTATAATACCAAACATGCATGAATAAAAAAAATACAATCCACTCTGCATGTTGACCTAATGTGAAGCATTTACCATAAACGATCCCTTTGTTCACAGTTTTTGTTTGTTTGACTTTAAATTGTTGCTGTTAAATAGACTAAATCTAGATTTTAAAACCCAGTAAGATGTACAGTTAGGAGGTATCACCTGTTGGATTTGCACTTCCACATTCTTCCAATACTTGTTTTAAGTACTCTCATTGTGTGCATAGAGCTTTCACACTAGTGGTGGAAACAGACATTGATCAGATTATCATCGAAGGAAATGTGAAGAGCTATTGTGTTTATCATAAGAATTTGTGTGGAAAAATGAGAGCATATCATAACACATTTGACTTGGAGAGGAAGGACAAGTAAAGTGTTCCTCTGGCAGTTTTGAGTATTTAAGATATGAAAAAACAGCTAGAGTTAACTAGCAGAGCTTAGAAGAAAGAATATCCTGTTTGGGGCACCAGCATGTGTTCTATGAAGGTTAGGAGCATTTGGAGTTTAAGAAAATGACACAAGTGAAATGAGACAAATAGGTGGATGGTGGCCTAGGAAAGGTCTTCAGGACCATATTACATCTTTGGGATCCTAGAAACAGAGGAATCACACATAGGATAGTGTTTCTCAAATATCACACTATCACACCCTTTGAAGAGTGAAGATATGAGTATCTTCCCATCTAATATTTTAGCTTGCACCTAAGAAATATATATATATATATGTATTCCTATATACATTATATATATGTATATATGTATATGTATATATAATATATATATTATATATTATATTATATTATATTATATTATATGTATATATAATATATATATATGTATTCCTATATACATATACATATATATATATAGGAATGAAGAAATAAAATTATAAAGTTGCAGAACATGTACAAATGGAGAACTTATTTTTTTCTTTTCTCTCATTTGCCATTTGCAAAGTTTCTTAAATCCTGAAATGTTGTATATTAGGAAATACATAATCAGAATTCTTGGTGTTGACTTCTGTTGAACTGATCATGTTTTCCTGATAAACTCTCTAAGCTCTCAATGAACTGTTCCCATTCGCTCATTCCCATTCACTGTATTCATGCATGTTGACCTCAGCAGGGTGATATCAAACATATACCCAATTTAGTTTCTTGAAAGAAGCTGTCAGATTGAGTATTGGAGGATCACTTAACTGTACAGGTGAGGTCCTGTGCTTTGTGCCAGGATATAGGAAGAAAAGTAACAATTCCTCTGCTTTCATGGAGCTTCTTATAAAGATGGAGGAGACAGATATTAAACAAGTTAATAACAAAGAAGACTCTTTCTAAGAGTGAAAGATGTTAAGAAGAGATTAAAATATGGTAAAAATTGGGAATAATTGCTTTGGCGATGGCTTCGTTATTTATAATGGTCAGAGTCAAATAACAAGTGCAGTTTGGAAATACCTTCTTCAAATGCCTCTGTAGAAAGATCATAGTCATAGACATGCATTTCAAGAGTTCAATGGGGGTTTTTAATTTTTTTTAAATTTGGTTTGTGTTTTCATGCTATCCAAGCAGAATATGTAAGAAGTATTAAATCTTCTAACATATAACCCCAAAATATTAAAACTCCCTACTAGAAATTTAATATGTTTTCCAGATGAGGAGCACATATTTTTAAAATGTTAAATTTAAGTTCGGTTATCAAGTTGGCTCATCAGCCCCTGACAGTGCAGCTTTCAGGGTCACTTGGTCCTCATTATCTTGCAATCTTTCTGAAGAGTTATACTACTGCTGAACGAACCTCACAGTCAGAATGGATTAACCAGATCAGAGCAAGTAAGATTCATTCTGAATGCTAACTGAAACTGAAACTCCTTGCAGGAAAGGAGAGAGAAAAGAGGAGAGGAGAGGGAGAAAGGGAGAGAACAGAGAAAGAGAAAAAGTAGGAGGAGAAGCGAGCGGAAAGGAAGAAAATAAAATGAGACAAAAAGAGTGAGTGTGTGCAAATGAGAGAGAGCAGATCGTGCGGAGCCTAGAAGGTAGACAGACACCTGCTGTGCCGGCCTACTGCCCACGGTGGGCTGGCAGGTGCTTCCTCTCCACATGGTTGCCCAAAGGTTTCAGGACCGTACTCTCTACTTCGATCACCATACTCCTGCAAAGCGGAAACAAAAAAATTCTTTTGTGTTTATTTAGAACTTAGGTTGGGGACTTTTACCACCAAAGCCATACTTGAGGTCAGATTAAAGTCACAATGTTTTTCATAGAATGTGCATTCAATACACAGTTTTGAGTCACTGACTAAACTGAAGGCAGGGACTAGAATTAGTTACTATATTTACCTCTATACATCTACGTTGTTTCTAGAGACAGACTGTCAACTGAAGCACAAAGGTGGGGATGGTTGAGATTTTACCTGGAATCTCATTTTGATTTCTCTTCTCTCCCTCCCCCTCCAAAAAAACTAATAATTAATTAAAAGATCTGCTTTAAAATGTATAATGTGGTTTGACAAAGAATAAATTATCTCCCCTCTCTTTAGGAGCATTATTTATTTCCTCTTTACCAAATCATTCTTCAGCTCTCTGACCTTAAGTAAATTAATTAATCCTGCTGGATCTCAATTTATTCTGCTCTGAAATAAGGGTAATAAAAGTAGCTACCTCATAGGATTGTTAAGAATATTACACGAGATTGTTTGTATGAAAAGCTTATACCCTAGAAGTATTCGATGGATATTAGTCCCTAAACAAGTCTGGATTAAGCATGCAATGGGAGTGCAGGAAGACCCCGCTGGGGTGACCTCAAACAATTTGCTGAGTTGGGTGGATGGATCGCAAGTAGAAAATTAAAATGTGCATTATTTGTATGCCAAGTTTGGGAAATATGCCATATCATATATGGGAGCCTAAGAGGGTTTCAGTGAAGTAAACGATATTTAAAGCATAAATAGAGGGAGCAACATCCTTAATGGAGACTGAGATGCAACTCAAAGAAAGTAATAGGAAAGTCAAGAGAAAAGGGCACAACAGGCAAGGTGGATTAACAACACCCAATGTTATTGTGTAAGAATGAAAAGATGGCCCTGTGATTAATCAGCAAGTAGACCTTGGTAACACTGAGAGATACTATTGCAGTGGAGTGTGGAGGTGATAGTCTGCACCATTTAGGTTTTATAAGTGAATAGGAGAGAGTTTCCTGGGTAATTCAGTTGGTTAAACATCTGCCTTTGGCTCAGATCATGATCTCAGGTCCTGGGATCCAGCCCCGCATAAGGCTCCAGCCCTGCATAGGGCTCCACGCTCAGCAGGGAGTCTGCTTGTCCCTCTCCCTCTGCCCCTCCCCACCGCTCATGCACTCTCCCTCTCTCTCTCTCTCCCAGATAAATAAATAAAATCTTTTTAAAAATATTTTTTAAAGATTTTATTTATTTATTTGACAGAGAGAGGCACAGCAAGAGAGGGAACACAAGCAGGGGGAGTGGGAGAGGGAGAAGCAGGCTTCCCGCAGAGCAGGGACCCCGATGGGGAGCTTGATCCCAGGACCCTGGGATCATGACCTGAGCCAAAGGCAAACGTTTAATGACTGAGCCACCCAGGCGCCCCAAATAAAATCTTAAAAAAAAATAAGTGAATAGGAGAGAATGAATTGAAGATTGTGAATATAGAAAAGACTTCAGAAGTTTGGCTATAAAGGAAATGAGAAAGATAGGAAATGTTTAGAGAGAAATTTGAAACAAAATGTGACAATTGCAATGGAATGTGTTCTCTAAATGTGTGGTAAACAGCATAGTAGTGCTCCACAGAGCAAGCTAGCAGACATAATTAAGATTATAAATCTTGAAATTGGAGATTACCCTAGATTTTCTAGATGGGTCCAATCTAATTACATGAGTCCTTAAAGCAGACAACTTTCCTGGCTGTGGTTCGTGAGAAAAAGATCAGAGAGATACAGTTTCTCGCCTTGAAAATGGGGAAAGGGGATCACAAGCCAAGGTTTACATCACCTCTAGAAACCAGAAAAGGCTGGGTACCTGGGTGGCTCACTTGGTTAAGCATCTGCCTTTGGTTCAGGTCATGATCCCAGCGTCCTGGAATGGAGTCCCTGTCGGGCTCTCCGCTCAGTGGGGAGTCTGCTTCCCCCCCCACCCCGCCCCTGCCCTCCTGCTCCTGCTCTCTCTCACACGTTCTCTCTCTCTCTCAAATAAATAAATAAATAAATAAATAAATAAATAAATAAATAAATTCTTTAAAGAAAAAAGAAAACCCGAAAGGGCAAGGTAATAGATTCATACCTAGAGCCTTCAGAAAGGAACACAGCCCTGATGGCATCTTGATGTCAGACTAATGAAACCCATTAGTTGAACTTCTGACTAACAGTGGTAAGATAATAAATTTATGCTGTTTTAAGGAACAAAGTTTGTGGCAATTCGCTGTGGCTGCCATAAAAAATTAGTACAAAACCTGTCTTGGCTCACAGCCTCCTCTGTGTTTAGGTGGTTCCATGTGACTAGAGTCTAGCCACTGGGATGTATATGAAAATAATGTCAGTATCTCAGGCCTGTCTCCTAAATACTCTCATGAGATCCTTCACCATCATTTTCTTCCCTGCTGTCCAGTTGCACAGGATGGAGTGGGGCTCTTCTTGGCCCTATAGAGTGTAATAACACAGAATGGAAAGTCCTTATGTGGAACTTCATTGCACTGAACTCTGTCATGATAAGCAATCAAATTTCATTGTGTAAAGCGCCCATATAGTGAGATTTTGGAGATCGTTTTTATAATAAATATAAACACTTTTTCTGAACAATAGATTTATTATGAGTTTTCTTTTTAAATGATTGTTGAGATTGAATGTATTTCAGTGCTCTTGAGAAGAAGGTCATGGTGACCTTCAAGAAAGGGATGGAGAAGTGGGGAGAGAGAGAAAGAAGGCAATAAAGCAGTAGAGCTAGGATTTAAAATACAAGTGATGAGTCAAGACTTGGTGGCAGAGGGAAGGAAGCAAAGAGATGTAAAACGTGAATGATGGTAAGTTTTACGGTTATGGTGATATAATATCTAGAAATCACCCATCCCATCTGATCGCTTCTATTTTCTCTGTAAATAAGGTGGTAAAGTCATTGGTTGGCCAGATAGGCAGTTCTTTGGTCAGAGATCTGATGAGAGTGAGGAAGAATGAAAATAGTCACTGAGGAGTATGAGACAGAGGGTTGACTAGAGTTCCAGATAGCACCGAATACCTAAATGGGATTGGAGACCATGATTAAAAAGACACCAACATGCTTACTTGTGAGTTTATCTCAGTGATAGCCAACACATGCCTAAGTACTGAGTAATTGATCAGTTAGGTTGAGATAGTGTTGGAGTTTTTCTACACATGTTTACTAGATTATAAAGTGAAACATATAATATTTGGCATAAGAATTGTTAAACTGATGATCCAATGCCATTTACCCATTCTTGGGCCCTTTTCAGCCTTCTCTGCAGTCTGCCAGCCCACAGAAGCTGACTCCAAGAACTGCCTTCTCCAGGCTCAAAGCAGCCTTGACTTAAATTTGTCAGATAGAAGCACTACCAGGAGATTAAAGGAAAGAAAGGATAAAGTATTCCCCTCCCCCCACTTCCTCCGTGCAGTGCCTTGATTTTGTCGGTGGCTGTATTCCTGTTACATCAGACAGTCCTTCATCCATGGCCCCAAGATCTCTCTGGACTCGGACAACAATGTTTTATTCCCATTTCCCCTTTAAATCTAAGAGCGATAATGGCTTCTCATTATTGTTATTTCCTGGATGCTTTACTTCCACCATTGTTTCCTTAACCCTACTCAACACCTTTGGTCCCTTTATTATACTATCTTCAGTTAAAACCTTGTCTGTATCATCAACCTCTGCAAGGACCTTGACTAAAACTGTTTTGGAGGCCATTGTAAGGCATTTGGTTTTACCCAGGGGAAAACTGAGATGGAAAGTTATTGGAATATTTTGAGCTCTGCAACTAATTAGATGTGTGACTTTGAACAAGTCACACGGCCTCTCCCCACTTCAATGTATTCATCTGTAAAATAAGATAATTGCTCTATTGAACCACTTCAAAGGTCCCTTATATTTTGAGAAGTATTTAATGTATTAGTCATCTTTACACTGGTTAATCTGATTCTTTATTAACTGGGTGAATTAAGGATGTGGGTCCAGGGGACTACCTTTGCTCATATCACAAAAAAATCATTCATCTTAAGCAGTTGTTAATACTTCATTCCCTAGAGATTATTTTCTATACCCTTTTAAATGGATTTTCATATATATATACACATATATATGTATACATATATATGAAATGATATATATGTATCATTATAGGTAAACTCTATTTGTTTCAATGATTTTAGTTTTTGTATTTTAGAAATTCTGGATATTTGCTAGAATTTTTGAAAGAAAGAAATTTTTGAAGTTGTGAAGATGGAAATACCAAGATTATTCCCTAAATACAGATATGATTTAGGTGAGCAATAAATAACCACAAACTAACCACAGAGGGAAAAAAACAGATCATATTTACTCACCCACTTTTAATACATATTTAAAGTGATTAATGCAAGGTAAAAAGACCAAAAGATGTTCTAAGTAAACTTTTGCAAACCCAATCTGTGTGTTGAACATGTGTAGTATATTTATTATTCACCAGATAGTCATTTTCAACAGAAATAGTTGTTTAATTTTAAATGTCCTTTTTCCATAATTTTGATTGATCGGAGTTAGCTAAATGGATTCTTTCATTTGTTGCTCAGTATTTTTGCTCTTGATTTGGATTGTGAAATTATAAGTTCACAAAGTTAAGTTACTTTATTTTATTTTATTTTTTTAAAGATTTTATTTATTTATTTGACAGAGAGAGTGAGAGAGCACAAGCAGGGGGGACATTAGAGGGAGAGGGAGAAGCAGGACCCCGCCAAGCAGGGAGCCCGACACGGGGCTTGATCGCAGGACGTTGGGATCATGACCTGAGCCGAAGGCAGACGCTCAACCATCTGAGCCACCCAGGTGCCCCGAAAGTTAAGTTACTTTAAAAGAAAATATATTATTCCTCTGAACATTCACTTAACATTCTCATAACTTACTTGATTTGTTATTTGTAACAAATTATTTTTGATTTGTTAGTCTTTAATATTTCTATGATTAACCTAGAAAGTACAGGTTTTTAAAAATCATACTGGCTCCACTGCTGTTCCCTACCTTCTAACATTTTAATGAATGTTTATTTCAATATCTATAGCAGCATTTACAGAGGAAAAAAAAAATCACAACAAATCACATTCTACTTAGAAAATGTTAACAAAAGAATGGAATAGTAGCAGCTACTTTTTTTTCCCCTTAAAACGATAGGCAGGTTTTATGAACTGATTTTAGAAGTTTATAATGTGAATCATGTCATTTTTAGCATCACAATGCCTCTTATTGCCTCATTGTTGAACCCTGAACTATTTCTTTGGCCTAGAATTTAAGGGTCCACAACCATAAGGTCTATGGGAATTGACTCTATTGACATTCTACATATTATATATAAATGAAGATCTTTCCAAACTGACAGAGGCATTGTAGAACAATAACAGACTGGGCAGGCCTATGCTAAGATGTTTCTTCTATCACTACCTAAAGTAATCTAACTCATTGCTTGTTTATTTGTCTTATGTCCCACAAGATCACATTCACTTTGAAGGGAGGGATAGCTTTATATTTACTGCTGCATACTTGAAAAAAACCTGTCACCTAATGTTATTGAAATCAATAATTGAGTGTACCTCTTCCTTCAAAAGATAAAAAAGCATGTGTTAAAAAATTCAATAACCTTTCACAGTCTTATAACTAGTAAGTAGCAGAACAGAGTGTAGAATCCATGTCTCTTGACTTTGAGACCAATGCATCTCTTGCTTCCCTCCCACTTTCTTGGAACTTCTCTGAGAACTTCCTATATCCTACCAATTGACTTGAATCAACTTTAACTAATGGATATCTTTTTTCTTTCTTTCTTTCTTTCTTTCTTCTTTCTTTCTTTCTTTCTTTCTTTCTTTCTTTCTTTCTTTCTTTCTTTCTTTCTCATTCTTTCTTTCTTTCTTTCTTTCTTTCTTTCTTTCTTTCTTTCTTTCCTTCTTTTCTTTCTTTCTTTCTTTCTTTCTTCCTTTCTTTCTTTCTTTCTTCTTTCTTTCAACTTCAGTAGCTATCTTGGAAGTCTCAAGAATATTTTTTTGTTGTATTGTCAGGAAAATGCATTCATGTTATGCCTTTTTATGTTCTTGTTCAATCCTTGTCTGAAGGATGAAATATTGGACTTGTAATGCCGCACATATGTTATGTAAATTATAGTAGCATATTGTATTGCTTTGACCTTTACAACACTCTATAATTTGATTGGCTGACTAGTCGAGTTCATAGTGTTTACAGTCTTGCCCTTACTTGGATGGACATGATGAGATATTCCAATCCAGCCAATCAAAATATAGAATATCAAAAAGGTCAAAGTAGTATAATGTTTTCTTAAACTACAGTCTTCTCTTTACTGGTCAAATAATGCATTCTCATAAAAATAGAGAAATCCTGTGAAGTAAAATATATCTGAGAATAAGACATGTTATGAGTATTTTCATATGATTAAGTTGATGTCAACTTTCTTGTTTTCGAACTTGATCTTTTTAAGAGAACTGATTAGTTTTTTATTAAAGCTGTACTGTCACAGACTGTGTTTTACTTTTCTTTGAATCTCTAGGATCTATAGTAATATTATATTATAGTAAGGTGTTTAATATATATATTTATTGAATAGATGAATAAAATTAGCAAACTATACCAAAACTGGCTCATTTTCTCCTCTTATCTGTCTTATACTACACTTCCCTTGGTCTCCTTTGCAGCTTATCTCATTCTTTCTGGGGTCCCTCGAGACTCAGTATCAGATCTTCTTTTCACTATATTCTTTCTTCCTGGGAAATATCATTCAGAGCAAGATATTTCAATTATTATCCATAAGTCAATGTCTTTCAGATGTGTATGTCTAGAACTTTCTTCTGATTTTTAGACCTTTATATTGAATTGTCTATTTGAATTTCTCATGTCAAAAGCCAAACCATGACCCTCCTCATCAAACTTGTTTTTCTCCCAGTGTCCTTATCATAGTGAATAACACCACTATCCAGTATGTTTCAGAAGAAATCTAGGAGTCCTTGTTATCACTACATCATTCCCACCCAACATGTTCCTAAGACCAGAGCTTTTACCTTCTAAATATTTCTTTAATGTGTTTATCTTTCTCTTTCATCACTGCCACTTTCCTAGTCCACGGTACCATCATCTCTTACCTAGGCCACTGGATCATTGTCGCCAAGAAGATGGAGTTGTATTTTCACAATACAAACTTGACAGTGCCATTGCCTTTCCGATTGTCTTCCTCTGGAAAAAGTCCTTTGTTCTTAGGATACAGACCAAATCTTTTAAGTCACCTAAAAGACTTTGAGCAGTCTAAGATCTGTGTCATCTCAAACTGCCCTGTATTTCCCTCTTTATACTTCAGCCATGCCTTCTGCTTATTATAATATTTCCCATTACTCTGGGGCTATTTGCTTCTGTATTAGTCTGACTAAAGTCTTTTAAAATCTTTTTTTTTTTTTTTTTTTTAGTTATAAGGGATTCTTTGTCTACTATGTGAGTGGACAAGCTCCTGGAAGATATAGACTCACCAACTATTAAAAAAAAAAAAAGCAAATGTAATATGTTGTCCCATTTTTCCCAGATCTACTGAGAAATATCAGGAATATTTGTAATCCAAACAGAGTAGAATCACTCCAGGGAAACATGGACACACTGAGTTTGTAGCTAAATATATGTTCTATGAAAATCACTGCCTGATGAATCTGGTCATTAAGCAAAGGAAAAAATCAGAAGACTAGTGCCGTCTGTATGTGTATCCCTGACTCCAGACAAGTGCTGATGTGCTTTTTTACTCTGAGATGACTATCCTTCCTTACGATAACTCAGGTGGATTAGGGAAGAAGGAATGAATTTACCTAAATTTCTCGTCTTTTTCAATGTCTATGAAATATTCAATATTTGTAATTCCTAGAATTCTAAATGATTTAATTATTTCATTTGAACTTTTATTCATGTATTAATTTATAGTTCAATTATTCATGTGTATACTGAACAAATCCTTATTGAGAACATTGTGATAGGAAGAGCACTATACAAGATCAACAAGAAGAAAGTTTCTAGCTTTATGAAACTGAGAGTCTAGTAAGGAAGAGAGATTTAGTCAAATAAGCTGATAAATAAATGCTATGGCATGCCAAATACAATTGAGGAAATTATCACAATGCTATGAAGAAGTTTAACAGAGGATCCTAGTTGACCAAGGAAGGCTCCTGAGAAGAAGTAAGATCTGGAACTAAGATCTGACTGATGAGTAGGAATTAGTATATCTGATCATGCATGTCACTCTTCTGCCTAAAATCCTCTAGTAGCTTCCCACCTCACATACAGAAATCCAAATTTCTGACCATGGCCTTCAAGGCCCTATTTTGGGGAATCCTCCCTCTCACATTTTCATGCTTTATTTCCCTGTGCCATTCTATTATCAGCTTAAATATCACTGTCTCAAACTTAAAATGTAAAGAGCTTCTCCCAACTTATTTTAATTTTTTTTTACAAATATTCTTTTCTGAAGTTATATTTTTTGTTGTTTATCATCAGCATCTCTCAAAAGAATATAAACTCCATGAGAGAATATAATTGTTTCTTTTGGCTTCACTGTGTCTAAACCACCCATAACAGGGCCCAGCACATAGAAAGAGCTTACTAAATATTCCTTCAAAGGATGAACAATGAATCCATGTGGCATTATAGCACCTTTTAGGTTTGGTGTGGCCTTTGCTTTGTAATTATACAAAATTTAATTTTCAAAACTTCAAATTCATCTTAATTTAAATTTGAAGCTGAAACATTCCAAAATGATTAACTAAGTAAGAAGAGTGCATACATTTAATATAAACAAGACGACATAGGCCATGTATTACTTTTCCTTATTCTTGTGTTCCTCCCAATCATAAAAGAACAGATTTTTTAAATTTTATTATTATTTTATTTGTCAGAGAGAGAGGGAGAGTGTGAGCACAAGCAGGGGGAGCGGCAGGCAGAGGGAGAAGCAAGTTCCCTGCTGAGCCAGGGCCTGATGTGGGACTGCATCCCAGGACCCTGGGATCATGACCTGAGCGGAAGGCAGATGCTTAACCGATTGAGCCACCCAGGTGTCCCAAGAATAGATTCTTTTTTTAATGTAAATTGAATTTCTATTCATATTTCACAATTGATTCTCAAAGTACCAAAGCTAAGGTCAAACTTGATTTTCTGAAAATATGCCTTTTTTATCCCTTGATCAAGCCAGAGTCATTTTGCCTCCTTACAAAGACCTTTCCTGGCTGTGGGTTCTAAAGTCTGTGGTGGAGGAGACCAGAAACTATTCATTCAGGGATTATCATATTGTTTGATGAAATGATTAACAGAATGGTCAAAAGAGAAACAACTTAGGGGGTAAATGACAGGTAAATTTCATTTTTTAATTCCTTTTTTCTTCCTATAGACTCAATGCAAATCTGTGGTTTTGACTGCTTGAGGAAAACATAATAAATTAATAAGTTTATTGTTTTTGGCAGCATTAAGAATCTGTCTAAAATATAGACACTGAGTTTCAATGAAAAACCACTGGTTTTGGTGGGAAATATAAATGAGTTAAACAACTTAAATAATATTTACCAACAAAATTTTATAGATATAACTGACAACCAAGGACTATCAAAGTTTTTTTCTTTCTTTTTTTTTTTCTTAAGAAGCAGTTTTAGTTCCAAAAAGTCTTAAACATTTTCTGCCTATTACCTTAATGACAAAGGAATTAGGTATTCAGAGATTTGGAGGTTAGAACCCAAAACCACCTACCATAATCAAAGTCTTCTGAAATCTCATGGTTTATCATAAAATTAAAGGAGATTCTGCTTTGTCAACCAGAAAATTCCCTTCTGGATTCTCAATAACTAATTTCAAATCTGTGAATAAGACTATGGTTCGGGAAAATATGATACTTAATTGCCAGTCTAAATCATTGGCAATTGAGTATGATTTAAATGTTGATAGAAAACTTGAACTATCATAGATTGTTAGAGGTGGAAGGAAACTTAGAGACTATAGACCCAACCCTTTTCTTTTAAGGAGGTCACCCTCCTGATGGGTCAGCACAGGGCCTAATAGTTTATTGGAACCAGAGATCACCCTTGAATTCTAACTTCCTGTTACGCCATCTGGTCAACTTTCCACTAGCCCTACACTGCTTTGCCACTACTCTTACTGCATTGTTCAATAGAATCTCGTATTTTTATGCACTTCATTTAATAACATCATAATATATAATAATCAAAACATTTTATCAGGTCAAGTTTGTGATTGATTTTAAGAGATGGGAGTTCATACTAAATAATCTTCTGGATACCTTTCAGCTATCTCTAATAAGATGCTAACAACATAGAGACTACACTAAGATGGTGCATGATGAAAGTTGCAAAAGTGAGTGGACTGTGGAAAATAAATAAAAATAGCAAAGTCTCTCCACCTCTGGAAATTTTCAACACTGGATGTATATCCTTCTTGGAAAACCATAGTAACTTTCTGCATTATTATTGTCTATTCTAAATACCCAGGTAGTCAACATTGTCAAAGCTGTGCTCTTAGAAGTGCTATTATTGAAGAAGAAAAAGAAATTTCTTATTGTTTCAAACGCATGCTTGCCTGATGATGTATTAGACAAACTTATCATAATTGAATTTAAACAAAAGTTTGGCTATTTTAAAGTATTCGATTTTTCTCTCAAAAACAACAACAAAAAACAAAAACAATAAAGACATATAGTCCAATATGAGGAAATCAACTATATAAAATGAGAAGAGTGGTTTCATTGGAAGATGGATTGAAACCTAGGAAATTTCTCCATCACAATTTTTTTTCTCTAAATTTTACAGTAGATGAGATATTATGTATTCAATAATTTAGCAAGACAAGGTTCCTTCCCCCCCTGCCTGCCACTCACTCATATACACAAATACCAGATCTTTGCTTTATAACCCATGGAAACCTGCCCAAAGGCCCGAGGCATATAAGGTTAAAATCTGGCCTACAGCTCTGAGTAGTATGTTGGATCTGTTTAGGTATTTATTAGTCAAAACACTCCTAGTAAAATGGAAAGAGGATTTTGATAGAGGAGAAGCATTTCTATTAAGAGAAGCTAACCAATAGTTTCCTCAGATTTTGAAACCACTCCCCCAACACGTGATTATTCTCTAATTCCCTGGCTGAACAAGTAACCATTTTAATTAGACTCTGAGGCAAGCAACATTGTGTCCATGGTAACAGGTATAAAAAGAACTTTAAAAAAAAAGGAAAAAAAAAATGTGATAACTGAAAATGTGTTTAAATCATGATAAAAGGATTTAAACAGATGTTATTTTTTTCAAAGTGTTATTTTAAAAAAGAATTTTAAAGGGCTCTTGATATGAGAAAAAATCATTTTTGGATGTGTCTTTAGGGAAGTTTCTCACTCCTAAATGCTGTAGTTCATTATTGCCATGGGTAAGTTGGGAAACGAAAGGGGTGCCGAGGGGCAGAAATCAGAAAGGAAAACCAAGGTACCTTTAGTTAGATGCTTAAATTCAAGTGAGTTAAAGTGTCTTTGGTGCAACTTAATAGATTGTGTGTTTAACAGTCCCTTTTATTAAAGTTTTTGTTCGGGCAAGAGAATGTGCAGGACTTGAGTTTTAGAGACAGATTGGAGGATGGATAAATCTGGACATATTGCTTAGCAAAGGGAATGAAAGGCAAGGGTATGGAGCAGTGCTTCCTGAAATGGGAGATGCACTTTCTACAGCTTCAGACAGAAACAACCATGCCAAATGATTTTTTTAGACTATGAATTTGACCTTCTCTATACTGTATGTATTCATACTTTAAAATGCACATGCACACACACCCACACAGACTTTATCTACCTATCATCTATCTATCTATCTATCTATCTATCTATCTATCTATCTATCATCTATCTATCATCTATCTATCTATCTATCTATCTATCTATCTATCTATCTATCATCTATCTGTCATCTTTATATTAAAAGGGAAGTGGGTAAGGGATTATCCTTCCCCTAGAGATCTAGATTTTCAGAAACAGTAGGAAGTCATTATGAACAAGGACAAAGTAAGAAGAAGGCTTGTTCTTCTTCTGTTCCTTTCTTGCTTTTCTGCCAACAATTGCCTTCTCTAGGAACAGTGATTCTGCTACTTTGTTTAAAATGAGTAATAACTTGCTAAAGTTAAATGTCCCTTAGAGAGCCCAGGCAAGTTCCATGGACTAAGCGAAGGGTAAAGTTATAAGAGGAAACCCAGAGAGAGTGGGAGGAAAAGAGACTTTGGAACTGGCAGAAGGATGGCTTATTTTGGCTGGACTCCTCCTGTAGCTTAAATACCTCCTGATTGAAGGCAAATTGGACGTTAAGGAAGGCTAGAGTGCCCATATAAATGAAAACAAACACCCAGTGACCCTAAGTTGGTCTTGGAGGAAGTCAAACCTCTGGTTGTTTTGCCTCAGATGTTGAAAGAGCCTAAATATTGCTTTGTGTGCAACATAATTTTCAGTTCTTTCGGTTTTATAAATAAACTGGTTATCTGAGAAAATACCAGCCAGTGGAGGTAAACTCTGAGGAGCAGAAGAGAATGTGGGAAAATGAATTTAAAAGAATAGAATTTAAAAGACTTTATTTTAAATGTGTACTCTGATCTGATGTTTAAATTAATAGGCTCCCTAAGATTGACTAAGTCTATATTTACCGCATAGGATAAAGGTTAAAACAGCATAGCAGTAATTACAATACCTTCTATATTGAACAGGGAATTACACTTCATATATCATTTGCGACTTGATATAGTAGCTACATAAAGAAATTCCTAATTCTCCTATACTCACAGCATATGAACACACACACATATAAGCATATTCTCATGTGAACACACACACATATATATTCACTCCTACATGCAAACAGGAAAAAAAGTGGCTGCACTATAACCATACATGTGATCTGTATACTAGAGGGATCACAATGTTGGTATAAGTAATACCTACATATAATTACATTTTACACCCTGAAGTTTCATTTTACCCTATTTCAATTAACCTAAAAGCAAAATCATAGGTATTGTTGAGACATTACTAATAAAAGAAAGATGTTTTTTCTCTAAGTATATTTTTGGGGAAATTATTTCCAGAATATTAAAAGGTGCCTCATGAGGATAAGGGTCCCCTCATTATGTATGTTTAAGAAATGATGGGTTAAATAAAGTCTTTCTTCATGAAAACATTTTCTCAAGATTTTTTTAAAAGATTTTATCTATTTATTTGACACAGAGAGAGCAAGAGAGCACAAGCAGGGGGAGAAGCAGAGGGAGAGAGAAGTAGGCTCCCCGCTGAGCAGGGAGCCCGATGTGGGGCTCGATCCCAGGACCCCAGGATCATGACCTGAGCCAAAGGCAGATGCTTAACTGACTGAGCCACCTAGGCGCCCCTCAAGATTTTTAATCTGTTTATTATGAATCTTTGAATGAGAATGAGTTCTTCAGTATTTGCCAAACAAATTTATTCATAGAGCCTTATTTTTCACAGCATTTTTGAAGAGTAATATAACACAAGATGGGGAACCCTGACAAAGAGGAAGGTGCTTTGGTTCAAAAGATTACTGCTCAAAGAGTACATGCTTTCAAAATGAATGCTAGTTACATTTTTGGTACACCTCCTTGGCCAACCATTCTACAACAGCTTGCTTTATTCTTGGGACAATGTCATGAGATGCATATGAATATCTACATTCAGTGGGTAAACAGATCTAGAGAGGTGTAATATTTTCCCCCAGTTCATGCAGCTAACAGAGGAGTTGCAGCTAACATTTGAAACAGCTTTGTTTTTCTTGTAGCCTGTGCTCTACTAGGGATGATAAGCAGCCTACTGACTTATTTTTTGAATCCAAGATTTAATAAGGGTCCAGGCATGCTACGTGAAAGTAAGAACACACTTTTTAGAAAGCGGAGTCGGTACCTCCTGTCACGTCATAATTTCAGAGATGCCAGGAAAATCCCCCTCCTCAAAATACCTTCTCAAGACATTTAGATAATACAAAAATTCTGAATAGCAACACTTTGCTTAAAAGATTTATTTTTCTCCCTTAAAAATTATAAATATTCTTGCATATACTTTAAAGATGTCTCAATACTTTCAAGGCATTCCCAGATCTGACTGAGCAGAACTTAGAGAAAACTTAAAAACAAAGACAAAACCAAACAAAACCAGACACCTTACAAACCCCTAGACCTTTTAAAACAAAGCATGTAAGGCCAGAGTTCAGGAATCTTTATTATTATTATTTTTTTAAGTTCCCTAGGTAATTTTAGTAATCACTGTTTAAATCTTTATCAAACTTTCCCCTTCTCAGTGTAAACGGATTACTTAGAGAGACATGACTATGGGATAGAAAAACAATACATTTAGAGCTACCGGATTTGAGCTGAGATCTCAGCCTCATCACTTCATCTCTGTGAGAACTTGGATGAAGTAAAGCATCACTCTGACTTTGACATCTTCATTTGGTGCTGGGGATACTAACATTCCTCAAAATACTGTTACCGTTATTAAAATATACAGTGGATACAGAGAACTATTTGTATGTGCTACACTTGCTTCATCTTCTTTCTCGAGAGTACAATTCCATTCATGGTGGCACATGGAAGTGTTAAGACACTAACTGGTTCCATCTTGGGGGAGAGAGGCTGATACAAAGGGGAAAGAGGCAAAGCTACGAGCAGGAGCCTCCTGGATCTTCCCCTTTGTCTTTTCCATATTTGGAATTCTCTGGTTGTTTTGCATCAGAACAGGACTAGAGAAAGGCTTCAGCTCCAGGAGTTTTCTCTTCATGACAGATTCTGGATCAGATTCATCTTGTTTGGGCATTTCCCATTGGCAGCCAGTACCATTTATTTATTTATTTTTAAAAGATTTTTATTTATTTATTTGACAGAGAGAGAGAGAGAGAGAGAGAGCACAAGCAGGGGAGTAGCAGGCAGAGGCAGAAGGAGAAGCAGGCTCTCCGCAGAGCAGGGGAAGCCCAATGTGGGACTCGATCCCAGGACCCTGGGATCATGACCTGAGCTGAAGGCAGTCGCTTTACCAACTGAGCCACCCAGGCGCCCAGCCAGTACCATTTAAAATAAGGCTGAGTCTGGAAAGCACACCAGACTAGGCTTAATGGTGCATCTACATTCTTGGTTATATCTGCTATTTGGGTATATTAACTGCAGAACATGAGTTTGATAAAGAAAGGGGCTCATATGAACTATTTCAAGTATTTAGAGAATGGTCATAAGAATGTCTTAAAGCAAATTCTTTTTAATACTAAAAATGTCTCAAAAGTGAATAATTCAGAGGTGCCTGGGTAGTTCAGTTGGTTAAGCATCCGACTCTTAATTTCGTCTCAGGTCATGATCTCAAGGTTATGGGACCAAGCCTGCTCTGTGCTCAGTGGAGAGTCTGCTTGAGATTCTCTCTCTCTCTCAAATAAATAAATAAATCTTTTTTAAAAAAGCGAATAATTCAAAATAATATTTGAGTATACAAATAGGGTTTTTTTTAATTGATAATTTATTCATTGAATGGGTGTAATGAAATATAAAAACTAGGTTCTTTGCTTTGCTTTTGTTTTGATTGGTTGATTTTCTGGGCCCACTGACCTGACTCAATCTAGAAACCTGGAATCATTTATATCACATTAAGTGGCTAGCTTATGATGACTCACATTCATTGATGTATTTTAGAAGATATTTTTCTACTTGCATATTAAAGATTTTCCAATTTCCAAGTACAAAATCTCTATGTTTCTTTAGTAGTATAAGAATTCATCAAAGTGCAATTGTCTTCACATAAAATGAAAAACTTAAATCACCATAATATTTTAAAAACCAAAATTAATTTCTCTATTTTCTCCAATGGCAGAAACAATTTTTTTTTAAAGATTTTATTTTATTTATTTATTCATGAGAGACAGAGAGAGAGAGAGAGGCAGAGGGAGAAGCAGGCTCCCCGCTGAGCAGGGAGCCCGATGCGGGACTCGATCCCAGGACCCTGGGATCATGACCTGAGCCGAAGGCAGACGTTTAACCATCTGAGCCACCCAGGCGCCCGGCAGAAACAATTTTAAGTTGTATCTAAACAGACTTGTTGAGATCACAACTTTGTCATTGTAAGATAAGCCAAAGAGAATGATTTTTATAACTTTTATTTTATTTCACTTTTTATGGGTTTCTACTATGTTATACAAAATATGTGTGTTAAAGGAAATTTTGACAATTACCTTTGAACAAACCTAGATAACCATATTAGAAGGTATTATAACAACTGAAGAAAATTATCAGCCAAATTCCTTTTTGCTCATTATCCAGGGTTTCCCTCTTAACAGAAAACCATGCAACCAGAAGCATGTTGATCTATATGAAATTGCCAATACCCAATCATGTTTCATCTGTACAAAATGGCAATTTCTTATGGTTTCATTAATTATTAAGTCAGTTATATAACAGCAGATAGTCAAGTTAATATTACCAAGTCGAGCAAAAAGCACATCCTCTTCAAAAAACAAAAGAGAAGAAAAAAAGAATCCCAAAGAATGAGCAAATTTATAGATAAGTAAATATATTCTTTGTAGTTCAAATAGTTTCCTCAATTTAAAAGAACCTCAGACTGTCTTTTGTTTTATAGGATGTTAATGAGAATGAGCTTTATTCTAATAAGTTCCTTCAATTTCCAATTTCCTGCAATGGCTTCTTCTGATTGCCCCATTATAATAGTGTGGGCACCGTTTTTGATGGTATGAAGTCTTCTGAACCCTGGTTACAATGCATAGCACTAATGCTTATGATACAAATATTACAGGACCTTGAAGCTTGCCTATTCATTGAGAAATAAATTTTTAAGAAGGACTTGAATAAATATCACACAAGCTGCTACAAAAATAAATATATTTTAATTATCAGTAACATCAGCATGATCTTTTGATCATACCCACCATTATGAAGATTTGGGATGTTGAGATGATTCCGGGAGAATATTTCCAAGATCCGAAATTTTAAAATAAAGGTTAATATTTAGATTTGCAAAGACTAGCACAGCTCCCTAGTAGAAGCGAGTTATAGTGTAAAAAATCAGAGTAAGTTCAACATACTGATAAAATGTATTACAATTATGAATATTATAATTATTCACTGAAGCAGTCCATTCTATCTATTAGTAATTCAAAAATGGGGTAGGGGAAAGAGGGAGTCAAGATTTTAGATGTTAGAGACGAGCCCAGATATTTTCATTGTTTAAAGCTTTTCCTAACTAGTCAAACTGTTTCACCTCCTGAATCATCCTAAAGCAGAATATCTGTATCATATAATATTTCCATGTAAAGGTAGATTTTATTTCACAGATTAAGCCCTAGCACATGTCAAAATAAATATCTGAATAGGAATAAAAAAACTATAGGCCCTTTTCATTGCCTTGCTTCTCACTTTTTCTTTCTTCTATTCTTCTTCATCTTATAAAGTTGATGTTCCCTGGGACACCCATTATAATTTTTGTCATTTAATGGTGGCAGATAGTGGAGGTGAGGGGAGATCTTACTGAAGTAAGCCTTATATTTTTCAATTTATCAATCAATAACAAATGTTATTTTAGTATGTTTCACTGGCAGCAAGCCTAAATTTACAATAGTGATCTGGCCACATAGCCTTAAAAAATAGTGTCCTCATTCCCAAACTACAGAAAATAAAACAACAACAAAAATAACAACAATGACAGCAAAAAACAAAAACAAAAAACAAAACAAAAAACAATCCTTGTTCTCAACTGATGAGATCAAGCGTCTGTGTTTAGACCTTAGTATGTAGCTGTGCCCAGAAATTCTCCATGTCCATGGCCTACCCCGGATAGAAGGGATGCTTTGGAGGGAATCTGCTAAATATTTAAGAGATGCTGCTTCTAATTTTGCCCTGTGCTCATTTTTGTGCTTCACACTCTAACCAAGGATGCTGCATTAGAGGAAACTAAAGGTAACCCCAGGCAATAAGAATTTAAGTGATGTTTTCAATTACAAAACATGCATCCTCTCATCTTAGGAAGATTTCTGATCACCTAGTTACCTGAAAATGAATTGTGCCAGAGATACTTAAGAAGTGCTTACCAGGAATAGTGCTTTGATGACCTTATAAAACCTAAATAGCATTTTTTATCACAAGATTTGGTGAGCTATATTCTTATTCTATTTTGTTTTGAGAAAGAAATTTTCCCTGTCACCTTTTATTTCTAGATATTTTGATTTTAAATAAAGTGTAATAATAGTTCAAACTTTTGCAAAATTAAAAAAAAACACATTAAGGTCTTTAAAAATGCAATGCCTGCTTAGTTATAATACATTATGATTATGGTTTAAAGCTGCAAAGTTTCTATTTAATGTAACTCGGTGTTGCTTTTCTAAATGTAGGAAATTTTTACCCTTATTATTTTTTGGTTTATCTGCACACCAATCACAGAGAAGTTGGATTTCAAGTCATAGTTGTTCTTTCACAGTGATTCCAGTTAAAGTCTTGTTATATTTCTTGCTCATGTCAGAAATCTTGTATCTAAACTTAAATGGAAGTCACATATGCAGCCTTATGAGATCCCGAGTACCCTTTAAATGTTCCATGGGCCTCAGCCAAATGAATAATTGTCCATCAGCTTATGGTTCATTAGGGACCACAAATCAGTTGAGTGGGAGGTGTTTCATAGGAAACTATTCAAACCTACATTTTGCTAGATTCCTGATGAATAGAACAGCCCAGGATAAGAAACTTTCATCTAGGAGCCCCAAGGTAGTTAGGCTGGTGATAGCTGAGGCCTATAAAGCTAATTGGGCAGATAAGAAAGGGGGTAGCAATCTGGTCTGGACATAGAAAGGAGACATTCCTTGGTGTTTACTGGCAAGTACAAAACTTTGCTGGAAGGGTGATCTATAAATGAAATTCACTAAAGAATTAAACTTCAAGAAGCCTTCCCCACAGTGAAATATGTGGCAATAAGCTTTGCAATCTTGATTTTTGTTTCATTTTAATGGGAAGATTATTTTTAGTATATGTCAATTTTAAATTCTTTTATTTTTATTAGCATTAACTTACATTGTAATTGATGTTTACTTTTATATCTTTTTATAAATTCAGTTTGACTGAATTTACTTTTAAGTATTGTGTTCAATTAGGCTGTTTTAAAGGAAAGAAAACTATAGCATATCTCTAAATAGATGATTCCTCCTGTCTACTTCTCCACCATTTTTACCCTATGCACATATGCTGAGAATTATTTTGTGGCGAGTTTTCTCTTTAGTCCCATGGAAATAGAAATACGTGTTGCAGGTTTCAGAAATTCATGAAGGAAATAAGTTGCCTGTGTTAAGGTTATACGATATTAAGGAAAGCTTTGAAGGTACTGAATCTTACTCAAACCAAAGCAAACAAACAAAACAAAAATAACTTCATGCAGCATTCCAAGGAAGATTAGGGAGATGCAGAAATAGTCTGCAAAGTTTTTTTAGCTCCTAGTGATTTCGATACTTGAAAAGTAAAAAGCAACCGAAGTACTAATTCAAATGGTAAGCATTTGACTTTTAGACTTTTAGAATCTTATATACATACAATTTTGTTGATTAAAGCATACTTTGATTGAATAGATTAATCAAGTAACAGTAAAACAAACCATCTAGTCTTGCTTTCTGCATATTAGAGAATTCCATCAACCCAGAGAAATATAATGTCCTACATTTCCTTTGGAAGAACTCTAAAAGGCACATGTTACCTAGGAAGAAAAAGAGAGCTCTGGGAAATCTGTTAAAACATGGGTTACATAATGAAAGAAGCTGATCATCATTTTAGAACTTAAAAGGAAGGTGTCCCTGATGGCACGAGAAATGGGACAGAGAATTTCATGTACGGAGAAGGGGAAGAATGGGACCTTCAACATTTGTTCCCAGTGGCTAGTCTGAGCAGGCAACATCTAGGAACTGGCTGCAAAGACAATGTAATTATTTCACCACGTGTTCTTTTAGGAAAGTCATAGACAGAAGGAACATAGAAGTCATAGTATCACATCAGCTAGAAAGAAATATAGTATTCCCTATTTCCTTTTTAACAATTAATAAATCTTACCAAGCTGCAAGAATATATATATATATATATATATATATGTATATACACATATATATATGCATATACATGTATACACACACACACACACACATATATATATATATCTCCAATTCTAAGTGAAACAGACATTATATATGTACATAACTAGGAATTTTATTATTACATAATTTTGGAATTGTTAAATATTTGTGTTTAGTAAATTGATTCAAATTTACATGGTGTCTGAATCTAATTTTGTGTACACAGGATTGACATTAGAATTTTAGGTCCCTTATTTATAAGTCATAAAAGATTGGCTGAGTTTTAATCCACCTACACTCCATCTCTTATTTTACATATTAATTTACTCCTATGTAAAAGTATTACAGTACATTAATAGAGAATTTTTGTGCTAGATGGAAACTCAATGCATAATTGAGACTGCTCTTTCTCCTAACAAGTGCTACCATTCAGTTTTGAAAAAAAAATTATTTCATGGAATTACATAGCAGAATTTTGAGTTATTATGGAGAGGAATTGTTCACCTTGCCATCTTTGGCATCAAAATGCGTAGATCTCAGAATTTCTCCAAGAATTCACACATCTAGGAAGAAAAAAAGCAAACTACACAGAACAGTTCTTCCACTGTGAAAAATAGCAAAATTCCACACCTACAACAAATTGCAAATTTTCACATATTTGCTCCAGGCAAACATTTGCAATTTTCACAGCAAATAAGGCTTTTGGCTCCAATACACATTTTTTTGTCTTCTCCCCCCCCTTGGAAAAAATCACTCTCTCTATTTTCAGAAAACCAGAAAAAACACACAAGGCAAAATTTCTGATAATATCATCCTTATTCTAGGTATTTAATTTTGATACCTACCCACTTAAATGAAAAATATTAGTTCAACATGACTATACTTGATTCAAGAATTCACGAGTTTGTGCAGGAACCCTGAAAATGAAACTTAACTGTTATCGTGACCTGTTAATGTTAATGGGATTCCCAATTCCATTCTGATCAGAGGGATTGTTCCTAAAATGTTATTATCTAGTGTTTTCAGGAAATAAAATATTTTCCCAGTAATCAAATAGAAATAGAAGTTGGGTTTCCCCAAAAGATTTTTCTTTTTTTTTTTTTTTTTCATTTTAGTACTATAAGGCAATGGTCCTCAGGCAAAGGACAATGGTGTTTTCCAATCATCTATGAAGTACGGAGAATATTTTTTTAATAATGCTTATACAAGCATTTGTTTACATTAAAAACAAACAACAACAAAACCTAGAGACCGTGAAAGGCTATCCCTCTACTAATCTCCTCTAATTTACTTGCCTTCTAATATATTTTACTGAATGGGAATGACAGTCACAGCATTATTACAATAAGTACATTGAAAATTGTGCATAACACACTCATGAGAGAATCTTTCTTGGGATATCATTCACAGCCTTTTGTCCTATGGGTAAAACAAAACAAAAGCAAACCAAAAACAAAAAGAAAGGTTGAGCATTGCCATTACGTGATAGGGAGAAGGCAGGTCATTTAACCAATGCTGGTTTGAGTTTTCAAACTTCCAAATCCTATTTTATGTTATTCAGTTGATTTACTATGAATCACTTTATTTTATCCAGTAATGCATGTATGTGTTGTGGGGTGTGCGTGTGTATGTGTTGCATGATAGAGAACTTTCCATCGCACATCCATCTGATTTACTCCTGGTTTCTATATAGGATCTGTAAGTTATTCTGAGGGAAGTCATCTGAAAGTACGGAACAGATCAGGTCCTGCTTTTCTTTAAAACATAGCTTTTCTGGGGCGCCTGGGTGGCTCAGTCGTTAAGCGTCTGCCTTCGGCTCAGGTCATGATCCCAGGGTCCTGGGATCGAGCCCCGCATCGGGCTCCCTGCTCCGCGGGAAGCCTGCTTCTCCCTCCCCCACTACCCCTGCTTGTGTTCCCTCTCTCGCTGTGTCTTTCTCTGTCAAATAAATAAATAAAATCTTTAAAAAAAAAATAAAAATAAAAAAATAAAAAAAAATAAAACATAGCTTTTCTTTCACAAAAAAAAAAAAAAATTCCCATCTCTTTTGCTTGTGTCTTAAAAGACCAAGCACAATTTGAGCTCTGACTATGTAATGAAGTCCCTCTTTCCTATCTTTCTTCCATCTATCTTTTGTGGTACCAGAACCTGAACATTATGACATGTTTAATCCCACTTGGGTATCTTTACTTACCCTTGTCTGGCATATTCTCTTCTCATGCAGTTTCCCTACTGAATTCCTCATCAGTCAAGGCAGCTAATATGCCTTTTTTTTTTTTTTTTCCAGTAAAACTTTCACAGTCTCCCTATTTGGAACTCTTTCCTATCTCTGTATCTCTACCTCAATGATACTCCTTTCCCCATTAATTCATCACCATTCATTTGTCAAATTTTTATTGAGTCCCTATTATTGCTAACATCTGATAAATACAAAGGTTATTAGACATAGTTCTTGACTTCTAAGAGTTCACCATGAGGCACATTGCCCCAGTCCAGTTATATAGGTAACTTGAGGGGCAGATTATCTCTTTATCACTTAGTAGCGCTTTAAAATGGCAAGTTCTTACAATATTTTTTTTTCAATAAATTACAATGCTTCACTGTAGGAGGAATACACAAAGCCAATTTCTTTCAAATTTGGTTTATGGCATAAAGAACCCAGAATATAAGAATTATTCCTATCAATGTAGTTTTTAAAAGCACAATTGTCGGGGTGACTGGGTGGCTCAGTAGGTTAGGCGTCTGCCATTCGGCTCAGGTCATGATCCCGGGGTCCTGGGATCGAGCCCCGCCTCGGGCTCCCTGCTCAGCCGGGAGTCTGCTTCTCCTTCTCCCTCTGCTGCTCCCCCTGCTTGTGCTCTCTGTCTCTCTCTCTATGTCAAATAAATGAATAAAATCTTTAAAAATAAATAAATAAAAAGTAAATAAATAAATAAGAGCACAATTATCTGCTTCACAACTGAAAGTACAGTAAATTTACAGAGGAAAATGTCCTGCTGCTGTGTTTGGGGAACTTCTCCCTCACATTGTCAGTGCTTCAGCAATAGTTCTTACAGCAGCTTCCTATCCAGAGTTACTTTGTTGCTTAGAGCTAAGATGAAAGGATTTGACCAAATAATTATAAATTCTCTACTCCTATTAATTTGCTGCATATCTTAAATGTACTGTATAAAATTTAAATGTTCTTTTTTAATCTCGATTTTTCTGCACCTCTTAAATCTTAGGCTAATTGCAATAAACACAGTTGGGTCAAAATTTTCAGATGCTACCATTCCAGTTAATCCAGTCGAGAAAACAAAACTCAAAGTTGATCTTTTTGGGTTTTTTTTCCTTTTTGTCTAGCTATGGAATAATTGTGTAGCTACTTTCAATGAAAAAGAAATACTTTAATCGTATGTTTATAATTCCGTTATGTGATTACCACATATCTAATATTATATCTGTTTTGCATTACTTAACATACATTGAAATCCTACTGTTTGCCAGAACCCAAATGCCAATTTCTTTCCATCCTTACACTAATCTAGGCCTTCATCTCTCATCTGAACCTGTGGGATCATCTCCTAAGTGAACTCTTTCGGCTTAAAGACAATATCAATAATAATGGCATTTATTGAGTACTTACTATGGGATGATTTAGTGTATTAGCTTATTTACTCTTCACAGGAGCCCAATCAGAGATAGATAGTATTAACTATTATTTGTAGTTTTCAAATAATAAAACTAATGCTCCTAGGAATTAAGTAAATTGCCTCATACCTTTCCTGGCTAGAAAGAGTGGGAGTTAGGCGTTGAACCCAGGTGATCAACACAGCCACCACACTTTCAGTCATGATAATCCAATGCTTCATTTTAAGTCTATTCATTTTTATGCATTTCTCACCAGCTACCTCTAGGATCTAGCTGCCACTGGCCCCAGTCATCTAGGCTCTTAGTTGCAGAGGACAAAAGATAAGCTCAAAGGACCTCCATGACTTAGTACCCCTCTTCTTTTGCAGACTTATTTTTGGCTAGTGTCTGTTTCTCATTTGTTTTCACACAATAAAGAATTGTTTGTAGATTCACTTACACTCTATACTTAGCCACACTTCTATGCTTGTGTTCTTGTGCACCTGCTGCCTGGAAAACCCTTCCTACTAATCTCCACCGTAACTCTAGTTATCAGTCAGCAATTCAATACAGTTGTCAATTTTTGGAAACTTCTCTAATCATAAGGTAAGTGAAATGCCATCCTGCCCCTGCTCTACACATCTAACGCACTGCAAAAAATTATTTTAGCACTTATTTTATTTAGATTAACTTCTCATGTGCCC
This sequence comes from Halichoerus grypus, assembly GCF_964656455.1. NCBI lineage: Eukaryota > Metazoa > Chordata > Mammalia > Carnivora > Phocidae > Halichoerus > Halichoerus grypus. The sequence goes on from NC_135715.1 coordinate 111,456,600, forward strand.
CTCTTCTACTAGACTATATACATTAGGAGCAAAACACTGCTAATTTTTTGTCTCCAGTGTCTACCACATTGCTTGGCAAACAAAATGCATTCAACAACTAAATATGTTGAACTGAGATGCAGGAGGAGACAGAGATGGACAAGAAGCCCATAGTCTCATTCAATTTTACTTGTGTACTTTGTCAGAGCAAACAGAAGATGAGCGATTATTAAAATCTAACAATTCTGAAAGTAACTGGTCAAGATACACTTTCATCAACACTGGAGTAGCTCTGCCTGGTTTGCCTCTTCTATACATGATTTCATTTGATCCTCAAAATGAAAGTGTGAGATGGTAGACACTACCATTATCCCCAGATTAGAGAAGAGGAAATTCAGAGTTAGAGAACTTGGATGTCTTCCGTAAGATCACACTGCCAGATGGCAGCCGGAGAATTGAAACCAGGCCATCAAACTCTAAAACCCTTTGTCTAATACTAAGCATTAAGGTTATTAAAAAATAGTAAAAAAAAAAATGTACTCACTGAACCCTCCTGATGCATTAGTGACACTCCACTGGCGGTAAATGAGGTATTTCGTGGGAGAGAGGTAGTTACAATATATGTTTGATAGAGGAAATATGTGTGATAAAGGAAAGCCCTAATTTTGGAATTAATATATAGTAGTCCCCCTTACCCACAGTTTTGCTCTCTGTGGTTTCAGCTACCCACCCTCAACGTGGTCCAGAATCACGTGACCTTTCTTCTAACATATGGTCAGAAGGTCATATAGCCTAAGGCTACGTCACAGCACCTACATCATTCCCCTCCCTTCACCTCCTCACGTAGGCATTTTATCATCTCACATCATCACAAGAAGAAGGATGAGTACCGTACAATAAGACATTTTGAGAGAGAGAAAGATACCACATTCACATAACTTTTATTTATTATTGTTATAATTTTCTATTTTATTATTAGTCCTTGTTAATCTCTAACTGTATCTAGTTTATAAATTAAACTCTATCATAGATACGTACATGTAGGGAAAACATAGTGCTTTTAGGGTTAAGTACTATCTGCGGTTTGAGGGATCCACTTGGGCTCCTGGAACATATCACCCACAGTTAAGGGGGGGCTACTGTATCTATGAAATTATTTTGTAACAAGAAGTATACATTCAGTAAAAGGTATTTAGTGATTATATTCACTAATTTCACTTCTATTCTTTAGTATATAGAACATATGTTGATACTTAGCATATGGAAAGTTCAATGGGCATCTTCAATATAATTATCAAATTGGGTTTTCTATATGCTTTCAGTTGTAAATTTTATAGTAAAATAAAGAATGTAAAGCTCAAAACTATACATTTTCATTTTTATATGTTCTCCTTATATCTTTGTATGAAGTGGTCTTCCAACTATAGTGTCCAAAAACCATAGTACAACATAGGCATTATATCATTCTCTAAATAAGAACTGGTTCATTCCCACAAACATTTATTGAGTGTTTCTTATGTTGGATTGAGCATAGGAGAAGAATTGTGTTCTATAATGTGATGATGTAAATAAAGATGAAGGAGTCCTATTCCTTTATATTTGCATTTTGATGGTGCTGAAATTGAATAGGGCTGAAGTCATATTTGAAGAAGCTATGAATTTTGGGAAAGAAGTTCAGAAATTATTTTGGTAGACAGAATAAAGTAAGAAAATAAAATTGGTACTTCTGTCTTATTAAAATATCTTTGATATTATTATAAGCTGGAGAAAGTCTAAATCCACAGAAGGTTATTATTAAGTAAGTGTGTGTATGTGTGTGTGTGTGTGTGTGTGTGTGTGTACTCACACAAAAAGGAAAGAAAGGCTTACCAAGATCATCAGCAATGGAAATCAAAAAGAAATGACTGATGACAGAGACATGGCCTCAATGAGACTGATATAACTTGGTTACTCATTGGCTGGATGCAGTGAAGATAAACCAGGAGGTTAAACAGAAATATTTAAAATTTGTCAACTGGAAATATGTTATCTCATCAATACATGCACACCTATGTCCACTCACCCATATGTGCAAAATTTCCTGTCCCTGTCCAAGGGTTTATATGTTCCTATACTTCTAATTTCATGAGAAATACTCCATTAGACTTGTATCAAAAAGCCCTGATTTCTGCTCCATGATAGTGTTTCCTATATATGGACTGCTGAAAATATGTGACTTGAATGAAATGTGCATGTCTTTGTAGTATGAAAGAGATAGAAACTCTTTAAAAAATAAAATGTTGGGGCACCTGGGTGGTTCAGTCGGTCAATCATCCAACTCGATTTTGGCTCAGGTCATGATCTCAGGGTGGGTTGTGAGATCTAGCCCCATGTCAGGCTCAGCACTCAATGGGGAATCTGCTTGAGATTCTCTCTCTCCCCCTCTCTCTGCTTCCACATGTGTGCTCGCCCCTCCCCCATGTGTGCTTTCTCTCTCTCTAAAATAAATTAATATTTAAAAAATCAAAATCAAAATCAAAATGTAATTACAATGCTAAATTTAAAAAATCAAGTGCAGAATTTAAAATAAACATCTAAAAATTCACACTCAAGTCCCCAAATTTAGATATGTCTATGAATAATAATAATCCATTATACTTGTTGACCATTTTTATTCCCCACTTTCAAATATAATGTTTTAAAGGATATGATTTTAACACATGTGAAAAGGGTGCTTAAGTTTTATTTAAGCAAAAACTCTATGTGTCATGGGGAGTTCAGATGCCAACATACAATTTTCGTGACATTCTGACTTATATCTCCCCAGATGGGTACTGAAAAATCAATGCAGCATTCTGTTTTAATTATCTTCCTCCAGACACTGATTATAGTACTACTTCATCACCTGTTGGGGAAGTGTTTACTGAGCATTTCCTATGGGCAAAGCACTCAGGTAGGTGTTGATGGCCATATAAAACAAGAATTCTGGCTCAAACATCCAAGAATCACTCTTTTCTCAAATAAGCCACTCTATACTTGCGTACTACATTCCATATTATTGCAATTTCCAGGTTTTTAATATATTTGTGTTGTTCCACTTTGCTAAGAATTATTTAAGATAATTCCAGAAACCTTGATGAAGCCACTGTATGTTAGTGTGCTGAGTAACAAATGCTTTTATGATCTGCTGCTTTGTAAATTTTACAATGATCCAATTCTCCTGAGATGGATTGAGGCCATATTAGTTACATGGTGGTCAATAGGCAAGTCTCAAAATCCTTTGAAAATGGTATTAGTGTCACCTAATGACAGTTAATCCTATGAAATAGTGCTTCATAGCCAAGTTTTTGAAGCCATTGAAATAAAGAGCTAAGAAGCCTTGAGATTTTATATAATCGGTCTTTAAGTTGTATCTCTTAATTATTATTTTCTCATCAAGGTTTTTGAAAGGACTTGGATATCAAACTATTTGGAGGTCATGCCTTTCAGAATGTCTTGATTTCAAGTTCCCTACATTGTTAAAAAGGGCAGAGATCTATGACTTAGAAGTCAAATAAGCTGGTAATTGAGTGGCCATTCTTTTGCACATATTGGGGGAGGTGATTTTTGTGTACTTGGTCCTCTACTTTTACACTTCAAAGAGATCAATGAGAATGGCTAGCAGAATATAAATAAAATGGGGGGAAATTTCATTGGTGATGAAATAGAAAGGATGATAGTCTCACCTTCAACTTCAAAGGATTTTAATTAAATAATAAACAGGGGGAAATTATGAATTGAGTAAGAATGTTGGTTCAGTCCAGACTCTTCATTCAATAGCTGCATGGTCTTAGGAGGAAGTGCTAAAAATCCTTATCCCTTGCTTTTCTCATATACAAAACGGGAAAGAGTTATGTTTATATCTACTTCATAGAGTTGTGAGATTTAAATGACAAGCAAATGGTCAGCCTGGTGCTTCGTCTATGGTAAGCTATCAACACGTGTTACTTAGCAGGACTCACCTGCCCTATCTTCCTCACCATCATTATGCAAGAGGGAAATGGGGTCAGATTCTGACCCTCTCCCACCAACAAAGTTTCCCGAAGGAGCAATGCGGCCAGGATCTGAGTGGAGAAAATGCTGAGAGAACTCCGTTCACAGTCTCTGTGAGGGAAAAAGACAGGATGTGGTCTCAATGAACATTTCAGAAACCTACTATGGCAGGATTTCTTCCTTCTCTAGAAGCCAGAACAAACAGAAAGTTTCTGAGTATCAGAGAAAAAAATACTACCAGTTCTATAAAAAGATGCATTATGTCAAAACAGAGGACATTCCTGAATACTTAGAGCAATTGATTCAATGAAACAGATAAACTGTAAAAACACAATAAAGCAACCTAAAAACCACACAACACAATTAAAAAAAAAAAAAAACACTACATTAGGAGCTTTCTGATTTATGATCTCATTAAGATTTGAGACAATATTTTATTTATTTACATGGAGGAGGGAAATGTGAAATAAGAACAATTTGAAATCAGAAAACATTGCATGAGAAAGAAAAATATGATAGCTTAAATGAAACTATAATGGGTTTCAAAAAACACAGATATAATAGAAAACTGTTTTATAGAAGTCAAATTCAGGGAATTTGTGTAAGATGCAGATGAAAACTGTAAAAAATAAAAAGAAAAAATGGGAAAAATCAAAGATAGAGGGAATAAAATATAAAACAAAAGCCTAAACAAGAACAAAAATCAGGAGCAATAATCAAATTATTTTTTAAGAAAAAACTTTATTGAAATGATTAAAAAAAATCCAGAGTTACAGATTGATAAACCTCGATAAATATTAAGATCAAGAAAATTGAAGAAACTTTATTTTGAAGAAAATGTTTAATCCTAATAATAATAATAAAAAAAAAATCCTAGCAGCCAGGATGATAGGTAAACTACAAGACAAATAATTCACAATATTTGAAATATTGTGAAAAATAGTTTAATAATTATCACCTAGATCAAAAACAGATTTTATCAGCAAATATTGGCATTATTTGAGCCAAGAGTGAGGGGATAAAATTTATGGTGAATTTCTCTTGTTACTCAAGATGATTTCAATATTTTTTCATTCAACAATTATATATTGAATGTTGAATGTAAATGGCAGGCATTATGTACTGAAATGGACTTATTGGTAATTTGCTTCTTACAAATTTTACGATACTTCCCAAACCTTCAATTAAAAAACGTATAAGAAGAAAATAAAAGTGAAAAAAAAATTGCCTAAGAAAGTAAAGGGCAAGAAGGAGAGATAAGACAAATGAGGCAATTTAAGAACTTAACTAATATTCTCATTCAAAAGGATAGACTGCTCCTCTTTGCATGGAGCTTGATCATACTGATTCTCAAAGGCAAGGCTTTCACATCTTCACCAGCCATCTCTCAAGGGCAGGGAGTCTAAAGCCAGGGAAAAGGGCTCACAGCAATGATGCCAGTCAAAACATTTGAAACCTCCTCGCATAGTCTCTCTCTGCTCTGTACCATTCTTTCATACCACCACAATTCTGAAGAGCACATGGGTACTCCTCAGCTCTTATTTCTTCTTAGAAAAGTCTGTATCCTTGGGCAAGCCATTTCCTTCCTCTGGGCTTCAGTTTTCTCCTGAGCAATAGCTAGAACTGGACAAGGCATGATAATATTCTTTATATTTGTAATTTGCAGGTGGTTTAGGGATTACAACCATGACCCTCAAGCTTGACTAATAGTAGAATAGTGTGGCAGATTTTTGTTTTGTTGTGTTTTGTTTTGTTCTATTGTGTTTTAACACTGATGCCTGTTTCTTATCCCCAGATTCTAATATAAATGGTATTGGAATAAGGCCTGGCCATCAAAATTTTAAAAGCTGATCAGGTAGAGAACCATGGAATGAAATTAATTTCTTGGACATCAAGCCATGTACTGTGTGTTGGTGCGAAGCTGAATTACAGTAACAAAAACCTAGTTCATTTACTATTGGGGCAGGGAGGGGGGCAACATCTGCCAATAAAAAATGAATGCCTGAAACATTAAGATCTTTTACAAAAGAATCTGGTTCTTTAAATACGTGTTTTGTGCCAAAGACAGCAGCTGTCTTGAGAGTATTCCTTGTGGACATACCAGTCGAGGACCAAGCATCTTTTCCTACAGGAGATAAGAGTAGACACTTCATGTGAAGCCTGGGGCATTGACTCTGGGAGAAGGGAGCAAAAACAGGTGGGACTCCAAAACTAGCAAGCATTGGGGGAAACTGAAAAATTCTGCCTCAATAGGGCAAGACCCTTGGCCTTGAATTGCCTTCTCCAAGATGACCTGTATGTTTCTCTTACTGTTTTTGTTTTTGTTTTTTTATTATTATTATGTTATGTTAATCACCATACATTACATCATTAGTTTTTGATGTAGTGTTCCATGATTCATTGTTTGCATATAACACCCTGTGCTCCATGCAGTATGTGCCCTCTTTAATACCCATCACCAGGCTAGCCCATTCCCCCACCCCCTCCCCTCTAGAACCCTCAGTTTGTTTCTCAGAGCCCATAGTCTCTCATGGTTCATCTCCCCCTCCAATTTCCCCCCCTTCATTCTTCCTTTCCAGCAATCTTCTTTTTTTTTTTTTTTTTTAAACATATAATGTATTATTTGTTTCAGAGGTACAGGTCTCTGATTCAACAGTCTTACACAATTCACAGCCCTCACCATAGCACATACCCTCCCCAATGTCTATCACCCAGCCACCCCATCCCTCCCACCCCCCACCACTCCAGCAACCCTCAGTTTGTTTCCTGAGATTAAGAATTCCTCATATCAGTGAGATCTTATGATACATGTCTTTCTCTGATTGACTTATTTCACTCAGCATAATACCCTCCAGTTCCACCCATGTCATTGCAAATGGCAAGATTTCATTCCTTTTGATGGCTGCATAATATTCCATTGTATATATATATACCACATCTGCTTTATCCATTCATCTGTCGATGGACATCTTGGCTCTTTCCACAGTTTGGCTATTGTGGACATTGCTGCTATAAACATCAGGGTGCACGTACCCCTTCGGATCCCTACATTTGTATCTTTGGGGTAAATACCCAGTAGTTCAATTGCTGGATCATATGGTAGCTCTATTTTCAACTTTTTGAGGGAAACCACTGTCTTACTATTTTTGATCTCTACTAAAATCTCTTTTATCAGAGACACACTCCCTGATCATTCTATCTATATACTTCACCCCTTCTGTATACTTCTCTGTACTTTGTGTTATTTTATGTGTCTTCATAGGACCACTTGACTTATTACATACTTGTTTATGTGTGTGCACTGATGTAGTTCCATTCTAGAACAGTTTCTGGTTTATAGTATACAGTCAATTAATACTCTTTGACAATATTGCAAGGCTGGAGTTCTCATAAGGAATAAATTGCAAATCTACTCCAAGAGCTGATCTATTTTTCTATTGAAAGACTACTTCTTAGTATTTATAGAAGATCTTCATAGCACTTAACCTAAACGCTATTATTCAAAAAGGTGTTAATAACTGATTAGACCATCAATAATATTCTTAAAGAACATTTCTGTTTAATGTTTCAGCATCTTCGAATAGACTTATATCTGCTAACAGGCTCCCACCCAAACCTCCAGTTGATTTTGCTACATTTGTAAGAATCTTCATGGATACTTTTATAGCTAATATATATAAAAAATATTTTTAAATGAACAAACTGGATGAAATAATTTTGTATCATTCAAATAACTGTTGAAAATTACCTGTCAGGGCGCCTGGGTGGCTCAGTTGGTTAAGCGACTGCCTTCGGCTCAGGTCATGATCCTGGAGTCCCAGGATCGAGCCCCGCATTGGGCTCCCTGCTCAGCGGGGAGTCTGCTTCTCCCTCTGGCCCTCCCCCTCTCATGTGCTCTCTCTCTCTCTCTCTCAAATAAATAAATAAAATCTTTAAAAAAAAAAAGAAAATTACCTGTCAGTCATACAAAATATATTTTGAGGGACAAAGGATGCTATTGCTGTGGTTTATAATAAGCTCTGCTTCTTTTTATTGGTTACCAGTCATCAGGGCCATTATCTCAAAACTACTCAAAGTTCTTGATAATAAAATGATGTGATTAGTTATCTAGTGTACAATAAATTATCTGTTTTCCATGGTAAGTTGCAAGTGCCCATTTTATGTAAATGTCATAGAATAATATTTGATAGTAAAACCTGAGATTTGCTTGTTTTTTCTGTAAACTATTGAACTTAGAGAATGAAATCTGCCATTTGTTAAGAACAAATAACAAGTCACAGTTTATACTTTTTTTAAATCTAAAGACCAAGAAGTGATGGGAAAATTTGAGACAGTAAAAAAAAAAAAACAAACTAACAAAAAATCGTATAAGTTCTGCTTTGAATCTATACAGAGGGAATCATCTCTGAGGAAATGATTTAAGTTAACTTGGCAAAGAAGGGGGCTCACCATTAAGAAAAAGAATAAAACTTTAAATAATTTTGTCAGTGTGTCATCTTTACCCATAATTTATAATAATATGAATGAAACAATAGGCAATTTTTGATCAAAAAATATTTCCATGAGCTTGGATGTATGTGGATCTTCAGAATTTAGGAAATCCTGCCTATAAAGCTATTGTCAAAGGATCTATCCTGATCTACTTAGCCCTCTACCATACTCTCCTAAAATTATAGTAGTAGTAGTAGTAGTAATAAATTTAATATTAGAATCAAAATTTGTGGGTTTTTTGTTCGGTTTTTTTTTTTTTTTTTTGAGAGAGATTGAGGAGGGTGTGAGGATGTGAGGTGGGACAGAGGGAGAGGAAGAGAGAGAATTTCAAGAAGGCTCCATGCCCAGTGCTGAGCCCAACACAGGGCTTGATCTCAGGACCCTGAGATCATGACCTGAGTTGAAATCAAGAGTTGGACTCTTAACCGACTGAGCCATCCAGGTGTCCCAAAATTTGTGGTAGTTATAAACTATGTCCACAACTTGTTTGACTGTCCTTACATTGTGAGGGAGGTTTTATTCCTCCTTCCCTTTAATCAGGACCCACCTTAGTGACTTACTTGTGGCAAAACACAACAGATGAGATCCTGTGTGACTCCATCTTGAAATGTTTGATCTAGGGAAGGCCAGCCTCTATATAAGGAACCTGCCTACTCTAACACTCCTATGCTAAACAGGCCACATATTAAGTGCTCGAAATAATAGCTCAGCTGAGCCAACAGTCAGCACCAACTGCCAGCCATCTTGGATGTTCAACTCAGCTGAGCCTTCAGATGATTGCACTCCCAGCAATTACACAAATGACCCAAGCAAGAAATGCTTAGCGAGTACCTCCAAAATGTCTGACCCTCATCTACAAAATTATGACCCAAATTAAAATCATTCTTTTAAGCAACTATGACTTGGGATCATTCATTCCACAAGTATATTAACTAGTACAGATTAGAAAGCCATACATCTACAACCTCTCTGATCAAAAATTATACCATGAACAATTATTTTCTTAAATTGTCTATTTATACCCAACAGCAAAGCTTCTCAGAGGAATATTTTATGTTGACTTTTTTTTTAACTTTTAAGTTGCTTATAACTTCCTTAAAGTTAAATAAAAAATAGAATAATAAAGGGCTTATCTGAAAATGAGAATTTATTTAATTTTTAGATTTTATTTATATTCAAGTTAGTTAACATATAGTGTATTACCAGTTTCAGGGGTAGAATTTAGTGATTCATTGGTTGCCTGTAACAATTCATCAGTTGCAAGCAAATTTAGTGGTTCATCAGTTGCTCATTACATCAAGTACTCTCCTTAATGACCAAATACCCCATCCCCAACCTACCTCCCCTCCAACAACCCTCCGTTTGTTCCCTATAGTTAAGAGTCTCTTATGGTTTGCCTTGCTCTCTGTTTTAATCTTGTTTTATTTTTTCCTTCTCTTCCCCTATGTTCATAAGTTTTGTTTCTTAAATTCCACAAATGAGAGAAATCGTATGGTATTTGTCTTTCTCTGACTGATTTATTTCACTTAGCGTAATACACTCTAGTTCCATCCAGGTCATTGCAAATGGCAAGTTTTCATTCTTGTTTAGTGGCTGAATAATATTTCATTGTGTATATATACCACATCTTCTTAATCCATTCATCAGTTGATGGACAGACATCTGGGCTCCTTCCATATTTTGGTTATTGTGGACACTGCTGCTATAAACATTGGTGGTGCATGTGCCCCTTTGAATCACTATTTTTGTATCCTTAGGATAAATCGCTGGGTTATAGGGTAGTTCTATTTTTAACTTTTTGAGGAACCTCCATACTGTTTTCCAGAGTGGCTGCACCAGTTTGCATTCCCACTAACAGTGTAGGAGGGTTTCCCTTTCTCTGTATCCTCACCAACACCTGTTGCTTTCTGAGTTACTTTTAGCCAGTCTGACTGGTGTGAGGTGATATCTCATTGTGGTTTTGATTTGTATTTCCCTGATGTCGAGTGATGTTAAGCATTTTTTCAAGTATCTGTTAGGATATTCTACTTTTATGTCAAACAGCTGTCAGTTGTTTTGATTTCCGCCCCCCTCTTTCTGACAATCTTTGTCATTTGTAGTATCCCAGGAAAAACTTCCATCAGATTTTATTTAGCTAGTACTGATTAATTTTTATGTAACTAACAAATTTTCCCATGGATTTGTTCCTTAAATCATCATTTGTGGATGTTAAATAATGTTATTAAATTTGGCCAACTTGTTTTCTTCATGGATTTAGTCAAATATCCTTAGAGGACTAGAGAATGCCTTGCCTATAGCTCAATATGTAATTATTATTATATAGTCACAAATAGTTATCTAGGGTGCAGATAAAGTTTGGCAAAGGCATTACCAACTCTCTCCATTAGATATTCAGAACAAATTATGCCAGCTACTTGCTGTATAAACGTATGAGGAAGAAAAGGCTGTCAAATTAAGTCCAAACATTAACAAAATATGGTGTATATTTATTTTAGCAGGAAACATATAACATTAAGACATAATAAATGCATCTAATTAGGATATGAATTAAATATGTATTGTACATTCCTGTCAGAAAAGGTTTAATAGAGTCTTAAGAATTGGACTCTGGAGTCATGATGTCTGGGTTCAAATCCAACCTCGGGTCCTATTGTAGAGTCTGCAAACCACTCACCAAAAAATCTATTTTGCTGTTTTCCTGAGCATCCTTTGATATTAGAATGACCATGTACCTGAGTTCTCAACAATTTAATGTGAGTGGAAGTGATATGCAATATCTAGGTCTGTCCCATAGAGCCTTATCCTTTCATTGTCTGGATGTCATCTTTTAAGATCTTCTTGGAAAACATGTATTTAAGGTTAGCAGAACTTTGATCAGTTTGGTTTTATGAAGGACTGTGTGGAAGAGAGTTTTCCCATCCCCAACTCACCACTGACTTGGGACTGTGGCAGGGTATTTCAAAATTAAAAATACATATCTTCTATAGAAATCCTTTCAAAATGTTGTGTTTGCATATTACTGTCGCCACTGAACCCTAATATAAGCACTTACTAGCTATATGACATTGAGAAAAACTAAACTTTCAGTGCCTCAGCATTCTCATGTGTAAAATGGCCATATTTAACACCTCCGTATGGAGTTGTTGAAAGGATGAAATAAAGTAGTATATGTTGAGTACTTAGAACAAATTATGATTGATAGTAAACACTATGAGGTCTTCTTATAAGAAGCCATTATCTTCATCATCATTATTATGATGATTCAGTACATAGAATGTCTAATAAGTAAGACTAGGTTCACATCACATAAATAAACAACAAGAATTACTTCTTATGTTTGAACTATGAAAAGAAAATGCTAATACTCATTTCCTTTATTCATACATTAAAATATTAAATACCTACTCTTTATGAAGTGTCCCTAAGAACTGCAGATACACCATTGAATATGACAGATGGCTTTCCAGCCCTGACAGATCATATTGTTTAATGGAGAAAACAAGTAATCATTCCACAGTTGCAATATGTGGGATAAGTTTCATATTCAAGGTAGAAAAAGATGACATAGAAGCAAGTAAGTAGGGCACCTAATAAAATCGGGAGAAATCGATGACTCTAAGACCTTAGTGATAAGTGGGAATTACCTGGGGCTTATCTAGTTGAAGGAATGAATTTGGGGGCTGGACAGGGAGAAGAGAGTTCCTGCAAAAGGAAAAGCATATGCCAAGGCCAGGAGGTAAGAGGAAGCATGGCAGAATCTTCTTCTTCTCTTTCTCTTTCTACTCTTCCTTCTTCCCCCATTGCTCCCCTGCCCCTTCCCTTGTTCCTCCTCTTTCTCCCTCTTCTTTTTCTCCTTCTTCTTTTTTTTCTCCTTCTTCTGCAGCTTTTTAAAAAAAAAACTTTTATTTGATAATAGTTGACACACTATGTTACATTAGTTCCAGGGGTACAACATAATGATTCAACTTCTCCATACATTAAGAAGCAATGAGAGTACATGAAGGAACACAGGGATACAGGGAAAGATGAAATGAGAGAGGGGAGCAGGGGAAAGGTAACAAAGGGACTTCAATGCTGTGCTAAGACCTTTGGGTTTATCTTTATATTTTTTAAATTTTATTATGTTATGTTAATCATCATACATTACATCATTAGTTTTTGGTGTAGTGTTCCATGATTCATTGTTTGCGTATAACACCCAGTACTCCATTCAGTACATGCCCTCTTTAATACCCATCACCAGGCTAACCTATCCTCCCACCTCCCTCCCCTCTAGAACCCTCAGTTTGTTTCTCAGAGTCCATAGTCTCTCATGGTTCTTCTCTCCCTCTGATCCCCCCCCCCTTAATTTTACCCTTCCTACTATCTCTTCTTTTTTTTTAAACATATAATGTATTATTTGTTTCAGAGGTATAGGTCTCTGATTCAACAGTCTTACACAATTCACACCCCTCACCATAGCATATACCCTCCCAATGTCTATCACCCAGCCACCCCATCTCTCCCACCCCCACTACTCCAGCAAACCTCTGTTTGTTTCCTGAGATTAAGAATTCCTCATATCAATGAGATCATATGATACATGTCTTTCTCTGATTGACTTATTTCGCTCAGCATAATACCCTCCAGTTCCATCCACATCGTTGCAAATGGCAAGATTTCATTCCTTTTGATGGCTGCATAATATTCCATTGTATATATATACCACATCTTCTTTATCCATTCATCTGTCCATGGATATCTTGGCTCTTTCCATAGTTTGGCTATTGTGGACATTGCTGCTATAAACATCGGGGTGCACATACTCCTTCGGATCCCTACATTTGTATCTTTGGGGTAAATACCCAGTAGTTCAATTGCTGGATCATATGGTAGCTCTATTTTCAACTTTTTGAGGAACCTCCATACTGTTTTCCAGAGTGGTTGCGCCAGCTTGCATTCCCACCAATGGTGTAGGGCAGTTCCCCTTTCTCTGCATCCCCGCCAACATCTGTCATTTCCTGTCTTGTTAATTTTAGCCATTCTGACTGGTGTGAGGTGGTATCTCACTGAGGTTTTGATTTGGATTTCCCTGATGCCAAGTGATGTTGAGCACTTTCTCTTGTGTCTGTTGGCCATTTGGATGTCTTCTTTGGGAAAACGTCTGTTCATTTCTTCTGTCCATTTCTTGATTGGATTATTTGTTCTTTGGGTGTTGAGTTTGATAAGTTGTTTATAGATTTTTGATACTAGCCCTTTATCTGATATGTCATTTGCAAATATCTTCTCCCATTCTGTCGGCTATCTTCTGGTTTTGTTGACTGTTTCCTTTGCTGTGCAAAAGCTTTTTATCTTGGTGAAGTCCCAATAGTTCATTTTTGCCCTTGCTTCCCTTGCCTTTGGCAATGTTTCTAGGAAGAAATTGCTGTGGCTGAGGTCGAAGAGGTTGCTGCCTGTGTTCTCCTTTAGGATTTTGATGGACTCCCATCTCACATTTAGGTCTTTGAACCATTTTGAGTCTATATCTTAAAGACTATGGATTTAATGTAGGGGGATGACATGGCAAAGATTCCAGTTTTAGAAAGGTGACTCTGTCTACAATGGAGAAATGGATTGGCAGAAATAAGTCTGTTCACCCTGAGAGTGAGAGAACTATGACAAGGCTGATAGACTAGTCTAGGTGATAGATGATGGTAGCCAGAGGTAGGACAACAGTAGAAATAATGGGGAGCAGTGAATGTATGAAAAACATATTAGGTGGTAAATCTACAGGACTGGGAGATTGTCATTTATGAGGATAAAGAGGAGGAGTCACAAGAAATATTCAGGTTTATAATTAGGCTACTGAGTGGCTGGCAGCATTTGCGGGCACTCCAGAAGAGAGTTTTATTGATTTTGAGTTTGCAGCATGTAGCAGATTTCAAAATGTGGAGCATGAGTAAGCACTTGGGTACTAGTGTTCAGAAGTCAAGTCTGTATTTGTTATGAATCTGTTTGCCTGAAAGAGTGGTATAAAAAGCAAAAAGGAGCCTGTTCTTGGTCTACTCATTAGTCCTGAGCTGACCTGAGGCAAATTTAAAGTCAAGAAATGTGACTAATGTCATGTTTATATGTTTATCTAGCTGACAGAGTGATGTGGAGTAACTGGGATTTGAATGAATGTTTACTGGGATGATTTAATAAAGGAAATATTCCTGCATTCTAAAATGTATTTTAGTGATCATTCTATATTAGAAAATCTCTCTTTAGCTCTCATTTTCACTGCATAGAAACAGGAAGCTCCAAGAGGACTCCTTAATGAAAGCCTGCTTTAAAAGAAAGAAAATCAATGTAACTGATCTGAAGATAGACTGAAAAGAGATCCTAGTTGCCTTGAAATGACTTTTTATCACTACTTTATTGAATGGGTCCTTCAATTTTTTTATTCAGAAAATATGATAAATTAAAATTTTATTCTGATTATGCAAGTAATTCTTTTGACAAAATTTGGAAAATAGAGAAAACTTAATGGAAAAAATCTATACTTAAATGAAGGCATTATTAATATATTTTTATATTTCCATCTAATACTTTTAATATGGATACATATTTTTTCTACAAAATTAGCAATAAAATTTTATATATTGTTATTATTTATTTATTCTAAAGTAAACCCCTAAGTCATTAAACATTCTTTGAAAATTCAAAGTATTAGAGCTGATAATAATTTAAATTTTAAAGTACTTAAATGGATATAATATGGGTTCTAATTTCTCTTCATTACATATAACTCAGATGATCTTTATATATGATACAAAAATCATGTGTTCTTAGAAGTGGAATTACCTGATTAAAAAGTATGCCTAGGGGCGCCTGGGTGGCTCAGTTGGTTAGGCGACTGCCTTCGGCTCAGGTCATGATCCTGGAGTCCCAGGATCGAGTCCCGCATCGGGCTCCCTGCTCGGCAGGGAGTCTGCTTCTCCCTCTGACCCTCCCCCTCTCATGCTCTCTCTCTCTCTCTCTCATTCTCTCTCTCAAATAAATAAATAAAATCTTTAAAAAAAAAAAAAAAAAAAGTATGCCTAAGGGATGTTTAAGATCACTTGGTTATTTATTAGGGTTACTGTGGGGAAATCACATTCCAGAACCTAAGCTAAATGGAACATTTCTACAACCTCCCTCTCTCGTAGTATCATTTTCTGTTTATTAAGTGTGCCTTATAACCAATGATTGTTTAAGAGAGATACAATGGAGATTTTTATGCTGATTAAATGGTACATTTTCCCTGAAGTTTGCTTTGAGTGCAGATCTAAAGCATATTTGTAATTTTCTAAAATGACACTATTTATTCCTACCCAATGTTCAGATCTATGTGGAAACCCTAAAGCCACAGTTTTCTCCACAGCTTTAATGTGCTTTATTCTGCATGACATTGAAAGGCAGTGTCAATTATGACGAATTGTGAAGCTCACAACTAATGATACATTTAAAGCCAATTCATTTGTCTCTTTGATCATGTAAATGCATTGGCGTTCACCAAGCCTGCCACAATAGGACATTATAGCTACTTTGGAGTCATTTCATTGTACACTTATATATCAGTGCAGCTGCCACTAATGTTTACAAGTCCATGTGCTACCTATCTTCATGATATTTTTGCAGAGGTTAATGCTCATGCACAGTAGATGTATTTATTACGCAGGCAGTAACAGACCCACAGGAGCCATTGCAGCTCTTAAGACATGAGTGTCTATGATCATTCCTATTTTATTCTATCTTCTTCTTACTTTATTTAGCTGGTGAGCTTGTTTTTGTTTATTGTTTTTGTTTTTTTTTTAATAATTCTCTCCCCATTTTGAAACTATTTTGGTAGATTGTAATGGTAAATTAGTATTATACCTGTAGACTTTAGAAAATACTTTATTGGCATACAAATCAAACCTATATCTAGAACTACAAGTACTTGCTCTTTGACTTTGAAGTTATGTCCCTATTCTTGCTGATCCACTCTTGATAATAGTCTAGACAATAATTGACTATTGCATAGGAAATATTTCACATCTTGCAAAGGTTTTGGTTGTTCTGCAATAGTAAGTGATAGCAAGGCATAAAATGTTATTCCCTAGATCCAACACCTTGCAACATAACTTACAGAAGCTTTCTCTTCAAGAAAAATTCTCACTTTCAATTCATGTTTAGTCTGTTTTTCCTATCTTATCCCTAACAGCTGGGATGTATCTGCTTCCAGGGAAATGTGTTATGTATGTTTAATACCAATAGCTAAAAAGAACTTTGAAAACTGAAAATAGCCTTACATTTAGGTTTAAAGCAATCTGCCAAATAATTTTTAAATTGATCACCAAAGCAGTGATCATGACTTTAATTATTAACAAAGATTATTAATGACTAAGGCCCAGTCTACAGAAACACAGAAAAGATAGCTAAAGATAATCATTTTTATTTCAGTCATAACTTAATCCATAGCATTCTTTTCTTCGAATCAGCAAGCTTCTGGTCCTGGACCAATTTGCTTTAAGTAGAAATTGCACTTAATCCATGGTCTCTGAGGCCAGTGTGTGAAGACAGGAGTTCCCTTCTTCTTATGACTTTGTCAGTTTCGCTCTGCTGGAAGGCCTTCAACTTTGCCAGATCACGTGCTCTGAATTCACATGCTTAGTCAGGAAGGCTGAGGTGATATTAAACCAGTCTCATTCCCCAGGAGCCACACCATTTTTGCTCAAATCAGGACTATTGGCCAATGGGGGCATTACTCACAGAATATTTGTCAGGCCAGATGTTTTGATGTTCACCCTCTACCTATGAGGCAATGTCTCTGGATACTGAGTCACCGGGAGGGGTAAACGACTCAAGGAATTACAGACCTTCAGCTGTTAGCAAAGGAGGTCTCATTCACTCAAAATCATCACAGTGTTTTGTTTTGAGGCTGAATACCAGTAAGAATCAAGGTATGGGTGAGTTCTGAGTCGTCTAAGTGTATTGAAAGATGGTGTACATCGCTAATGCCCTACCCAGTGACCTCAAAACTGAGTGAAAGTGCTAATGTGAAAATGGTTTTGTCACCTTGCTTCAGTGTTAACTATCAATGGTGAGTGAACAAGATTTCCTAACTCCCCCAATCTAAAGAATAATACAGGTCCTGACGGATTGTTTGATTTCTCAGGCTAACAGAGAACATTCAATGATGGCACAGTCTAGCAAAACCCCAGAACTAACTTCATGCTACTTGTTTATATTAAAGATATTTAAAAGGCCATTGTATTAAATGCTCATTGGAGCTCTTTCAGTTAAGGTACCTAGACTGAATTCAATCATAAAAACACTAATAGATTTTGTAGAGAGGAAAGAATCTGAATACAATCAATATCAGTACTTTTTAAGAAATTATCCTTATTTGTCTCATATTAATTTTGTACTAAAATATGGTGGGCCTATCCTTGCACTATATTCAAACCCCACTGTTATTTTAAAACCAACTAAAAAACAAAACATCCTATAAATTAGATTATAGTATTTACAAATGGATACACCTATAATTGTAAGACTCTGTTATCCATAATAAGAATAGTTTTTTTTCCAAAGGCCAGCCCATACTTTCTCTTAGCTCAAAGGAATATTACACAGGTAGGAGTGCACTGAAAGATCTATGGCCCTTTCACATCCTGAGAATTTGGTACAAAAGCCTTCTTTCTGAGAGGGGACATTTCATAATGCGTGATAGTAATAGAAAGCACTGATTTTAGTTCAGGGTATAGAGAACCTACAAGACAATGATAAGAAAATTTTTAAATAATAGAGTGATCATAAACTCAAGTTCATTGAATGACAAAGGTACATTTTTCTCTGGGAAACCAGTGGGAAGGTCCTCTGCTATTACTAATCTAATTCCTGATGAAACAAGTAAATTAGTCATTCAAAAAATGGTGTCATTGCTATTTTTTGAGAAATGGTGAAAGCCTGAATTTATAATGCTTGATGCCAGAAATGGTATTTATATTCGTATAGCATCTACAGTATAGGTGACTAAGGTATAATAACTACCAAAAGGAATCCCATTTGAAAAATCACTTTATTTTTTTTTTTCTTGGGCAATATGGAGAAGATGAGAGGCAAACAAATTATATTTGTAGTATGAGAACGAACTATTTTATCTCATTTTTAAAAATATACAACTTTCAAACAGCTTCCAAATTGGGATCCTGCATCATTAAGCATTTGACATTTGTCCAGTTAAAACTATTGACTCATGCTTTCATTGCTTCCCCCTCAAATTACTACAGTGCCACAGCTGATCTGACTATATTTTCCATTTCTTATAAATAGCCACAAGAAAAGTATTAATTATCCTTGTACGATTTAATGCACCAACTGCCTTAACCTTTCAGGTTTTCTTAAACGCCAGCATAACAAGGCATATCCATGGCAGCAAATGTGATTTATGACAGGAATCTTTAATTTCTGTTTTTAAATATGTTACCCACCGATCTGCATACATTTAAATTCGCCTGCAACACTTTTCTCTGTCTTGAGGCTGTTGTTTAATATTCAAGGATGATTTTTGTCCACATACATTTTGGTCTATGTCACCTCAGATTAAATTATTACTGTTTGCAGCCTTTTCGGAGCAGGCCTCAGGCCCTTATTTACAAGAATCAATGAAACAGTAATGAAAATCCATTTTTCATACTATCAGCTCTGGCCTGCTTTTATTTAGTTAGCTGTGTCTAAGCAAGCAATTCATTTTGTGCAAATGTCATGTAGAGAAAAAAGGATGAGCCGTGAAAGGGTTAATCATGAAATAAGACCTAAGCTTTCCCCCATATAAAAAGCATCCGTAATGTTAAAATTAAAAAAAAGCCCTTCTTAATGTATGCAAAGTAATGTATATTGACACATAAGCAAGGCTTTTCATGATGAATATTGAAATATATATGCAAAGCACAGGAAATGTGTAACATGTTATAGATCTTTCAGTGTACATTTAGAGGAAATGAACCATTTATATTCTACAATTTAGTGAATACCTACTGTTTATTGGTACAGAGCACATAGGAGTATATTTGTCTTAGTAATTTATTTAGGTAAATATATTTATTCTTCTAGGGGTTCTTGTGCTTTTCTTGGTTCTATAGTACTAGACATAAATATTTAACAATGCATTGTCTCAAATGTTATTCATGTAATTTATCAGAGAAAACAGTGGAGTTGTAATAACTTTTAAGCCTCCACCTTCTCTTAAACCTGAGATTGATTTACAATGCAGGAAACTGAGCTGGATTTTCTTCATACTGCGGAGGAGAATTATTTACCCGTTCTAACAGAGATAAGCTAAACTAGTCCAGCTACCAAAAGCACAAGGTTCATTTGCCCCTTTTTTTGAATCAGCTTTTTTAAGCAAATACTTGGGCAGTAGAAGAAAAGAGGCTAGGGAGAAGAAAGGCATTTAATTATTACGAATATATTTCCCTGTATTTGCTGACCTACCCATTTTCCTTTATACATATATGTATACACAGAAATATACATATATATTACCTCTTGTGAGTATTCCTCTTGGGAATTTCTTCTAAATTTTAATGCACTTGCCTATAAGGATGTCAGTTCAAATTATAGCTAAGGTCTTGTAAAAGTGACTGTCCACTTTTTAATATTACAAAAGAAATGAATAGAGAGTGAGAGCATTTGGAGTCTTCTTCATCTTTGCTATGGCCTTTCTTGGAAATAAATTGTGAAGACTCCAGTTCTGGATTTTTCTTTCTGTACATTTTTTTCTCTTACACTTGGTTTTTAAAGCTCTGTTTCATATGTTTGGTGATAGAATTTCTAATACTGGTGTAATGTGCAGATCTGAAAGCTAGCTAATTTGATGGTTCTAATTATCTTTTAAAAGCTGAGAGTAATTTTCCATACAGCCAAAGCAGAAAGTTTTTGCATCATTGTCCTGAAGCTGCAATCGAACCATGGATTCAGTACTGCCATTGCCCATATAGGTCAAGGTGAGGACTGGTAATTGAACAGGTTACTATAACCGAATCAGACATGAAACCAAAACATTTGGTCAACCTCAGTTACCAAAGTTGTACTAACTTCCTCAGATGTTGTATGTGTTATAATGTCCACACAGAGTAGTTTTTATTCCAATATTAAAGCCCTATATGTTGAGTTTTTAAAGTATAGAAAGAGCACAACCATCTGAATTATCAGAGTCTGAATCATTCCAGAAAATTGATCATTACAATTTTTTATTGTTTGAATGAATGTCATTAGCTCAAGTCTGATAAGAAAGAAAATTAATTGGTTGGTAAGTGCTAGGAAATAAGTTGTTCTTTTCTCATATCTTTTCTTATGAAATCAGCCCACTGTTAGTTTGCCTTCACACACTGGCATTTATAAAAGGTGGCGAGGACTAAAAGGTTTTCTGCCAGACATATACATTTAAAAAAAAAAAAAAAAAAACTATTTAAAAAAAATAGTTAACTGTGCTTTCAAAAAAAAAAAAACTGCTTTTAGTTTTTCAAAATGTTTAAGATAAGAGGGAAAAAAACTCACAAAGCTCTACTTCTCAAGTTTGAAAGCCATCCAAGTGAGTTTCATTTATTCTAGCCATTTACTCTGCCTGTCAGTAACCCCATCAAGTTGTGGCCTGTACAACTGAGTAAATTTTGTTTCTCTCGAGACATAAACTTTCTCATTTACACATTTTTAATACACATCATTGCATTACAGATCCAACCTTTATATGACAAGCATGTACAGATTATGTTTGCAAACTCCTGTTTACAAATGACCAGTAGATGTAGACCTGTGCTCCGCACTTTCCATTCAGAGCATATGATGAGAGATGACTCATTCATTCTACATCTTACATCACAGCAACAAAATTTGGTAAAGGCTTGGAAAAATGCCAATGTTAGGTTTAAAAAGAAAGAAATCTGTTTCTCAACTGTGTATCTATTTACTGAGTATAGGAGATGGATGTTGAAAAAAGGTATACAACATTTTTTAATATTTTATTTCTCTTGTTAGGTAGGATTGAAGATGACTTTTAAAAAATCTTTCAATGTTTTTTTTGTTTTCTAAATTTTGTAGAATGACGAGATGCTAGATCATATTTCCATAACAAAAATGATTTTTTTTTTTTAAAGAAATGGGGTAAGAGAGAAAACTCTAGTGAGAAGGAGGACAGCCAACAGGGGTCAGAACAAATAACACCTCACTCACCCAAAGAGGATGTTATCTTTTCCTTCACTTTTCAATAGAAATTATACCTGTGAGATAGTTATCTAAATACAGAAACAGAATCTTTTTAAATTTCTTTGAGAAAATTTGAAAGAGACTGTGATAATTAAGTATAAATATTGCTTTCCTTCCTATGTCCTAGTTTAGGTCAGTTGTGTGAACAAATGGATCGTTTAGTACTGAGGGGTAGCCGCAGGGAGAGGGGGCAAGCCCTGTGAAGGGTAGACCTGGAGGTGGTGGGGCCACACTAGGATGGGATTTAGCATGAAATGAATGTGCTTGGGACCTGACACTGTTATTTTCTCATGATGGGAGAAATAGCTGAAGACCACTCTGCTCCACATTTTCACCTGTAAAATGGTGGTAATTTTAGTACCCAGACCACAGAGTGGTGGTTACAATGAAATAATACAATATCCATAAGGCATTTTTAATTCTTCTTGGCCAATAGTAAGAGCTTTAAAAATGTTAGCTATGGAAAGTATATATAAGTGTTCAGGAATCAGTAGAGAGAACTATTTTAAATTGGAGATAGATGCAGAAAAGGAGGTGTAAAGGTGTAATTTTTTTAAATTAAATATGCCAAAAAAGTATCAAGGCAGCTTTGAATCCAAGAAAAAAGGGAAGATGGGGGAGGAATTATCTTCATTATCCTCCTCATTCTCCTTTTCCCTGAAGTAGCAGGGTCTCTGCTGTCAAGAACCAAGGCTGGTAAGATCAGCATTGATTAAACAGCATGATTTATATGTGGGCTAGCCTGGGAGCCTAACAACTACATTCTATAGAAAAACATGTTACTAGTGACAAACAGCTGATCTACAGGTGAACATTTGGAAGATACTTATTAATAAATTGACTTTTGTAATTTATTACATCTTATTTTATCTAGCTTACCTTCATATTTTATATCTTATTTTATTACATCTTTTTGCCATTTAATTAACAAATGCATTTTTTTTAAAGATTTATTTATTTGACACAGAGAGACACAGCGAGAGAGGGAACACAAGCAGGGGGAGTGGGAGAGGGAGAAGCAGGCTTCCCGCAGAGCAGGGAGCCTGATACAGGACTCGATCCCAGGACTCTGGGATCATGACCTGAGCAGAAGGCAGACACTTAATGACTGAGCCACCCAGGTGCCCCAACAAATGCATTTTAAATAGCATTGATATATATTTATCTGTAGGCTGGAGAATAATAAGAAATAAGAAAACAAGAACTAGAGAATATACTATAAATAGAATTTCTCAGATAAAGTTTTTTTAAATTTTTTAAAGATTTTTATTTATTTCAGAGAGAGAGAAAGAGATGGAGAGAGAGAGAGGGAGGGCGAGAACGAGCAGAGCGGAGGAGCAGAGGGAGAGGGAGAAGCAGACGTCCCACTGAGCAGGGAGCCCGATGCAATCCCAGGACCCTGAGATCATGACCTGAGCAAAGGCAGACAGTTAACCGACTGAGCCACCCAGGTGCCCCTCAGATAGATTAATTATTGGTTAATGAATGGTCTCAATGAGCAAAGGCCAGAAATGTTTGCTTTTTTTTGGGGGGGGGGGTCAGCCCTAGCTTAGAATTTAGAAAATTGACTTGATTTATGAACATGTGCTATTGCATTGTCCACATCTCATATAAACCTGAAACCAGGAAAATATAGTAAAATGGAATAACTTATAGCTATCTACCAGATACCTGAAAATAAATCAGTGTCTGACTTATGTACTTAAACAAAAAAATTGGACAAAATATTGCAGTGGACATATTTAGTAACTAAAAGAGAGGGTGCAAAATAAAAGAAAAACATTTACATCTTTATCTTTCACGAATACCCTGTCATAGTACAGAATGTTACAAATATGGACAACAAAAGGAGCTATGCTTCTGAGAGAACCAGAGGAGGAATCAATTTATCTCAAGTATATTCAGATTTCATCAAAGAGTTATGACCATTTATGAAGAAAAAGGAAATATCAATTTCTAAATTTATATTTAATATTTACAAATATGTAAATTAGGCTGTCTCAGAAATGTGTAGCAGATGTCCCTATCTTCTCGATGCTGATGGACTGCCTAGGTATTACTTTAAAATGATAGATTGGCAATGAGAATATTATTTGCTACTCTATTTCATCGTATTCATTTGGAAGCATTAATTCTTTTAAAGAAGATTATACATGCAATCCAATCTTGACAGCCTGGCTCTATGTAATGGGATGTTCTATTTAAATGTGAGGACATATTGATCTCACTCTGAAGTATCTATCTAGTATCTATCAAGACGATAAAGTTTGAACATTTTCCATGGTGGGTCCTGTTCCAAAATTTTTGAAATTGAATATGGTATAAAGAAAAAAAAAATAGTTACTTTTCCCTTCTTGATTTGGAGACATTTTAAGCAAAGAAAAGAACATTGAAGGAAGTTGTGATATTTCTTTACACAGGATCTTTTAGCAGGAGGATAGAATGCTTACCTCAAGGGAAAAGTAAGCCAAAGGCCCGATTCTCCTATATTTTGAAAAGTAGATCATTTTGCTCAGGAGCTCTGGGCCATAAACTGTCACAATCACCACAACATTCCCATTTATGGCAGCGTCCCTTCACATATACCATTTCTGAGCACTCACAAAATGATTTGAACTACATAAATCAATTTACTTTAAGATCTTGGATTTGTCTTGACTATTTCAAATTTGGGTAGTGGAAACATTCTCACTAAATTGTTTTTATTTTTCATAGCCATACGTAAGAAAATGGAAAACATTTCTTTAACAATATCCATTCAAGGGAGAGTACATTTAATATGGAAAGAGAGTGGAATATTTTAACAAAATAAAAATTGACCATAACTAATGGCTACAATCAAGAACCATCATTTTGGCGTGTGTGTGTGTGTGTGTGTGTGTGTGTGTGTGTGTGTGTAATATATATTCCAAATCAAAAACTAAGAGAAAATTAGCGTGCCGCATAAAGCATAAATAATATTGAATAACAAATGTTGTTTATTTAAATGTTCTACATTAAAGTGATTTAGTTTAGTATAATTCTCCCGGTAAAGTTTTGATTACATTTTACATATGAATATCCAGTGTAATAGCTGGTAATCATAAAATATTATATTTGACTAGTTGAAAATATCTTTATTTTAAAACAAAACCAAAAGCTAATATATACACATTTCTCTATGTTTTTAATATAAATACATTTAAATAAAATTTTGAACTTTGATGATATATGGTAAAAAATATCAGAAAACTGTTTAAGAGTATTCATTAGCAGTTTATGGTTTAGGCTGTACGGATGGCTATATTTAAGAGTAATGTTTATTCTTAAAAGTATAGTACTATTATATTAGCATGTAGATACTGTGTTAGTGAAGATCCCATGAAATCTGAGACAAAATCCCATATTTTAGAGTGCCCAGAATATGAATCTGGGATATCTAGTTGTCAATACAGTGAATTTGAAAGTGTAAGTATAGAATGTGTGTGTGTGTGTGCATATGTGTGCCTGTTTGTATAAGATGTTTTCTTAAAGGTTCCACTCAAACTGCTAATATAAACAGTTATGATTAAAGCACAAGAGCTAGAAATTATCCTATATACATATGATATAGAGAGATTTTGTATAGCTGATTTTGACTATTATTAGTAAAAACTTTAAATTAGAAGGCAACTACACAGACTACTGGGACTTCAATGAATTTAGTGCCAGCATGCACAAAAAAAGAAAAGGAAACACTGTCTTAGAAATAAATGTATATCCATTTAATATTCACAGGAAGTCAAAAGATCTTCCTAAAAGATGCTTCCACTCATTTTTATATTATGTCCCATTATATATGAAATAAATTACCTCTTCCTGACAAACTCATGACTTTCTGTACGTGATATATTTTTCTCAAGGGGTATTTGCTATACTTTTCTTCCAAGAAAAAAGAGTTAGTCTTTTTATTAATTACTATCTAAGTGGAACCAAAAAAGTCAAAGGGATCTAATTACTAAAAAAGTGGAAATTAGAAATGGAATAAATTTTCTCTTACCTGGCTTAAAAATGACAAACAGATAGTTCAAAGCATATGCCCACACAATAACCATTTCTACTTGTATTTGGAATGCATTATTAAAATCAATTTGTATCACATAGCTAATGGTTGAAGGAGTTGGCCCAAATCCATTCTAAACGATAGTGGGAAATCAGCCTGGGAGTCAATTTGCAGAATATTCCCTCTCATTCAAGTGAAGGTTTTTGTAGAAAGGTTGAAAGCTGCAAAATGTTCTTGGTGAATGTTTCTAAGTAATCAAAAGGTCAAAATAAATTTGGAACCTCTTCCTCCAGGACCCATATGAGGCAATCTGGAAATAAGTAAAAGGGACTATTTTTACTAGCTGGTGATTATAGACGCTTTCAAAATAATTTGTTACAATAAAATATTCATAAATTGTAACCTAAGTGTCAACTTTTCTGTATATTTTGAAAAAAAAAAAATCTGAAGAGGGTGGTCCACTTCTGAGTCCACCTATACTGCGGTATCTTCCAGTGCTGGCCATTCCTACCTACCATACCTTGATCTTAAGTCTCAGTCATCGTTGGCTTCATGGCTGGTCATCCTCTAGAATTCCAGGATTCAGAGTTTTTTGTTTTGTTTTGTTTTGTTTTGTTTTGGTTCATGGTGTTCCCTGCTATGTTTGCCTTAGCAGAAGCATCCCATGGGTAAGGCCACCCTTTTCATATGAATCCTTCTTTCATTTTGGCCAAAGTACTAGACTGGAAAAAAATACTTTACTGAACAATTAGGAGAAAGCAGAGGAAATGACAACATTGAAAACTCGCTGTGAGATTCAAAAACTCTCTGTCTCTCTGTCTGTCTCTCTCTTTCTTTCTCTCTCTCTTTCTGTCACACACACACACACACACACACACACACACACGTACACACACACGCTCACACTCAAACCCAGGTGGTTGCTGTGTTGCATATGTTCTGCCCTTCCAGGTCCTTCTAGGTTTTTGGCTTTCCCTTAGACCCACCCGCTACTTTAAACATAACTGTTTTATTAAACCTGCATCAATTATAAGCCAGGAACCTGACTGAGTAGCCTCTTCATTAGCATATTCCTGTTCCTGACCTTGTTTTCCTTCTGGAGACTTACTTTCTTCCAATATCTCCTGAAAAACACCTTTTTCAACTTTCTTAAGGTAAACACAACACACTGTTCTCAAGGGTGGTGTTCCAAAAGAATCTGGCCCCCTTCCACGCCAGGGTAATATGTAGTACATGGTATTTCTTAGCAGTATGTTTTCAGACTACTGATTTAGTTAGTCCAGAGTATGGCCCCCCTTTGTATTTGCTAACTTCTAGACTCTCAAGGGTAGTTTTCTGAACAAAACACACACATTTCCCAAGGGTAAACAATGATTCTCCCAGATAATAAGATAAAATTTTCTATAACAGATCAACAATTTCCTAAAGGCAAGATATTGACAAGGCTACTTGACTTCCATAGATATGGCTCTCCTCTTTCCCAGAATGCTGTTAATTTTCCTTTTCTGATCTTCCAGTTTTCAGAATGGGCCCAAGGGTCTTCCACACATAAAAATGGGGTTTATAACAATGCTTTCCTAAATAACATAATGCCCACCCTTGATTAAATTATTTTCTTTTGCCTTGAGCAAAAGTAGATTAGAACAACTGGACATCCATGTATAAAAAATGAATCTAGACACAGACATTACAACCTTCACGAAATTACTCAAAATAAATACAAAATGCAAAACTATGCAATTCCTAGAAGATAAAATAGGAGAAAATCTATATGAACTTGGGTATGAGGATAACTTTTTAGATATAGCACCAAAGCACTACCCATGAAAGAAATCATTGATAAGCTGTACTTCACTGAAATTAAAAACATCCAGGGGCGCCTGGGTGGCTCAGTCGTTAACCGTCTGCCTTCGGCTCAGGTCGTGATCCCAGGCTCCTGGGATTGAGCCCCGCATCGGGCTCCCAGCTCGGCGGGAAGCCTGCTTCTCCCTCTCCCACTCCCCCTGCTTGTGTTCCCTCTCTTGCTGTGTCTCTCTCTGTCAAATAAATAAATAAAATCTTAAAATAAATAAATAAATAAAATTAAAAACGTCTATTCTGCAACAGACATTGGCAAGAAAATGAGAAGCCACAGACTGACAGAAAATATTTGCAAAAAACATATCTGATAAAGGACTATTGTCCAAAATATACAAAGAATTCTGAAAATTCAACAATAAGAATACAAACCCATTTGAGCACACACCCCACCAAAGAAGACAAACACATGGCAATTAAGCATATAAAAAAATGTTAGGGGTGCCTCGGTGGCTCAGTCACTTGAGTGTTTGACTCTTGATTTCTGCTCAAGTCATGATCTCAGGGTCCTGAGGTTAAGCCCTACATTGGGCTCTGTGCTCCATGGGGAGTCTGTTTGAGATTCTCCCTCTCCCTCTGCCTCTGTCCCTTCCCCCACTCAAGTGCACATTCTGTGAATGAATAAGTAAATATCTTAAAAGAATGTTCAATATCATATGTCATTAGGGAGTTGCAAATTAAAACAACAATGAACTATACCACAAACCTATTAGATTGCCCCAAATCCAAAACACTGATAACACCAAATGCTGAGAAGAATGTGGAACAACAGAAACACATTATTTGCTGGTGGGAATGCGAAATGATACAGTCACTTCAGAAGACAGTTTGACAGTCTCTTACAAAGCAACATACTCTTACTATGCAATCCAGCAATTGTGTTCTTTGGCATTTACCCACATGAGTTGAAAACTTTTACTGACATAAAAACCTTCATAGAGATGTTTATAGCAGCTTTATTTATAATTGTGAAAACTAGGAAGCAACCAAGACGTCTTTCAGTAGGTGAATGGATAAACTGTGGTACATCCAAACAATGGAATATTATTCAGTGCTAAAAAGAAATGAGATATCAAGCCATGGAAAGATATGGAAAAGCCTTAAATGCGTATTTAAATGAAAGAAGCCGATCTGAAAAGGTTACATACTATATGATTCCAACTATATGACATACTGGAAAAGGCAAAACTAAGAAGACGGTAGAAGTAGAAAGATCAGTGATTGCCAGGGTTTAGGGGAGGGGGAGGGATAAATAGGTGGAGTACAGAATCTTTTTAGGGCAGTGAAACTATTTTTACGACACTATAACTTTGGATACAGATCATTATACAGTTGTCAAAACCAATAGAATAAACAACACAGAGAGTGAACCCTAATGTAAACTATGGATTTGGGGTAATAATGATGCCTCAGTGTGGAGTCACTGTAACAAATTTACCACTCTGGTTTAGGATATTGACAGTAGGGGAGGCAATGCACGTGTGGGGGCTAGACGTGTATATGAACGGGAATCTCTGTATCTTTTGCTATGAACCTAAAAGTGCCCTGAAAAACCAAGTGAACAATAACAAACAAACAAACAAACAAACAAAGGTAAATTTGTAGTCAGCATTTTCAGTTCTATTTGCACCCTTATCCACACCAAAACATAATAAATACATGGAGGTACCACAGAGAAGCTATCTTCTGTTTTGCACGGTGAATCCCCACCCCCACCACATCACTCCCTTATTCAAGAGTTGAGCATCATAGATTTGTTATTTCTATTAACTAAACTCATAAACATGTAGAGTAACATAACATAATTCACACTTCATCCAGTAATTCATCGAGCCATAGTCTATAGGAAGTTGAAAAATAATTTTACCACTGTTTTACTGTTGTTGAAGCTATGGCAACAAGGATTTTTTTTAAAGTCTGTAAAAACTAAAATGGAAAATTAGAGCTGGAAAAAGAATGAGTCCTCAGAATTCTATATCTCTCAAAATATGTGGAAAAATGTTTCACAGAACCAAGTCATCCTTCTTTTAATTTTATTAAATGACATGGATGCTATGTACATTCCAGGGATATCATCTTTCAAGCTATTAGCTTGAATAATGGTATCAATGTTTGTCTCTTCAGATATTTCCAC
Source organism: Halichoerus grypus (assembly GCF_964656455.1). Taxonomy (NCBI): domain Eukaryota; kingdom Metazoa; phylum Chordata; class Mammalia; order Carnivora; family Phocidae; genus Halichoerus; species Halichoerus grypus. The sequence continues at coordinate 111,486,323 of NC_135715.1, forward strand.
TATGACTTTCTACACTGCAAGTTTTTTACAATTTATAGAATATTTGTATGTATGTAATTTTATTGTCTTCAACTTGGTAGAGTAGAAATAACCATTGATGTTTTCTTATCACCTAGACTTAGTCAGCATGGTCTGTTGATTGTACTTGAGAAGTGGCTCTCAAATATTTTCCTTCCTGTACCCCTTTCTTAACCATTTTTCCTGGCCCAGTCACTTCCTCCACCCTGTTACCAAATTTATCTCTGGAATTATAAGTGCATGTGTGTGTGTGTGTCTGTCTATGTGTATCTGTGTGAGGGTATGTGATTTCCATGTTGAAAACAGACAAAGAAAAAAACCCGTTTTACACACACACAAAAAAAATCTAATTCATCAGCATGATTTTCCAGAACCTTCAAAATTTAGTTTTCACCTATCTTTCCAGTCACATTGGCCACTATTACCCCACTCCTTAATCCACAAACTTTATTTTCCAGACCACAGCTTTCAAACACCATGGGTTTCATGCTTCCATGTCTTAAATATGCTCTTCCTCCCTGCTAAAACATCATTCTCCCTCCTCCTGGACAAAGTACATTCATGATCTAAAACCTGGCTACTATCATTTGATCTGGGAAATCTTATCAACTTTGACATCCCTGGAGAGAACTAGTAGCTCCAGCCTTCCTAGGTCTTTATACATACCTATCAAATTTAAATCAGTCTATTTCACCAGCCTGAAATTTTCTGGAGGATTGATTCATTTATGCAAAGCATACAGCAGACACATGATAAATACTTTCTGGAAAAATGAAGGGACGAATGAATGGTTCTACATCTTTCACTGAGGCTTAGAGGAGATAAGCAACTAAATAACATAGTAGAAAATGAATCAGGAAGATGGCAGGGGGTTGCAGGATTTCACTAATTTTTCTACAGAGGTCACCTGGGAAACTTTTCCAAATTATAGATGCCAGGTCTCAGTTCAGACCCAATGGGTCAGAGTGTCTGAGTCCTGCACCAGGATGTACATGCTTCTAAGACTGCACGGGTGAATAGCATCAGCAGGGAGAACTGAGAACACATAACTTAACGGTGCCACATCATGCCCACCTCCCATCCCACCCAACCCCACGTGCAAAGGCAGGGCTGCTGGCACCACAGACACCAGAGGACTTGTGCCAATATTCCTAGAATTCCAGGCTCTCATTCAGGAAGAGAAGGGTGAGGGGAATGGGGCTGAGGCGCAGAGAAGAGGAGGAATGAGTGCTATGGAAAAGAGGGGCGACTCTGAACCCATGCTTGCCAGGGCAGTCAGTATGTGGCCACCCACGCTTGGCGGGGAAGTCAGGGAGATTGTGAGATGGGCAATCGCAGAGTTGCTGATGTAAGATATAGATTCATCAAGACAGACAAAAATTTGCCCAGAAATTACAGAAAAGAATGACTGTCATTTATTCAAGCTGAGGTGACTTCTGATACTCCCCCAATCCATCACCTTTTTGAAAGGGCACACAACGTGAATGGACCAGAGATATAAAATCATCTAAAACTCATCTTAATTTTTTAACTTTTGCTACACATCCCTTGGAAATGACATTCTGTGCTTTCAGAATAGTGGGGGAATCATATTTTTAAAAAAAGTCAGGGAGGAATTGATTTGTAGGTAGAGATTATATCTCCAAATATACACTTGATTTTCATTGTGTGCATTGGTGGGTTGTTGTTGTTGTTTTTTTTTTTTTAACTTGGTTTTGTGTGTATGTGTGTGCACGTGTGTGGTTTTGTTCATTTGTGTGGGGTTGTTTTTGTTTTTGTTTTTTAAGATTTTGTTTATTTATTTATTTGAGAGAGAGGGAGAGAGAGAGCCTGCGTGCTTGTGCAAGCATGGGGAGGGAGAGGGACAAGCAGACTTCAAGGTGGGGCAGAGTGCAGGTCAAATCCCACAACCTCGAAATCATGACCTGGGTCAAAGTCAAGAGTCTGACACTTAACCCCTAACAGACTAAGCCATCCAGGCATCCCTGTTCGTTTGTGTGTTTTGCCATCAAAGACTTAATAATAAGATGTTCCATAATTTATTCGTGAATCAACCCATATCCCAAATCACTGTTTACTGATCCTTCTTCTGCCATTATTGATTATATACGAATTACCTAGTCTCCTAGTAACCTAAGCCATATACGATTTTATTTTCTTTCTTTTATTTTCTACCTTCCTAGTGTTCCGTTTGCCCTGACGTACAAAGTGCCACTTTCTGTGTGGTGCTACCTGCATGTCATTTATGTGGAGGGGTGGTCACTTTGTCTCCTACGGGCCTGCAGAAACAATCACCTCTGTGATTCTCTTATTTTGTTCTGATCCCCACTTTTCTTCACCCGAGAGGCAATTGCTGGTGGTGAGCTAAGACCCCAAAATAGATTCAATAGCAGTGCTGCATGATCTTTTCATTATCTCAGGGTTGTCTTTTCAGATGCTCTGTTTCATTTCTATGTTGTTGAGAAGTTTGAAAGCTCCTAAGTCTAATGAGCATTAAAATCCTCAGGAGTAACTCTTCTCTTCCTATCAGCTATTTCTGTTTTTTTTTTTTTTTTTTTTTTTTTTTTTTTTTTTTTTTTTTTTTTTTTTATGCAGAGTTCACTTCCCCTTTAATCTTGGGGCCTCATTAGTTACTTTTATACTGGGATAAAGAGTTGAATTTTATAGAATGTAAGCTCACACTCTGAAAACATGGACATTTCCTCTGTCATCATGACTGCATATGGTAGTTGCTGTTACTGACATTTGTCCAAAGATTTAGTATCAAAGATAAACTTATTTTTCTTAGGTGCACCAAGCTGATCTTTTTTTTCCCCCATAAATATTCACGTTAAATATTCAAGAGTCAAGACGAGTCTTGGATAATCATATTAGTTCTTGCGGAATAATTAGTGGGAGACAATAAATATGTGTTTGCATGGATGTTATATGTATATAGTGAAAGAAAGAGATAGAGACAGAGAGGGAGAAAGAATGAAGGTCTAGGTTAGGGCAACTCTCAAAGTCTATTTCATTTATCTACTGAAGAAACAGTGCATTAGAATTTCAGCAATATATACAGAGCCTAATGTGAGACCTTTGGGAAGGATGCTTTAGAGGCACTAAAAGATTATCTCTGACATTGAAAATGCTTGGTCTCTTGTCCTTGCCTTTTAGACCCTCTGTCTTCAAAGACGTCGCCTCTAGAAGGACTGACTGCAGTGATATGCTTATAGCTCCATTTGCAGACTTTCTTATAGGTTCATAAATGGAGACTAGAAGGAGGAGGGAAAGGAATAAAATTTAATAACTGAATAAAAATGTAAATAAAGATTTGCCTAAAATTACTTGTCCAAGAAATAATTCTCCCTCCCCCTTAAGCTAATACTTTGATAAGCTCAGTACAGTGATCCTGATTTGGAGCGTGACCTTTGAAAATGCTCTCCAGCTTGATTAAAGATGTATTAAATTTGTTTAAATAAACCTCGTTGTAATGGCACATCATTTGTAAGAAGCTATTAGGGGGCTGGAAACTGTGCTGCTGTATTTGCATGAAAATGTGCCCTGCTCGAATTGAGGATCTCTCCTGAATTAACTGCAAAGGGAAAGTGACACTTTCATAATTTTTTCTGACAAAAAAAAAAAAAAGAAAGAAAGAAAAAGGAAGGAAGGAAGGAAGGAAGGAAGGAAGGAAGGAAGGAAGGAAGGAAGGAAGGAAGGAAGGAAAGAATAACTTGATGCAAAGCTCTGCAAGCGAAGGGAGAACTGCGTGTCAACAACAGAGCCAAGCATGCAGTTGGTGCTCTCAGTCCACCCGGCACTCTTGATGTTCTCAAGGTATTTGGTTAAATGCAATCAATAATATTTATCTGCCAATTACTTTGCTTCCAGAACGGCTTCATCTTTGAGTCTGTGTGTGTGAGCACATGAATTATTTGAGAGTAACCAGATCCACAAGGATGTTCAAAAGAAAGCTGTATTGTCATATGTCTTGAAATTCCATGACCGGAATCCCCTCTCTGGCTTCAATTTTGGTGCAGTCTGCAAAGGTAATGCTCCCTGGGTTTGTGGAGACGCTTAAGCACCCCAGTGCCCCCACCCACCACTCCCAAATGAAGTATATAGTTGCCAGATATACTGTAATTCCTGCCAATGGCTCCCAAATGAGCTGCCACTCTGATAGAAAAAAAAAATAAAAGGGGGGGTCTCTCCTTTAAATCAAATATCAAATTAAAACCTTTCGCACTTTCTTGTAGGAGCCCGGGTTCCAGGCTATCTGCCAATTTGCAGGAACTCCAGCCTCTTTTGAATTACCATTTTCGCATCTAATCAGATACAAAGATGCCCATTTTTAACCTAGCTTCTTCCTGATCAGTCCTTTTGTTTCTCTGTTAAAAATTTGCAGTTTTATCTGTTTACTGAATCAAATGGCCACTATCTCCCCAGTGTATGGAGTGTTTCCACGGAGGTGCATGCGCCCAGTTCCCTCTGCCTCACATAGAGGTGATAGGGAACCGAGATGCATCTCTCTGCTGCACTCAGCCAGCCACCCTGTTCCAGCATTGTGCTAAGAGTTTTCACTATTCTCTTTGGAATCTTAAAATAGCCACATGATTAGATAATATTGCCATAATTATAAGTTGACAAACCGAGACTCAGTAACTGGCCTGAAATCACATAATTAGCAAGCAGTGAAGCTATGTTTTCAGCTTAAGTGTGTCTGACTCTAATGCCCATGCCATTTTATTATACTAACTTTGACTGGAATTTACCATCTGGAGATAAATTAAAGGACCCAGCTATGAGACATGACTGGGAATATTGATTAACAGTCCCAGGTTCTGAGACACATAGGAGTACGTCCCCAACAAAATATTCATATAGCAGGACCATTCTTTCCCGGGCAGTAATGTTTAGGGAGGAAGAACTAGTTGTTGCAAATCATTTAGAACCCCTCTCTCTCTCTCTCCTTCCCCTGTTCCTCCCCTCCTTCTCTCTGCCTCTCTTCCTCTTTTTCTCTCTCCCTCTTTTTCTTTCTCTCTTTTAGTTTTCTAAGCCTGGGTACTTTCTGTTAAATAGTTTCAGCCCATTTTCAACATCAAAACTTAATTGTTTATTTTTCTAAAAGAAGATCCTAATGTAATTTGAGATTAAATATGATCAAATTAGGTTATATTTTTGAACATGACCTGTGACTTCTAAGTAATATTGCTTTTCTCTGTTGCCCAAATTTGCATGAAGGTAATTCAAAAATGTTTAGAACAATGGAAACATGTTTAAGGCCAGTACATAGTTTTCTTAAGTAAGTGTTTTGAAGGAGATGATGCAAAAATAGAAGGAATGGAAGGTAATTCAGGAAGTGTTTACCAGAAGACCGGAAAATGCAGAAAATGCACAATTATTCTTTGATCGCATTTGAGAGGAAGTCAAAGCATGTTTGAGACTATTTCTTTATTTTTAATTATTTTCCTACCAATGTCCATATGAAATTTTAAAATGAGAACATGCTTGAATTAGAAATTCTTTAGAACATTGTGAATCCAATCCCTCTCATTCAAGTAAATAAATAAATAAATAAATAGCTAACTTTAAATTATGGAAAGGAAATTGATGATGGCAACGTGGTTAGTTAACAGCATAGTTATCTATAGTTCCCAACCTATAGCTTCTCCTTGTTTTCTCTCTGTGACAGACTCAGTCTCACCCAACAACAGATCTTAGGTTTGATGTCTCCCAACCTCAGAAAGTCTTCAGAGAAAAGTGGCATGCCAACCTTGTAAATTTTTTTGTGTTCTTTAGGTTTTCACCCAAAATCTACTTTAAAGTTTTCCTTCAGATTTGATACAGAAAAAGCCACAAAATAGAGAATACACAGAAAAATCAGCATGTACTGAAGCTAACATTTCTCAATAGGATCCTAGTTAAAATTCTGTTATCATTGGTTCAAATGAATTAGTTGCTCCTGTTCACAATTTTCATCAACTTGAAGCTCTAAAATTTCACCTCCACACTATGTTTTAAAAATATCTTCCATAAGCAGCCTTTTACGTTAAGATAGTGAATGAAGGCACTCCTTTATTACTTGTCTAGGTGGGCTACAAATTGCATCTACCCTCCCCTGAGGTTGGTGGAGGCCCACACAGGGGTTCCTGCTCTTGGCCTGAGATCTATGTACATGTTTGTTTATTTGCATTACTATAGATAAAGCAGAAGCGATCTCTCTCTGAAACTTTTGCATAGGGGCCCAGAATTTAAGCCAATACTCCTGCTTTCTGGTGCTTTTTTCCTCCTCATTTCCTTTTCGTTTTTAATTTACCATTCCCAGCTGAGATACTTGAGCAGATAGAAGCAACCCAGCTCCAGGCTAATTGGTTCATCATGCACTTTATGATAATTTTCATTCTGGATTTTGATTAGGTCAGTATGGGGACTGCTTTGGTCAAAGCTTGTAATGATCTGCCTATTAACTCTGAAATAGGGTCTTTGACTGTACTCATCTTATTAGATATCTCGGCTGCCTTTAACTCTGGTAACCATGAAATATTACTGAACTATCTTAATGCCTTAAGCTGAACTCTAATATTTCCCATATTAGTTTTAGCCCTATTCAACTCAATTTGTTACTCTCATTGGAAGTTCTAAATGTTGCTGATGGGCAGATGACATACTGTTACCCCTTAAGACTCTTTTGTAGGATCAGCTTTTCACATGTATCTAGTGTAGTGAAGTGTGTCACTGTTCCTCTGAATCAGCCAGACATGGTGGCATCTGCCACTCCATCACTTACTAAATTCTCTAACTAATGACTAAATCATTTACTCTCTTTTTTGCCTCTGTTTCTCCACTGTGGTCTTGAGAACAGTTAATATGATACAGCTATAATGAGTACCACAGTGTTGGGCACATAAGAAAGGTTTGATGAATGCTGCTACTGTTGTTTTAGGATTATCAAAGCAGATTTGGAACAATGTAACTAGAAATGTAGATTTAGACAGAATGTAACATAAGGGATATTCAGGATTCAAACTAGAACACTTTGGCTTCAGTTTTCTTGATTTTTAGAGAGCGATAGGAAGTATTTACAGTTGATTCTATTCTCACTTTCACTCTGTGTGTCTGACATTCTATTAGGTTTTGGGTTAATTCTATCCCGGCCTTGATTGGTATTGATTTCTATAAAATAACATCACAGAGGGGTGACACTTTCTTTGTTCACATTTTGTTGACTCGGATTCCTTTGCAATTTATTTGTTGGTAATTTTGAGTTCGTTTTGGATTATAAATTTTGTAATCCATGTCCAACCACTGCTTCCCCTTCAAGTTCTTATTTTCCTTCTCTTTAATATTCAATTAGTTTAACCATTTGGAAACTTGTTTATAAGTCCTGTTGTAACTCAGTTTGTTACCTCTGATATTGTTCCCCCTTTATGTCCTATGATTTAAAATTTAAACACGAGCCAATTTTATTCTCAAAAGGCTAAGAACTGCTAACCAAAGTACTTTTACACAATCAATGTGAAAATTTGAAATACAGTTTTCTAAAACTAGCTGTTTTCAGGGGGAAAAAATCTGCTATCCTAAATTACCTGATAATCAATATGTTTAGAAAAAAAGCCACTGTTTTCATGTACATATAAATTCTACCTCAACTTACTTTTCTTTAGTATCCTATTATCTTGTATGTTCCACTAATTAGCCTTTCATTATGTGTGTATATGTGTGTAAATATATATATGTATATGTGTATATTTACACACACATACACACACACACATATATATCTGATGCTTCTGCATTGACTCTTTACCAGCAAAAAAAGGATAAAGATTTTCATATTATTGACACAAGTCAATATTTCATTGTTTTTAACATGTATTTATTGTTTTTCAATGAAAAATAAATTAAATTTCAATCACATTTATTGAAATTTATCAACTATTTAATGAGCCATAGTTCTATACTTGTTAAGTCATATTTATATAAAAATTAAGTAGAAAATAATCTGAAAGTGGCTGTTAATCTACAACAGGTTCCCAACCACAAATTGTCAAATTGGATATTCTTCTTTTCTTCCCAAAGCCATTTACTGGGGAAAATTTGGCCTTGGCTAATTTTGATAATTCAGAAGAATTACAGTTCAAAAATTAGATACCTTTTCTTTCCACATACAGACAACTATTCTTTTCTGAATTGTGGAGAGTTGTATTTTAGACTCTTTTTAAGGGGATTTTTCTAAAAATATATTTTTGATGTATTATTTAGAAATCACCAGTTACAAAAGACAATTTTAGTTTTCTGATTGTAAGAGACATGAAGCATATGTGAAATACTGTAGAGATGCTGCTGTCTGAGGGCAGCTTGGAGTCCTGCTTGCTCAACTCTTCCGTGGTTGCAGTTTGAGGATGACATTACGGAGCTATCCTAGAAGCAGCACCTCACCTCGGTGTAAGTTCTTACAGGTGGGATCAACATATTTGGGAATGTTGTGCTTGGTGAAGTAGGCTTAGAAATGAGACAATTTAGGGGCACCTGGGTGGTACAGTTGGTTAAGCCTCGGCTCTTGGTTTCTGCTCAGGTCATGATCTCAGGGTCCTGAGGTGGAGTCCTGCGTTTGGCATCTTGCTCATCTCGGAGTCTGCTTAAGATTCTCTCTCCCTCTGCCCCTCCCTGCCTGTGCTCTCTCTCTCTATCTCTAAAAAAAAAAAAAAAAAAAACAAATTAATCTTTTAAAAAACTCCTAAGAAATGAGGTAATTTACTTTATTGGGCTGGCTAACTGACCTTATCTAACTAGTATATAAATCAGACTCCAAATTTATTCATTTACCACATGGTCTAGTTCCCTTCCTGGGGCTAGAACACTCCTATTTACTTTCAGGAACAGCCCCTTTTTAAAAATTTTTTTTTATTAACATGTAATGTATTATTTGTTTCAGGGGTACAAGTCTGTGATTCATCAGTCTTACACAATTCACAGCGCTCACCAGAGTACTTACCCTCCCCAGTGTCCATCACCCCATCCCTCCCACCACCCCTCCACTCCAGCAACCCTCAGTTTGCTTCCTGAGATTGAGTCTCTTAGGGCTTGTCTCCCTCTCTGGTTTCATCTCGTTTCATTTTTCCCTCCCCTGCCCTATGATCCTCTCTGTCTTGTTTCTCAAATTCCTTATATCAGAGCAATCAAGAAACCAAATTAGTTACCAGTCAGTTATTTTTGAGCATGGAAAAAGGAGCATCAGGAGGGCAGAAGTCTTGAACATTTTCCTTGGAAGATGTGTCCCAGATCCAAGAACATTGTTTTTGTGTGGGACTGAATAAAAGTGACCCAGGAAAAACTTAGTTCCTATATTCTTATCTCTCTTTATATATTTTTAAATTAAAAATTAAATCTAGCCTACCACATCAATTTTTCCAAGATTGCCAAATCTAATTTATCAATTTTTTTTTTCTTAAGATTTATTTATCCATTTGAAAGAGAGAGAGAGCGAGCATGGGGGAAGGAATAGAGGGAGAGACTCTTTCAAGCAGATTCCATGCTGGACACAGAGCCCAAAGTAGGGCTTGATTCCACGACACACAAGATCATGACCTGAGCCAAAACCAAGAGTCAGATGCTCAACTGACTGAGCCACCCAGGTGCCCCTAATTTATCAATTTTATTTTTATTTATTTATGTACTTATTTATTTATTTTTTTTTAGTGGGCAGCAAAGCAAAGTTTATTGAGTGATAATACAAAGTTCCCTAAGAGGGAGGGGACCTGAAAGGGTTGTCTTAATTTATCAATTTTAAATCATGCCATTACTGTAACCTAGCATTAACTGTAAAAATCTCAATTTCAGACATTCAGAGAGTTTTTAACATTATTCTTAGAATTAATAAAATATGAATAATACTGTCAATTACTGTCTTTACCTGTTTGGGCTGCTATAACAGAGTACCATAGACTGGATGGATAATAAATGGCATAATTCTTTCTCACAGTTCTGGAGGCTAAGAAGCACAAGATCAGAGCTACAGTAGTTTCAGTATCTGCTGAGAACCCATTTTGTGGTTCATAGCTTCTGACTGCACCTGCACATGGTGGAAGGGGAGAAGGATAAGCTCTCTGGGGTCTCTTTTATAAGGACACTGATCCCATTCAGAGGGCTTCACTCTCATGACCTAATCACATCCCAACAGCTCCACCTCTAAATGCCATCACAGGAGGGATTGGGTTTTAAGATATAAATTTTGGGGAAATATAAACATTCAATCTATAGCAATTAGGTAACAATATCTTTTTTTCATTGTAGATCCTTGAATAGACAGGGAAGCTTACTTTATTGCTTTTAACGTGGAAGAACAACTTGCCTTTTAAGATGTCTTAAGTATCTAAACCCAAACATTATGTATTGACTTAAATAATAGGTTTCTCCACTGTCCTATCACCAGGCCTGAAATTTTCTTCCATTATTGCCTTTCATGTTTTTCTTGATAGAAGCAATATAAAATACAAATTAAACCATGGCTCCTATTTGAACATTGTGTCAGTGATGTAGTTCTCTGATATGGGTTATCAGGAATAGTCATACAGGGTCCAGAGTTTGATTTTTGGTTTTACCATGAACTATGTTAAGTTACTTGCTTTCTTTTTCAATATAGATCATAGTAGTACCAATGCATGTTGTTGTGTAGCTAGTAGAATACCTGACACATAACAGGTGATCTACAACTAGTATATTCCTTTTTTTTTTAATTTTTTTATTGTTATGTTAATCCCCATACATTACATCATTAGTTTTAGATATAGTGTTCCATGATTCATTGTTTGTGCATAACACCCAGTGCTCCATGCAGAACGTGCCCTCCTCAATACCCATCACCAGGCTAACCCATCCTCCCAACCCCCTCCCCTCTAGAACCCTCAGTTTGTTTTTCAGAGTCCATCATCTCTCATGGTTCTTCTCCCCCTCCGATTTCCCCCCCTTCATTCTTCCCCTCCTGCTACATTCTTCTTCTTCTTTTTTTCTTTCTTAACATATATTGCATTATTTGTTTCAGAGGTACAGATCTGAGATTCAACAGTCTTGCACAATTCACAGTGCTTACCAGAACACATACCCTCCCCAGTGTCCCTCACCCAGTCACCCCATCCCTCCCACCCCACCCCCCACTCCAGCAACCCTCAGTTTGTTTCCTGAGATTAAGAATTCCTCATATCAGTGAGGTCATATGATACATGTCTTTCTCTGTTTGACTTATTTCACTCAGCATAATACCCTCCAGTTCCATCCACACAACTAGTATATTCCTTTGCCAGATCCACTCAAACCCCACCTCACCTTCTCTTCTGCACTCTCCCTTCCAAATGTGATTTGAAGACAATGCAAGGCAAGGTAAATAGATCTATTTTGAAGATTGCTATTACAATTTGGGGTGTATTCAGAGTTCCCATTCCAGATCTGGTCTTTGTTAATTCATGAATGTCATTGAAATCTCGCTCTCTTTCACCTCTGTAACAAATGCTTGTTGTCTCCTGTTTTTCAGTGTATCTTGCATTCCTGTCTCCATGTTCCTCTTCTTCCTCCTACCCATTAGCTCTCCTATCCTCTAAACAATTTGTTGTCAAAATGCCATAAAAATCAACCCCACTATTCTATTTTCATTCATAGTTAAGCTTTGTAACAGCAGCTTCTTGTATTCCTTCCAGTTCTTCCATGTCCTTTCTTTCCTCAGTCCACCACAGTATGACTTCCATACACACCACTCCACTGTAGTTGTCATCATCAAAGCCATTGATAAAGGATTGATTTCTTTATTTTCCTGGACTTTTCAATTGCATCAGTCACATCTGTTATGAAAACACACTCTCTTGGTGTTAACATTTCCATTCTCTCATAAAATAGTTTTATGGCTCCTTTTATTCTTTGCTCAATTTTGATGGTCCTTATTGTCCCTTCTGCAGGTGTTTTTCTTTATACTCTTCACATTGTCCTTAGGCAATCTATTCCCCGAGTTGCCTTGTATAACTCCAGTGGAAATCTATCAACTGATCTCAGGAATATGCCCATCGTCCATTTCCTCCTGGAAGTCTTAGGGACACCTCACAGTCCACATATTTAAAGCTGACCTCATCACTTTCCCTTCAAACTTACTACTCCTTTATTTCCTATCTGAGATTGTACTATTGCTGAAAAAAAAAAAAAAAAAGAAAGAAAGAAATCTGAAGGTCTTGGAGGATTTTCCCCACAATCTTAGAAACTATCCACATGGTTCATAGTACACTAGATTTACTTAATATTTCTTGAATCTCTCTCCTCACCTCCCCTTTGTCAGTTTTGCTGTTTCTCTAATAATTGCTCATCAGTCTATAACCAATGCAATCAGTGGGCAATAATTGCTTGCCTCCCCTGTAGTCCTGTCCCCTTTTCCCAACAGCTGTCCTTTGCTTTTATTTAAGGATTTTACATTAAGGATTTATCACCATATTCAATGTTGCCTGCCTAGTGTTCCAACTGGGTTTCAGGGGTGAAGCTAGAAATTTGTTTCTCAGCCAATAGACACACCCCTACTAAGTAAGTCTAATAAGAGAAATGTCTGGACTCTTACAGAAACAACCAGAAAAAAGTTTTCCTCTTCCTACTGCATTTAGGTTTAAGAGAATGTAGGGATGGAATATAGCAGCCACTGTACCCCTGAGACACTAAGAACAAGACCAACAGAGAGAAGGAAAGACTAAGAGTTAAAGAAACTGTTTCTTGATAAATTAAATTTTTCAGTTAAAAGGACCAATACATTAACTTTTTTTCTGATTAGGGAATTTTGGATTATTTATTATGAATTATTATTAGTAGTTGTATTAATACTAGTACCTAAAATATACATAATTGAAATATTTCTTAACTCCTTTTGCTCTTGTCAGACCACATCTACATTCACAAAGTCTAAGGCAAAATGTGTATGAAGGCCCACGAACAATATGTCTAAATATTTAAAAGATTTAAGTCAAGCTAAAAGCTGTTAAATAAAAGTTTTCTCTATCTTTGTGAAATATGTATTAATTAGGACAAAATTGAAGACATTATAAAGTTCTTTTTTTTTAATGACTGAAAATAAGTAAATTTATGTCTGGGTTAGGTAAGCACCGTATAGAAGAACTGTGATAGAAGACAGAATTTAATTATTGAGTTTCTGGTTGTTTTGTGATAGACTGGTAAAGTTTGTATGGTTAATAAAAGAAAGACACACAAATTAATAAAATAGTTATTCAATATAATTTATTTTTTATTTCTTAAATGCAGTTAAATTACTAAGTTATTGTCATGATTTTTATATAATTTTAATAATAATTGTAATATTAATGTAAAAGATAAAAAATAAAATGCCATCACATTCACTGTGTACTTAATGTGTATGTCATATTATGAATTTCTTTTAAAGGAAATGCAAAAATGAATAGATTTTCTATTTTTTTCAAAAATATTTTTATTCTTAAACAGTCAAAATAATCTGTTAAACTTAAAAGTCAAATACAAGTTTTAATTACTAAATATAAGTCCAGTTATTTAAATAGAACAAAAATTCTTAATATAAACTTTGAAAGTTTTATTATAAAAATTTATAAAAATAAAACTATCACAGTTCTTCTATACTGTGCTTACCTAACCCAGACATAAAGAAGTGGTATCACACATGACCATGTTACCTCTGATCCTACATATAAAAAAGTTAACCTAGAATTTTTTAACATCAAAAAGTGTTCCTCAGCTATAGAGCCAACTGTCTCAAATACTGTGCTAATTCACGAATCTCTCCAGAACTTCAAATTAGAGCATGAAGAAAAGCACAAATATGGACACGACATTCCTGGGAAATAATACTTTGTACAAAAATTTATTGCATATATGCTCTCTGAGAGGAAGAATTTGACAAGTTAGTCTTTCCTCTTACCAAGTGTTTCCACTGTTCATGCTTTCTACTCTCTGAAGCACTGTCCTCTGGTATCAGCAGGAGCAAACTCCACATTTTTAGACATTCATATACAATTGTTTTTGATTTCAAGGACATAAGGCAAAAGATGTGGAAGAGCATTCCCTTGAGACCACAATGGTTTGGGCCACAAAGTGGACTTTCAGGATTATGGGTCTTACTGTGTCACTGTTGGGGGGCCAGAAGCACTCATCTATAATTTAATACATCTATTTGTTCTGTGTTTCTGATATATGAGGTCATCTAAAGTGTGGAGCTCCTCATGTTCAGGTCTAAGGATATCACCTGCCCTTGTCTTAATGTACTCCATTCCCCTTAAGAAAATCTGTCCCATTAATGATTCCCCACTGTTGACTGGGAAAAAAAAAATTTTTTTGGATGACATTCAAACTGAAGGCCATGACCCAAATATTGCCTACTTCTCTAGGGGGGGTCATTTATTACCATTCCCAGATCCTGCATTAGTTCCCCTTGATAGTTTTCTTCCTTCTATAATGTTCTCTTTTTCTGTAAGTGGTAAAGTCAGGACCTGTGTTCCTAACCACTGGGTTCCACTATCTACCATTGCCTGGTTGTCCGTTCTGCTATTATGCCTGTATTGCTTCACTTTCCAAGAACACTTAGTAATTCCTACCACCTAAGGAGAAATGTTTATACACAATTATATGGCACCACCTGTTGAACTCTATCTTAAATGCTTATTGAAGTGAATTATTTCCTCTCTTTTCATGATATAGCATATTTATCCTTAACTAGATCGCTCACTCTTCGAAGGCAGAAATTATGCCTTATACTTCTTGATGTATCCTTTATTGCTAAAGACAATGCCTATGGCATGTAATAGTTACAATCTTAACAAGTCCATTTTTATTTGAAATTCTACCTATACTTAAGAGATGCTTTGTTTATAATGACTCATAGTGTTATTTGCTTTCCCTCTCTAGTTAATTTGGTGAAATTTCCAACTAGAACACCATGTTTCTGTAATTTATCATAAGGCCATTCCTCTTCTTCACTGGGGACACCTTCTCCTTGTTCTACATCTGTGTGTGCTTGGGGTGGACACCTGGTGGAAGGTCTGTTCACATGCATGCAGATGGGTGCTGGGAGCAAACCGCCCCCTCATGAAAACTGGCTTGCTACTGAGAGAAATACCTTATGTCCTCTAATCCAAAGCCATCCTGCATGTTTTCCTTACCAGGATTTAAAGAACATACTCTGTTCCCATCCAAATGTGAAAAGTTTAATTTCAAAATAAAATGTGTCACAATAGCAAAGAAACAAAAGGGGAAAGATTCCTTATGTCATCACCAGTTGACATACCCTACTTTTACTGGTTCTGTACATAGTACAAACCCTTCAAAAATACTCTGAATAAAAAGAATAACACGATTTTTATTCTTGTGAATCTGAATCATTTAAGAAGAATGTCAGAGAAATATTTCCCTCACATTGTCCAGTCTAGACATGATAGTTTAAGAACTACTTATCTTTATCTCTCAAATATGTGTAAATTCTCTTTCCTTCTGCCATGAAAATATTCTTATTCTAAACCAACACTGAGGACCCCGTGGATGGGATAGATACATAACCAGTCATTATGAATCTAAGGACCTTACAATTTTGTTGCATTTATCTTTATCTGCTAGAGGGCATCAATTAATTCATTAAAAAAGCAGACAAACAAACAAAATTGTGTGCCAGCTATGAACCAGGCATTTTGTCCAGTGGTTATGCAAACAAACATTAGATGAACTCCTTACCATCCAGCAGAATTGATAGTCCTTGTTAAAATGCAAATGTTATCTAAGTAAGTTAGCACATCAAACCACTTAACCACAAAGGGTTTGTCAAATTACTAGTCAGTCACCCGGAGGACACTGACCTGATGGAATAGAACTGATACAGGTAAATGCATGGGGGAAATAACAGGGATCAAGCCATCTGCATGTAGGATGGTGCCTACATGAAATTTTCAGAAGACCATTTGGTAGATCATGTGGGTTTGTCAAAGAGGTTAGGTAAACAGAAAAGTAAGTTCAGAAATTTTAAAGACACAGTTGTTTCAATTTTCATGCAGGCATCCAAACACTTATAGGTTTAATATTTTCCTCCCACTAAGGTAAATCTGGTCAGGAATTTTTTTTTTTTTTCTTAATGAAAAGCACAATTTTCCAACCCCTTTCACAGCATAAACAAAACAAAACAAAATGAAAAATGATATTTGTGTGGCTTATTAGGATAAAGGAAGGCTGCCTATGGCTCCAAAAATCTGGCGCTAGGGACTCCAGCAGACCTCCGTCCCACACAGCTTCCCCTAAGGGATGGGCCCAAACTTCCATATACCTGGATTCCATTTGTGGTATCTGAGTATCTTTAGGCACATTCATTAATAATCTTTTAAGGGGCGCCTGGGTGGCTCAGATGGTTAAGCGTCTGCCTTCAGCTCAGGTCATGATCCTGGGATCAAGCCCCACATTGGGCTCTCTGCTCAGTGGGGAGTCTGCTTCTCCCTCTCCCTCTGCCTGCCGCTTCCCCTGCTTGTGCTCTCTCTCTCTCTCTAATAAAAAATAATTTTTTTTTAAAAAGAAGCTTTTAATAGAAGTTGGAACATCATTTATGGAGTAACTCAATATTATTCCATTATGATTATCTACAATTCTATTTCTCATAAAAAAAATAATAGTGGCAACGTTTAGTGCTTGTGGAATGAGTTCAGCAAAGTCATCTCTACCTGGAAAATAAAGACCTTGCCTCTTCCAGAATCTCTGAATTCACTTTATTTTGAAACGATTATAGAATATGACTTTGTTTATTTTTTGTTTTGCTCTATATTCTAAGCAATAAAATATTCAAATTAATACATTGAATAATATTTAGAAAAAGAAAAACCTTCTTTCTGAATTTATGATAAATAAGAATCATCCATGTAAGTTTTATACTATTAGATCACTTACTGACGTTACACATATCTTTTTATATATATAAATATATTTTTCTCAGTTCAAGTTTAATAGAAACAACAAAATATATATTATATATATAATAAGACATCAATTCATAGCTTTATAATACAGGAAAGGGAAAATAGGTAACCTTTGAGAAGAAAGAGCATGCTATTTTCTATTCCAGAAATTGTTATTTTGATGAGAAAAAAAAGTGCTGACCATTGGGAAACGGAGGGGTGTAGATATGTAAATCATATCACTTTAAAAGGAGAGTAGCTTTAATAATAAAAACAGTATTCAAAATTAATAAAAACTAATATACAAAAGTGAATGTAACTTTTCTCCCTTTTGCATTTTTTTGGCTTTCCATATTTGAACATACTACTTTTACTACTAGAGATTATTTTGATTAGAAGATGAGTGAATAATGTGTCATTGCAAGGAACGTGGTCAAACCTTTCCAGTTGCCTCTGGCAATGTGCTGCTATGTTCAGAGGACCTGAGATGTGCCATCTCACTGCTCCATGTGATTACCATGCCATAACAGATCCTTTAAATATAAATTTGATGCATATTTAGGAGTTAAGTACACTTAATTGAAAGTGCTACCAGTGATCTATTCTAATGAGCTGCTAGCTAAATTGGAAAATATCAGTGGATTGTCCGTCCTTTATTTTGAAACCTTTAAATAAGTTGGAGAAAGAGAAGCAGAAGTGGGACTCCAGAAAGGGTTGAGCAATATGACAGTGGTGAATTTTACCTCCTGTCTCAGCAAATCTTTTCCTGTCATTTTAGCTAGCATTTCTTTTCATATGCCTGCTGCTTGTTCTGGTGAGAACAGCGTTGTTATCCAAGTATGCCTCACCTCCTTCATTTATCATGCCTTTTTTCAAGAATTTGTTTCCAGCTCTTTTCTGTTTTTGTTTTAATTTTGTTTGAAATTTGTTTCCAAGAATTTAAAATATTGACTTTATTGATTTTATGATAGGATGCCTTGAGATAGTTATGAGGTTATAATTATAAAACTATTGTTATCAGAAGTAAGTGATCATTTTTAAGGATAATATATTTGCTGCATTTCAAATGTTTATTATTTTTTTCAACTCCTCTTACCAAAAAGAGCTGAGTCTACTTTATTATTTTTTTTTTTAAGATTTTATTTATTTATTTGACAGAGAGAGACACAGTGAGAGAGGGAACACAAGCAGGGGGAGTGCGAGAGGGAGAAGCAGGCTTCCCGTGGAGCAGGGAGCCCAATGCAGGGCTCGATCCCAGGACCCTGGGATCATGACCTGAGCCGAAGGCAGACGCTTAAAGACTGAGCCACCCAGGCTCCCGGAGCTGAGTCTACTTTAAATAATGAATGATTGTCACTTAATTCCTACAAATTATCCTGAATGTTGAAGTCTATCTTTGTTTGAAAGTTAAAATCATATGAATAAAATAGTCACATGCAAATTGTCTCTCATATTCTGAAGAGAGCTCAGGCTTTTGCTAAATTTTTCATCAATGTCATAAGTTGATGGGTGATTTTTTTCTCAAACTGATAATAGCTGGAGAAAAAAATCTGAAAAGAGAGAATCTCCAACCAAAAACTTCAGGAATTTTCTGACATTTGAGTTTGATATTTGGTTACAAATCAAGAATAAGGCAAGGAGGGATAAGAATGTCATCAATTAAATATTTTTTGAATATTTAAAAATATATAAGAATGTTATTGATTGAATATTTTTTTTAAGATATATGAACATCATGAAAATAAACCCTAGACTTACGATGGTGGTTCGGAGAAGAGTAATTAGTAAATAGAACAAGAAGTAGTGCCTCTTAATTCAATAAATACTATATCTCCCTTGAAGCAGAAGGAAATGGATCTTCCTCTCCACCAGCCTCCTCTCTTCCATGTTAATTCTTAAAATGAGATTGTAGTCAGTTTGGTTCAGATGAGATGGTGTCTTACTTGGCTCAGGCTATGATAACAAAATACCATAGACTGAGTGGTTTAAACAATAGAAATTTATTTCTCACAGTTTTGGAAGCTGGAAACCCGAGATCAAAGTGCCAGCAAGGTAGGTTTCATTCCAAGGTCTCTTCTGGTTTGTGGGCAGCCGCCATCTCCCTGTGTGCTAACTTGGCCTCTTCTCTGTGGGCACATGGGGACAGAGAGCAAGCAAGCTTCTTGGTGTCTTTCTAATCCCCTTAGAAGGGCCAATTCTGATGATCTCATCTAGCCCTAATCCTAAGGCCCTATCTTTCAATGCCATGACCTTGGAGTTTAGAGCTTCAATATATGAATTTGGGGGAGACATAAACATTCAGTCTATAATAGACAGTGAGATATCTTTAAAAAAATAAAAAGTCAAAAATCTCAAATCTTATAGGAGCCAAGCTGGGCTATGTCCTAAGATGATGCTTGTGATGTTTACTAAGTTCCTTTCTATGTAATGAAGAGAGCACTGGCCTGAGCATCTGTGCCAATTGAGTTTAAATTCTGGTTGTGTAATTTCTTAATTGTGTGTCTTTGAATGTTTAGTCTCTCTAAGGCTAAACATCCATGCACAATAATTTTGACCTCTTTGTTGTATAATGAAGTGCAATAGAAGTAATGTACATGAATATGCTTAAAATAGTAAATACTCAATAAAATATTTCTAAAATACCTTTTAATGAACCTGATCCTACATATTATTACACAAAAGAAATGCACCATACAATTAAGAGACCATTAAAAAAATAACTGCAATTAACCACAGTTACCACAGTCAATATACAAGGAAGGACATATCCTATCTTTTGATCTTTCCATTATTCCATCGAATTCTAAAGCCACTACATTAATATATGACCAAAAACTTGGCCCAGAAAAAAGTTCTGTAAAGATATTATTATACATTTAAGTCACATACTAAGTAGATTTACAACCAGTCAGAAGTAACTTTTAAAGAAAGAAAACTGTTTGCAAATATGACTTGTAGGATTATGGCATGATCATCTAAAGGAAACCATTTTTCTTGAGATTTCTAGTATTTTTTGTTTTTATTGTTTTTGTTGTTGTTGTTGGTTCATTTCAAGTTCTCGACTCTCCTGAGTCAGATTCTTGGTATGTATCTCCCCTCTGGTACAAATTTTCCTTACTATTCAATGGAGAATTAGAAAAACATATTAAAATGCCAGAACACAGAACATGTCTTCATTTTCAGCAAACCTATCATCTGAGCAGACATGACTCTATGTGTTCATGTCTAGACCTTTGTTTGGTATAAAGATAATAGTTCCAGCTCATAACATGTTTTGCCACATTTATCTTGCCTCATTAAAGTGAATTCCCAGAAGAAACCTGCATGGGTGGCTATTGATGAGTCATTTCCAGTCACTCGATTGACTAGCGTAACCAAGATAAGATTTTGGAAATGAGTACAACCTAGAAGGAAGGTGGGCTGTAAAAATAGTTTTGGTAAAGCTTGAGTCATTTTAGTTGTATCTATGAACTTAACAAATACAACTTAAGAAATAGTGAATGCCTTCAACTATAAATGAACTTTCAATGTCCAAGTGCAGAGTGTGATTTCCTCTCTTCCATTTCTTTGCCTCATGTTTACTGTACTTTTTCTTTTTTTTAAAGAATGAAATATCCTTTGTTCTTCCCTGTGTCCCCAGGACCTGAAACTGAGAGACACAAGTCGGTCTTTCACGCACCCCAGACTAGTTTCTTCAGTAAAACAAGGCTGCGGACTCTCAATAAACTGATACAGATGGGGATGACAGACTAGTGGGTGGGGATGTTGGATAAACAGAGAAATGGGTGTGTCAACTCATATCTGAATTGTGAATGTAATCATCATATAGCTGAGAATCTCTGGAGAAATAAGCTAATTGGCCAACCGACAAAAGAGGTTCCGGGTTTTGGCAAAAGGTATAGTGACACACAGGCAATAGGACCTGTCCCATGATGTTTAACATCATGTCATAATGATATCGCAAGACATAGAAAAGCTTTTCAAATGATCAGATACGTCATCTTACGCCATGGGTTCCCAAAGAATGTAAATAGCTGCTCATCAGTTTGAATTAGTGTAAGTGCTGCCAGACAGTTACAAAGAGCAAAAATAGTACATTCAGATGGTCCTTAGTTATAAATTCAATGGGACTGAGAGACAGAATCAAAATTAAATGTGACACAGAAAATTCTGGGTTAAGCGTTTGGGTGGTGGTCTACCTTGTACTTGACTTAAATGAGATTTAGTAGATTAGGTGGTATCAACAGGCTTGTTGCCCAAATTCATGTCAAATGATTCTAGAAGGTCTCAAAATACAAACAAGGAGTCCAGGTGATCATTCTGTCTCTCTACTGTGGTAATGATATTACTAACAAGTATATTAGAATCTAACATTACTCATTTGTTTCACATTTTTTTACTTTCTCTTATTGAGGGGGGTTTTGAAATGAACACGTTCCTCACACAAGTGTACATGTGATGCACCAGCGACTGTACAGTTGAACTGGTATTTTCAGAAGTGATCAACACAAATAACAAGTGGAAATTTGAGGCCCAAACATTGAACATTTCCAAAGGAACACTATTTACATTGCATTCTCTATTATGAATATGAAATACACTTATACTGTATTTTATCTAAAAAATAAAAGGAACAACTTACTGGCCTACATTATTGCAATGTATGCAAGTCTGTTGTGCAATCATGTTCTGCCAGAGACTTTTTTTTCTTTTTCTTTTTCTTTTTTTATTATTTTATTATGTTATGTTAATCACCATACATTACCTCATTAGTTTCTGATGTAGTGTTCCATGATTCATTGTTTGTGTATAACACCCAGTGCTCCATTCAATACGTGCCCTCCTTAATACCCATCACCAGGCTAACCCATCCCCCCACGCCCCTCCCCTCTAGAACCCTCAGTTTGTTTCTCAGAGTCCATAGTCTCTCATGGTTCGTCTCCCCCTCCGATTCCCCCCCTTCATTTTTCCCTTCCTACTATCTTCTTCTTTTTTTTTAACATATAATGTATTATTTGTTTCAGAGGTACAGGTCTCTGATTCAACAGTCTTACACAATTCACAGCGCTCACCATAGCACATACCCTCCCCAGTGTCTATCACCCAGCCGCCCCATCCCTCCCACCCCCCACCACTCCAGCAACCCTCAGTTTGTTTCCTGAGATTAAGAATTCCTCATATCAGTGAGGTCATATGATACATGTCTTTCTCTGATTGACTTATTTCACTCAGCATAATACCCTCCAGTTCCATCCACGTCATTGCAAATGGCAAGATTTCATTCCTTTTGATGGCTGCATAATATTCCATTGTATATATATATACCACATCTGCTTTATCCATTCATCTGTCGATGGACATCTTGGCTCTTTCCAGAGTTTGGCTATGGTGGACATTGCTGCTATAAACATCGGGGTGCACATACCCCTTCAGATCCCTACGTTTGTATCTTTGGGGTAAATACCCAGTAGTACAATTGCTGGGTCATATGGTAGCTCTATTTTCAACTTTTTGAAGAAACTCCATACTGTTTTCCAGAGTTCTGCCAGAGATTTTTTTTTTTTTTAAGATTTTATTTATTTATTTGAGAGAGAGAGAGAAAGCAGGAGGTGGGGAGGGTCAGAGGGAGAAACAGATACCCCGCTGAGCAGGGAGCCCAATGCGGACTCAATCCCAGGACCCTGGGATCATGACCTGAGCCAAAGGCAGTCAACCACCTGAGCCACCCAGGCGCCCTGTGCCAGAGATTTTTAAACATAGATTGATCACATACTTATCTTTAGGATGACTTATTTAAAGCAGATCCCACTCAAGGCATAATGTCTTTATAGGGGGAATGGAGTGAATGAAAATTGTTGATGGAGAGAAAAACAAAAGATATTTTATAAGCTATCTTCTCAGCTATCTTATTTAATTATTTAATCTCTCTTACCCCAGGGCAGGGAAGTCTTTTTTTTTTTTTTTTTTTTTAATTCTATTTCTTACATAACTGGCCACTATACTTTCAATTAAATATAATGTTCTTATACTCTTCTCTTTCTTTTCTCTTTTCTTCTTTCTCATTAAGAGTCATAGCAACCTGAGTCCTGTGAGGAGAGCTCTGAGCTAGGCTGAGTAAGAGGAGACTTTCAGAATATGGACATGAAGGTATAATGGGCCGTCAGCATGCTTTCACCAGTGCTAGTACAAAGACTCCTTGGCAGGAGAAAGTCAAGGAGAAAAAAAAAAATTAGAAACTACAGATGTTTCACCTTTCAGATTTTTGTCATAGGCGACTCAGAAGCAGATCTAATGAAACCACCATATTCCCCACGACCCTGGAGTGAGCCAGTAAAGTTGGGCTCAATATTTCTTGTTATCATTCCAATAATACTATCTTGGGAAGAGAATATTTCCAAGAAAGTATGTTCAATTCTGGAAATGCTAATGGGTTGGCAACTTTCCCCCAAGTCTTTCTAGCTGCAGGGAACGAATGAGGGCAGAGTGCAGCCAGTTTCTGGGAGTACTTGCATTTCCTAAGTCCTCCAAATTGCTTACCTACTAATCCCCAGTGCTTTGCTTTCCTGTGAAACAGGTCCCATTCCTGGGAATTTGAAATTGCTTTAATGGATAAAGTGGTGCCGGGGACATGCTATTACCTATATGTGTGCATAAGATCCACATACATGCTTGCCCCAAATCAAACATTTGTTTTCCAACCAGAAAAGAGGAAGTAGATTCAGATTCAAGTTTCTTTAGGGACAAGATCATGCTGAGAAGCAAATGAATGGCCACTGTGGGGAATTTATTTCTCCTGCTGAAAAAGCAAAGGCTAATAATAATTGAGGTTGATTTGCAAAATGCACAGCTTTACAATAATCATATGATACCTAGTAATTTTGAAATTGAGGTAAAAAAAAGGAAGCACTTCAGAAGCCGGAATTATGAAAATCAAGAAGTTGCTTAAAATATTTGAGAGTGTGCTTAGAGAATCAAATGCCATATGCTTTATTTGCTTCTGAAGAGAAATCGTGTTTTCTGTTGGAACAAATTGCACACAGGTGTTTGATACAGAGTTTATAAGCTATCAAGAGGAGCCAGAATGTTTGGGGTTGGGGTAGGAGGTGTTAATTTGGGAAAGGTGGTATGAGGGGTGGATGAAGAGAACAGAACAAGTAGGGAAAAAAAAAGAAAGAAGTTTCTTAGCCATATTTGCAAACTGGGTGGAGTTGTTAGAATTGGAATTTACCACCTAAGGGCAAACCCACATTAATTTATGCAGTCAAATTACGATTCTACTTTTCAGCTACTTTGCTTATGAGTTGCTGGTGTAAGAGAAATAAGAAAAATAATAAAATTAACATATATAGCTGTTTGTTCTGTATCTATTTCTTCCTATTATGTGGGAACTATACATAAAGCTGGGTTAAATTTCCTTTCCACTCACAGGTCTCAGTGGAACTCAGGGTCACCCATTTTACTGTTGAGAAAACTGAGAGCAGTTTTAGTTGACTGCAAAATGTGCAGATCGTGTGTATAACACAGATTGCTTCTCACACTGACAGACCCAGATACGAAGGGTCATTGGTGCTTGATACATAGGCATCAGTGTAAAAATCTCTCTGGGGAAATATAAAATACTGTTTTTGAAATGGAATCTATAATGAAATATCACCAGTGCAAATTGACCCAGGCTCATAAAATAGTGTAGAAAGTTTGACATTTCAGAGTCATGTCCAGGATATCAAAAAAAACAAAAACAAAAACTGTTAACTAGAGAGAATGAGGTCCACTCCACTTATTTTAAGACACTACATTGGCTTTTCTTACTAATATGTAAACGGTAATGGTTTGGTCTGTGTGACACTAAAACATTGGATGGAAGGCGTAAATTTAGCTGTATTCAATAACATACCTTACCTAAGTAGGTTGTTTAAAATCATCAGAGTGACCCTTTTCAAGAGAGAGTCTCATAACTGGTCTGTATTTAGTATGGGTCGCCCTTAAATCTCCCTTCAGACTGTCTTTCCAGTAAGGAAGCCTTCAGAAACAGAAAGTATTCAGAACAAAAAGGATACTTTTGAAAAACTCTGAAAGTGTATTTTTAAAAAAACAGTCAAAGCAGTTGAATATTATAGTCAAGGAATTATCTACAACAAACAGAAAATTACCCATTTTAATACCCACAATTTCTTTATTTATGATACATTTCCTTAATTCTAAAATAAATTTGTTTATTATCTCTGAATGTAGAATGTTTAAATATTGTTCCTCTCTAAATAAAGACTAAATTATTGAGTTAATTTTCATTGTGCTTTATTTTGGAAACTAAGTACAAAAACTCAGGCTTTGTGTTTTATTAGAGATAAATTTATAAAATTTAAGCAACAAACGATCAAACATTAGAAAATTCTTTGGGTTCCTTTCTGAAATTAACCAATGGCAAAATAGGGTGTTAAAATCCTAAGACAGACAACTTTTGCTAGTTGATAACTTGTACCAAAATCAATGTCATAGAAGCTCAATGTGAAAATATCTCTTTCTTCTCAGTGTATTAAATAATAAATTCATTGGTGGTTTTTGAAGGGAAGCCCTCATAATTGGTTTGAACAATCTGAAAATTCTGTTTGGTAAACTTAATTTGATTTATATTCTATTCATTTTTGACAGAATATTATAACTGTAAGAATCAGAAAAATTGGAAAGCATATAATATGCAACTTTGGACTTGGGTTACTAGTGATATTTAAATCTTGAACAAACCCAAAACTCTATAATATTTATTTTTTTGTTCTGATTGTAGCCACTCAAAAATATGTGTGGAAGTAGAGCAAGGGGGTTGAACTATAGTGATTTGTTACTGGTAAATTCCCAAACTGGATGACTCAATAGCATATAACCAGCCCAATCTGTACCAATTTTACAAACATAAGGGCTGCTGATAATTACAGCATATATAGCTCAATAATGAAAAGAGACTTTATTTTTTTTATTTTTTTTAAGATTTTATTTATTTATTTATTTGAGAGAGAGAGAGCGCACAAGCAGGGGGAGCGGCAGGCAGAGGGAGAAGCAGGCTCCCTGCTGAGCAAGGAGCCCGATGCCAGGACTCGATCCCAGCACTCTGGGATTGCGATCTGAGCCAAAGGCAGACGCTTAACCACTGAGCCACCCAGGTGCCCCGAAAAGAGATATTTTTAAACAATAATTTTATTTTCCCCATTTAATTGTTTATCTTTATTTTCTTCAAAAGTTTTATTTACTCCATTGCAAATGGAAGAATTTCTCCTCTCGCAGATTTGTGACTTTATTTACAAGAGTTTAAAACATAGTTAAAAACATAGTTTAAAACATAGTTAAATTGCTTAATCTGGACAATTTGGCAATGTTGTACAGTAAAAAAATAAGCACTTAAAAGATGTGAAAATATCTTTTTTTCCTTATAAGAGATCTCCTATTTGAGAATAATTGATGTAAAGTCATAATGGATTACTACTTTGTTCATCTTATTTTTTACTAAGGCTTAGTTCTGAAAGGGACTGGAGGTAGGGTGGGGAATTGGGGAAGATTTTCTTTTTTCAAGATGATTTTCTCAGATAACCAATAATAGGCAGAAACTTCTTCTTAAGTATTAGATTGCTAATTTTCATTGTAATTATTACTAATGAAAGTCTTTTTTTCTTTAAGATTTTATTTATTATTTGACAGAGAGAGACACAGCGAACACAAGGGAACACAAGCAGGGGGAGTGGCAGAGGGAGAAGCAGGCTTCCCGCCGAGTAGGGAGCCCGATGCAGGGCTCGATCCCAGGACTCTGAGATCATGACCTGAGCCGAAGGCAGGCGCTTAACGACTGAGCCACCCAGGTGCCCCTATTACTAATGAAAGTCTTAAAAATGTACCTTTGAGACACCCAACAACTTTTTTCAATTTTAATATGTGCCTTGTGCATTTTAATTTTATTACTGAGTAGAATTATCTCTTGTCTTTTTATTGACTTATTAGTTCTTTTTTAGGAAAATAATTTAGTGATCTTCAAAGCCAAAGAGTTTGACAGCCTATCCCAAGTTCATAAGATATTTATTTGCTACTTAATACTAAGTTCCAAACCTAAGGTATACCATTATAGAGGCACTTCACAGAGGCGAACAGATTTCATGGAAAAAAAATTTAAAAACTAAAAATACAGCATGAGAATTCAATTTTGGAGTTTTCTTCAACAGCTCTGTTCTAGCAAAAATAAATATGGGTGTATATTTAAAAACTATAACACATTCAATAATTTTATTAATCTTGGTGGGCTCTTTCCCCTAGTTACCTTCAGTGAGGTTCATGAAATACTCACTGTATATATCCCTACAATCTGGAATGAATTATTTGGGTTTTCTTTTTCTTTTATTGGTTAAATAGTTTGAAAATTAGGAATGATTAATGTCCTTATTTTCTCACTCTGCCTCTATTGGCAATTATATTCTGGCAACAGATTAACTATAGAAAAAAAGTTCCCATATAGATTACATACTTAAGTTATAAGTGTAACATTAGATATGATATTTACTTTAAAAAGGTAAAACCTATAATGTTCTATTTGAGATCAAGTCATATAATTTTCAGTCAACATGCAGGTAACATTCTTAGAGAGTAATTGACAATTAAGATAATTATAACTGAAGACATGAATTATTCAAAAAGCATTTTCAAACTGGTGTTAGGCCAGAAGAACAGAAACCAGACCAGTATGGAGCCACAGTTGGGCTGACTCAATACAACAACATCGAAATGTGATGGTGTTGGCATCATGACATCACCACTCCCTTGGGACCAATCATTCGTAATGCAGGTGGCAGAGCTAGACTGATCTCATCAGAAAACATCTGAGCCATACAAACCAACTTTCTCAGTGTCTACAACTGCATTTCTTCCCATCCACATCACTGGAGTAGAGGATCTATGCAAGTACAAGTGGCATTGCAGTATTAAGTTTAAGGTGTTATAGGTAATCTAGGATCAAACCTCCTGGTTGACAGTGAAAGCTCTACTCAGGTATTAATTAAAACTTTAAGTACTATTTGAACCAAAGTCTTGTGGAAAAGCCCAATAGTCAACATGTGGGGATTACCACTATTTTTCTGTCATCTATTCAATAGAACAGTTTCTATCCTTCCTTCCTTCCTTCCTTCTTCCTCCCCTCCTTCCTTCTTCCTTCCCTCCTTCCTTCCTATGGACAAGGTAGTGCCAAAATTTAATGATACAAACTGGTAAGATGTGGAAAGAGTTGTGTAAATTGAATAATTTTCCATCTATGTGACTTCTTTTGAGTAGATATACTACAATTATAAAGATATAGATGTATAATTTAATTTTAAAAATTCTAAATTTTTTGATACTTTTTTTCATATACATCCAAAAATAAAAACATGAATCTTGAAAAATTGTCTTTTAGAACCTGTCTGAGCTTTTGGCTCAGAGCAGTTTGGATGGTGCCAGATTAAAATATGTGACATGGGGCGCCTGGGTGGCTCAGTTGGTTAAGCGACTGCCTTCGGCTCAGGTCATGATCCTGGAGTCCCTGGATCGAGTCCCGCATCGGGCTCCCTGCTCGGCAGGGAGCCTGCTTCTCCCTCTGACCCTCCCCTCTCTCATGTGCTCTCTCTCATTCTCTCTCAAATAAATAAATAAAATCTTTAAAAAAAAATAAAATAAAATATGTGACATAATAGTCATTAAAGATCCAAAACTAATACAAACCTGATTCAAGCATCCCCAACTGAAAGTGTTTTATCCCTTCTAGATATCTGATTCCTTGATATCTCTGCATTTGCATTTGTTCTAAATACATCAAGACAGAAAACCTTGAAATCTAAAAGGAAGAATAAATTATAGAACTGATTAATACTAATTGTTGTTTAGTAGTTATCCATCCATTTTCAAGGAAATGTTGCTATTATTCACACACCCCGACAACACAGATGGACAAGTCTTTGCTGCAACAACATCCATGCTCAGCTGAACTTCATTTTATAAAGTAGAGAGCTAAACGTTTTATGGAAGGGGCAATAATCTGTTTACTGAAAGATGTAGACAATTTTCTTTAGGAAATTGCTTTGTTCTGAGTTGGGTAAGTTATCAAAGGCAGAAAAAAGTTGACAATCTATTTGCAGCCATCATTTAAAATTCATACCATTTCCTTCTCACTCATTACAAAAAACACCACTCTGTGCAAGGTTCTACAAGTAAAAGTTCTTCCATGTGGATGGCCTTAAGAGAGCCTTGCAATGACAGATGGTTTGGTTAATTACAAAATTAATCTTTATGCTATTGAGACATAATTTCAGTGAATAATATTTTCCAGACAGAGTTTAATAAGCAGTTTGTGGTTGAGTAGCCTTTTGCCCAAAAAAGGGAACCAGGTCTCTGTGACTACCTTCTACATTCAGAGAGCATGAGGTTAGAGGATGTTAACTTGACTACCCTAGGAACTGAGTTCCAGTAACCTTATCAGAGCCTAACGGAGTGAACCCACCCTAGATGTTGTGAAAGAAGGACTGTTGAAATAGCACCTGGCATTTCACCCTGAACTCCTATAACACTTGCTGATTCACTGACCACAGTCAGGGGAAAGTACACTGGATGTTCAGCTGGCCTTCCTGGGTGAGTCCTTCTGGTAAACATGGACTCATCTGAGAAATCACAGGTTTTTAACATTCACATACAGGAACTTTGATTTTTTTCTGAAATGTGGTAAAGCGAATCAATTTTCAAATGTTGAAATTTACAAAGATTAAAACTAGAAATCTAAATTTTGTAAAAGGAATACTCTTTATAATCATGCATACTTTTATTACTGTTGTTTATGTATTTCTTACTGAAAAGCAATTGGGATTATCAGCATCAGTATGATTAGAAGTTTGATTTTGGGTGAACAGATTTTCTCCAGGTAATTTGTGAAAAAAGTCCTTGACTTTACTTGACTAACTTGAATGGGTTAAAGAGAAGAAATTCATGCTGAAGACACCGGTTGTGACATTCTAGTTTTAAGAACTGGTATCTGATCTGAGTAGAACCAAACAAGACTTATTTTGATCTGTAAGAAATTAGAAAACTGGTCATATATGCAATGATCTATGTGATTTTATTTTTAAGTTTTTTATATGCATGTTTAGGAAAATAGCTATAGATATACACATAAATACTAAATTTATGGTGGGACCAACCTATACTCTAGGGAGTTGCTTGTTCTTCATGAAACAAACAAAAAGAAGTTGAGCTAATTTTTCCCTCCAATAAATTGTTGACTGTTTCTACTAAGTGAAAAGTGTAGAAACATTCAGAAGTAACTAGATAATAAATTAACTGCTACCCGGAAAAAAGTCAAATAATTATCCTACCATAAAATTCTCCTGTTTGATTTCCTTCATCATATCTTCAGTAGCTTTTTGAAAATGTTAGTTACATGATGGTGTAATCATGTCCTTTTCATCCTTATTTCACTACAGGAAACTTTATCATAGTGTATAGCAAATATTTAATGGCAAATTTAAAAATCAGTGACTGACTAGATTCAAACTTCTTAGAATATGATTATCAAAATTTAAATCAACTCAACACTTGCTACTTCTGTAAATATTGGTTAGTTGGTAGAATCTACAGATTACAAATATGCTTTCTGAAATGAAAAAACCCACTATTTTATTTATTTATTTACTTATTTATTTATTAATTATTTTGTCCAATTAGCCAGCATTTAGCACGTCATTAGAAAAATACACTATTTTTAATGGTGATAGCACAGACTAGAGTTGTAATAAATGACTTACAAAATTTATTAGAAAGTCATCACAAAAGTATAGAAGCCACAATTTCTATGATTAGAATATTTTTATAAGTTAGTGGGGGAGTGAATGAGAAAAGTGAACCAGCGTTTATTGGGTCCCCCTTTATATGTGCTGTATGTATTTCATCTTAGTGAAATTGGTAAAACTGAGGATACCAAGATCAGAGCAATTGTTAAATTGTTCAGAACAGACAGAGTGATACTAAGTCTTACCATTTGTAAAGACTTTCTTTATGTCAGTGTGCTTAATTTTTTTTTTTGAAATCAACTATATTAAGGTATAACATACCTAAAATAAAATGAACCCTTTTTAAACATTTGAAAAACAATGTGCATGTGTAACCACTACCACAATCAATATAGGATATTATAATCAATTCAGAAAATTTCTTTGTGTCTCAAACTAGTCAACCCCCTTTTCTCAGTCAACTCCAAGAAACCACTGATCTGCTTATTACTTTGCTTCATCTAGTTCTTGCATCAGTGTTATCATACAGTATGACTCCATAGTGTCTAGCTAATTTCACTCAGCATAGTGATTTTGAGATTCATCCATGCTGCAATGTATATCAGTAGTTGCCCCTTTCTTATCCCCGAGTTGCAATAAATTCCATTGTCTTCCACCGTATGAATTTACCACAGTTTATTTATTCATTTATCTGCTA
Organism: Halichoerus grypus; assembly: GCF_964656455.1. Lineage (NCBI taxonomy): Eukaryota > Metazoa > Chordata > Mammalia > Carnivora > Phocidae > Halichoerus > Halichoerus grypus. Next base: position 111,517,732 of record NC_135715.1, read on the forward strand.
ATAGACATTTGGGCTGTACCCAGTTTTTGACTATTAGGAATAAAGTTTCTTTTTTTAAGATTTTATTTATTTAAGAGAGTGAGAGAAAGCACATGCACAAGTGGGGGGGTAGGGGCAGAGGGAGAAGCAGACTCCCCACTGAGAGCAGGGAGCCTGATGTGAGGCTCTATTCCAGGACCCTGAGATCATGACCTGAGTTGAAATCAAGAGTTGGATGCTTAACCAACTGAGCCACCCAGGTGTCCCTAAAGTTTCTTTGCATATTCATTTACAAGTTTTTTTTGTGTGTGGACATATGTTTTCATTTATGTTAAATACCCAGAAGTGGGTAGGTCATATGAAAAGTGTTGGTTTAATTTTATAAGAATTTGGCAAACCGTTCTCCAAAATGGGTGAACTTCCATCAGAAATGTATGAGATTTCCGGTTGCTCTACATTTTCACTGTATTTGGTTTTCAGGATTTCATTTTTTTTGTTTTATTTGCTTGTTTGTCTTTGGTATTCTTTTGGGTGTGTAGAGATTTCTTATTTGGTTTAATTTGTAATTCCTTGGTGACTAACAATGTTGATCATATTTCCATATGCTTATTGGTCATTTGTATTTCTTCTTTTGTGAAGTGTTATTTCTCATACTTTGCCCTTTTAAGGGTTCTTTGTCTTTTTAACATATTCTGAGTATAAAGTTTTGTCAGATATATGCACTGTGAATATTTTTCCCTAGGCAATAGCTTTTCTTTTCCTTTTCTTAGCAATGTTTTTTTGAGAACAGAATTATTTTATTTTCGCTAAGTCCAATTTATCATTTTTATTTAATGATTAATGAATTTTTCCTATCAAATACATATTTGCTTGCCCTAAGGTTATGAAGAATTTTTTTTTCCTCTCATGTTTTCTAGCAGAGTTTTATAATTTAATTTTTTTACATTTAGTTCTGTGATCCATTTTGGGTTAATTTCTGTGTATGGTTAAACAGAAAAGTTAAGATTTACCTTTTTTTTTCCACTTGGAGATCCAGGTTTTCCAGCACCATGTTTTGAAAAGAGTGTTTTTCCATTGAATTACCTTGGCAGCATTGTTAAAAATCAATCAACCCTACAGATATTCTTTTAGATTGTTGAATATCCATTATCAACATCACATTATCATGATTACCTTAGCTTTTTAGAGAGTTGTTAAATCAGGTTGTATCTGTCCCCCCAAAATTGTTCATCTTTTCAAAGTTGGTTTAGCTATTCCATATCCTTTAATTTTAGAACCAGCTTTTCAATTTATACACACACACACACACACACACGCACACATGCACACACACAAACATACACACACAAGATACCCATTGAGATTTTCTTTCGGGTTGCACTGAGTTGATAGAACAATCTGGAGAACTGGCATCTTAACAATCATTCTTCCAATGCATGGAACATTTGTTTGCTTAATAGCTTTGGGATACAGTTTTTTTTTTTTTCACATATTTTGTTAAATTTATCCATAATTTTTTCTTATTTTTGATATTTTAATTATTTTTAAATTTTATTTTTCTGATTATTCATTGCTAAATTATAGAAATGCATTGTTTTTTTTGTACATTGACCTTACATCCCATCATCTTTATAAATTATTAGTTCTAGTGGTATTTTGTAGATTCCTAGGATTTTTTTTTTTTTTAAGATTTTATTTAGTCATTTGACAGGAAGACACAGCTAGAGAGGGAACACAAGCAGAGGAAGTGGGAGAAGGAGAAGCAGGTTTCCCACAGAGCAGGTAGCCCGATGCGGGGCTGGATCCCAGGACCTAGAATCATGACCTGAGCCGAAGGCAGACACTTAATGACTGAGCCACCCAAGCACCCCTAGATTCCTAGGATTTTGTATGTATAAGACTATGCCCTCTCCAAGTAAATGCAGTATTATTTCTTCTGGTCCAATATATAAGTATTTTATTTCTTTTTCTTCTTTTAATACACAAGGTAAGGCTTCCAGTACGGTAATTAATACAAGTAGTAAGATGAGTCATTTTTGCCTGTTTCAGTCTTAGAGAAAAGCATATAGTCTCTATATTACTCTATATAACATAAATCTTATTAAATTTATTGGCCTACCATATACATTATCTTGGTGAATGTTCCACGTGCACCTGGAAAGAATATGCTTTTTTTTTTTTTTTTTTTAGGATTTATTTTATTTATTTATTTGAGAGAGAGAGAAAGCACAGTGCAGGGGGAGGGACAGAAGAAGAGGATCTCAAGCAGACTCCATGCTGAGCACAAAGCTGGATGTGGGTCTCCATCTCAGGGGCTTGATCTCAGGACCCTGAAATCACGACCTGATCAAGAGTCCAACACTCAACCAACTGAGCCACCAGGTGCCCCTATGCATTTTGGTTTTAATGGTGGAATTGGCAGTGTTCTATAAACATCAAGTAAGTCAAGTTGGTTTTTAATATTATTCACATGTTTATTTTTACTGTTTTTTTATCTACTTAAACTTATTAATATTTTTTTTAGTATTTTATTTTTAAGTAACCTCTACACCCAATATGGGGCTCAAACTCAATCCTGAGATCAAGAATTTCACACTCTACCAACTAAGCCAGCCAGGCATCCATAAACTTGTAATTTCTGAAACAAAAGTGTCAATATCTCCATATAGAATTGTTTCCATTTCTTCTTTCATTTATATCAGTTGTTGCATCAATTATTTTGAAGCTCTGTTACCAGATGCATACATACATTTATCATTATGATCAATCTTCTTGTCTCTGGTACTAGTCCTCATCCTGAAGTCTTATCTACATGACATTAATATAGTCACTTCACCTTGCATATAGCCAGAGGTTGAACAGTACATCTCTTTTTATTCTTTTTCATTTAATGTATCTGTGTTTTATGATTAAAATGTATGTATTATAAATAGCATATTATTGGCTCTTCATTTATTCTAGCATTATAATCTCTAATACAATACTTAGATTATTACATTTAATGCAATTAATAATACGTTTACATTCATTCAAAGCTTGCTGCTACTATTTGTTTTCTATTTGACTTATCTTTACTTTGTTTCTATTTTTTTTCTTTTTCCGTTATTTTGAATTAATTGGGTATTTTTTTACAATTTCATTTTATATACCCTGTTGGCTTGTAAGCTTTACTTCTTTGTTTTAGTTTGCTAATAATTGCTCTAGAGGTATGATACACATCTTAAACTTACCACAGTCTATCTATGTACGACATTATAATACTCCATGTAGAATAGACCAATATTTTAAGGGTAAATATCTAGCCTTTCTTTGTTGTTTTCTTGTTTTTATACATCTTACTTCTATATATTTTATAAACCCCAGATATATTGTATATTTTTGCTTTAAATATTTGATTATCTTTACTGCATTTTCCATTTTCAAAAATTTTCCTGTGGATTGATGAGACTGTCTTTGGTGCAATGTTTGACATGTGACCAATCCATCAAGAGTGAAATGATGTTAAAATTCTTACTGCTCTTTATTGTCTTTTGGATATATCAGAGTGATGTGCATGAGAGTGATATATTTAAATTTTCTAATATGATAGCAAAATTGTTCATTTTCATTTTTTCTTGTAGTTTTGTTCATTTTTGAAGTTTCATTTTGGGTGTGTACTTTTTCATTTGCTATATTTTTTTTTAAAGATTTTATTTATTTATTTGATAGAGACACAGCGAGAGAGGGAACACAATCAGGGCGAGTGGGAGAGAGAGAAGCAGGCTTCCCGCTGAGCGGGGAGCCCGATGTGGGGCTCGATCCCAGGACCCTGGGACCATGACCTGAGCCGAAGGCAGACGCTTAACGACTGAGCCACCCAGGCGCCCCCCATTTACTATATTTTTACCTTTAGTCTTTTTGTGCTTTTACTTTAACATAAACTGTTTAACGCTTTAAAAAAAAAATCCACCTGATAAACTTTGTCTTTTAAAATTGACGCAGTTACAAAATGCTTGGATTTATATTTTATTTAGAACTGTCTACAATTTTAAATTTTACTATGTTTATTGATTTCCTTTTTAATCCTCTTTTGGATTGATTGATATTCCTTCCAGCTCTATCTCATTCTATATTTTTCATATTATTTTGGAAATTATACTTTTCTTTTTCTAGAAAGTCTCAACATGTGAATTCAACTAAACAAAATCTAAAGCTAATATTTTTAACCTCCTCCCAAATATTATAGGTACTTTAGAATTATTCTTTAATTAAAAAACACCCTTAGTGGCTTCTGTATTATTGTGATCAATATTTTATCTTTCTTTTTATCTGTAGAAAGTAAATAACATTGGTGTTGTTTTATATAGTCAATGTTTTTCAGAGACATAAAATTTACCAAATTCTTGGCTAATGCCCTGCTACTTCTTTCACATCCCTTCAAAAGTAATTTTCTTTCTTTATTTTTTAGTTGTTTGTCCACAAATCCCTAAAATGTAATTTACCTGGGTGAATTAGTTCCCCAAGGCTGCTATAACAAACTACCACAAACTAGGTGACTTAAGACAACAGACGTTGATTGGTTCACAGTTTGGTGTCTACAAGTCTGAAATTAAAGTGTCAGTAAGACCATGCTCCTTCCAAAACCGGTAAAAGACAATGTGTGCTTGCTTCTTCCTAGCTTCTTGTGGTTTACCTGCAATTCTTAGAACTCTCTGGTTTGCAGCTGCAGGACTTAGATCTACCTCCACTGCCTCATGACATGCTCTCCTGTATGTCTTTTTCTCTCTTTTCCTCTTACAAAGACACCAGTCCTATTGGATTAAGGGCCCACCTAACTCCAGTATGACCTCATTTGAACTTAAATAATTAAATCTGCAATGACCCTATTTTCAAATAAGGTCACAGTCTGAAGTACTAGGTTTTAGGACTTCAATATCATTTTAGGGGACACAATTTAACCCATAACACTAAGCATGAAATTCGGACTTTTTTTTTTTTTTTTTTACCACTTTATCACTTTGAAAATAAAATCAATTGTTTTCTTGCTTCCATTTTTACTCTTAAAAAAAATCAACTCTTGTTCTTGTCACTTATTTTTAGGTTGTCTGCATTTTTCTCCTCTGGCTGCTTTTAATATTATTTTCTTCATTGCTGTTCTTCAGTTTTCCAGTGATTTATACAGATACAGATTTCGCCATGTTTTTACAACTCATGGTTGAATTGGCTTCCTGAACCCAAGAATGATTATGGTATTAATTCAAGAAATTCTCACCAGATATTGTTTTGAATAACGCCTCTCTCCAGTTGTCTCCATTCTTCTGGAACTCTGGTTAGATTTGTCTTTTTTTTTTTTAAATTCATGGTTAGATGTGTCTTAAAAACTCTGTATCTTTTCCATTATTATTTAAACCTGTGACCCAAGCCACTCTTGCCCCGAGCCAGTAGGGATTATTATGTTTCCATGGCAAACTGTGGCATCAGTATTTATTTTTGCTCATGATATGCAAAAATTACTTATCTATTTGAGAGAGAGAGAGAGAGAACACATAGAGGAGAGGGACAAAGGGAGAGGGAGAAGCCAAGCTCCCCGCCAAGCAGGGAGCCCAACATGGGGCTCGAACCCAGGACACTGAGATCATGACTGGAGCTGAAGGCAGATGCTCAGCCAACTGAGCCATCCAGGTGCCCCAACACACACAATTTCTTTCAATCTGCTGTTTTTAGTGGAACTATATGGAAGGGGTTTCTATACACATTTTATCTGCCATATTAAAAAATATAAGTTCAGGACTCAAAAGCATGTGTTTGATGTTGATTTCAGTTAAATATGAAGAAAAAAATCCATATTTTTACTCTGACAGGGACTAAAAGATATCTGTAATCTAAATAATGATAAAATATAAATTATTTTTCAACAAGATATCAAAATGTGGTATACAAAATACAATGGTCTAGGAATGAATTAGATCTATTGTTTTCCATCAAAATGGCAGAACTTTGATACAAGAAATCTTCATATGGACAAAACTGAAAAATTCAGAAAATAAACCACTATTGAAATATTTAATTAAGTCAAACGTAAAACAATCATGTTCATATTCTACTTAAGATCTAATATAACATAAAATAATTATTTTTGTTTTATTTTCTAAAACTAGTCTCCAACTGAGTCATTATATCATTTGCTCCTTCTTCTATTTGCTAGTATTCTCTATTTTTACTGAATTGTTGGAAACTATATATAGATACCCAAATATGCATCAAATTTACAAATACAAGAATATTTTATAACTTTGAATGAAATACTGTTAAGTGTAATAGCATTTGGAATCATATTCTTTGGCTTCTAGGCTAACGGTTTTCCTCTTCCTTTCCGTTGTAAATACTTAAAAATAAATTCTATTAAGTGTGGGAAAGTGGAACAGCTTTTTCCACAGCATACTTTAAGTGGCAGTGCTACAGGATACAGACGGTTCTTTCGTTTTTCATTGTCAGTAAGATCAGATAAGAAAGACTCTATGAATCGATCAATTGATTTTGTTATAAAATTATTAACTTGTTTTTTATGTTCAGTACTATCTAGGCTTTGAAGTTTTTAACTGTTGAGGAGCAAAATATTTACTGTATTTTTCTTGCAAATTGGAATTTTTCTGTGATTTGTTTTAAAGCTATACATTAAGAGAAATATATTGCAAAATCCAGAATACACATTTTAAAACAGTAAAAGCTGCTTTGACGATTGTGAGTTGGTGTCAGAAAAACAAAATATAAATTCTTAAAGTTTGGATCATCCTTTTCTGTACTTATTTTTCATGTCAGTTATGGTATAATTACAAAGTATTTCTGTACTAATTTATTACTGGTTGAGATTCTTCTACGCAATGTACAAAGTTCAGAAAAAGCATAAAAATACATATATCACAATTATTAATAACATATAAAAGGGTATATTTCTTATCTTTAGGTTGAATTGCTAACATTAGCATTTGGAAGAATAAGAAATACACTATTTTTCTCAGTGCTTCTAATATATATTCTGATAATTTCAAAGCTAAAAATAATTTATTGGTATTATTGAACATGTTCATTGAACTATATAGATTTAGGGCAGTGTAATCAATTTACTTGAATTGAATAATTTAGCTGCATTCTGAGAACTTTTGAACTGAATTTTTATTGCTGATATCTATAACTTGATTTCTGCTGAAATGGTTTCCTATCATTTTGTTTGAATCAGTAGGAGTTGAGTATGAAAGATTAAAAATGTCTTCTAAAATTGTTTTTAAAATGTAAATAATTGGTGAATTTGGACTCTATATACATAGGGAATCTGAAGTATTTTCACTGTCTTGATTGGCTGTATCAGCCATAAAGCAAGCACTCAAGTCATTTTTTTGATAGTTTTCACTTTTCTGTTTTAAAGTAATGTAAGAAATTTTCTTTTATTTAAAAAAATAACCTTTTATTATTACAGAAGTCATAAATATGTATTGTACAAATTCATTGCATTTAGAGAAGCAAAAGTAAAGTATGAGAAAATATTATATTCTCACTACCCACAAATTATGTCTGCTGATATTTTAGTGTATATTTTTGTATATATTTACACGCAAACCACACAGATGCACAGCAAACATATATGACTCCAATCGTTTTTTAATAAACTTTAGTTTTATAATAGTTTTTGATCAGAGAAAAGTTGCAAAGATACTATGTCCATTTTGTATTCTTGATTTTTCAATCCTTGATCTCAATCTTTTCATTTCAGTAAGTTATCATTTCATCTAATATATAGACAATATTAACATTTCCTGAAGTCTGTACACAGTCCCAGACCAGGTGCTCCTACTAATTGTCATTCCCTTAAGTAGCATGTAATCGAATAAAGCTCCCTCCTCATGAGGAGCCCAAGCAAGCTTTCCCACAGAATGTTCTACCTTCTGGATTTGTGTGCTTGCTTCTTTTGCTTTCTTTTGTTCGATTCCTGTTGGTTCATTTTTCTTTGACATTCCATAGTGTGGCATGAATAAAACAACTGTTCTGGAGTCAGAAAAATTGGGTTTTTCTTCTGAGTTTCTTGATAATGTGACATTTAGACAGTCACTTAACCTTTCTGAACCTCGATCTTTTCACCTGTTTTTAAGAAAACATGTTATTGGATTAGAAGGTCATTTCTAATTTTTCTGACTTTGAAATTGCATTGCTATAGAGAAATAGTTCAACCAGTGTATATATTATAATCGATTTTCGAGT